>NC_138182.1:46208781-46731281 GCF_964194105.1 Spermophilus citellus | reverse complement strand
CTTTAAGAGCTTTCTTTGAATATCTCACTCCAGGCCTCTCCTGTAGAATCTGAGTTCAGAAGCCCGAAGTGAGCCTTTCTGGCTTCCTCCTAAATGAGACCTGATGGTTTTCTCTTGCAGCTTTTAGTGCTTTTTCCTTCTTTTCTATGTTAGGTATTTTGATTATCGTGTGTCTTAGGTTCTATTTTGACCTTGTCTATTTGGGGCCCTATATGCCCCCTCTATGTGGATGCTCCCTCATTTCTGATAAAGGAACATTTTTCTTTTACTGTCTCATTGAAAATGTTCTTAATGCCGTCAGCCTGTATTTCCACGTTCTTTTCTATCCCAATGATACTCAGATGTGCTCTTTTAATACTGTCCCAGAGTTCTTGTGCATTCTGAATATGGTGTTTTATTTTCCCCCTTTATTACATGCTGAGTATTCAAGTTCCTTTACCCTGTATTTTTTTTCTTTGACCCATCAAGAATAAATTATTATTTTTGCCTGTAAAGAAATGCATCACAAAAATGATATTAAAATAATAACTTTTTATAAATATAATATCTGATGAAGAGGATAAAACTTTCACTGAAGGAAAACTGAAGGATGGGATTAGGAATATTTAGCCAATACACATTAACTTTCACCATGTGATTTTGGAAATTCCAATTTGTTTATAATTCTACTTTGGAAATTCCAATTTGTTGATAAAATTTCTCTCTAGTTGGAGCAAACCTTCTTTACATATTTGGACTAGCCTTGTTTCCAACTTTTCTGGCCATACAAATTTTCTATTTCAAAGGCATACCTAATTTACAAAACGTGCAAGAAATAGCTCTTCGATATACTACTTCAAACTGTAAATATGAACATTCTCATACAATGAAGCATAAAGTCAGGAATTTTTTAAATGGGCTGATAAAAAAATTTAAGAAATACTCTGATTTTTAAGTTCTAAACAGATGGTGCTGGTGCCGTGGAAGTGCTTTCACTGTTATTGAGATGCAAGTGTGTCTCGTGGCAAAAAAACTAAAGAAATACTCTATTGTAAGTTCTAAACAGCTAGTGCTGGTATCATGGAAGTGATTTCAGTGGTCCTTAGGATGCAAATGTGTCTCCTGGCTGTGGTGGTGGTCACATCAACCTATATGACTGATGAAATCATAGAGAACCATATCCGCAGAGTTGCAGGGGACTGGCAACGCCCCCGAATAAACCTTATTCTCCCCCTTTTTACAAAAATTCTTCTAAAGATGATGCACTTTTGCTTTGGGTCCTTTTCCCATACTATGTAAAACAGTCACAACTAGTACTTTCTTTTATTTTTAGTAAATTGCTGGAGGTTTAAAAGATAAACCACATGTCCCTATCCTAAAAGAGCTTGAAAATCAAATAAAGAAAAAGTTGAAACTGAGAGAAAATTTTAAAAAAAGAAATAAAAAAGAAAAGCTGATATATATATACACACACACATACACACACACCAGGTATTTTGTCTTCCCTTTTTAATTTTTGTAAATTAAGATAAAAGACAAATCAAAAGTTTCCAGCCTAAGCTAGGTGAAGTTGGAGAGAGAAAAAAGCAGACCATACAGCAAATACCTTTCTGACACCTGCAGCATCCAAAACCACTAAGAACACTTTCATTAAAATTAATTTAATTGTATGAAAATTTATATAAAATTATGTAATTAATATTAAATAATCTGATTTATGTTAAATTTTATTTAAATTAAATTAATTTATTTTATTAATTTAAATAAAATTTAATAAATTTTTAGATATAAATTATAATTTAATATAAATTAATTTATTAAATTAATAAACAAAACTAATTAAATAATAAATTTAAATTAAATGTAATAAAACTAACAAATTAATTAAAAAATAAATTTAAATTAAATGTAATAAAATTAATTTATATTTAATTATAATATACTTTAAACTTTTATTTTATATTGAATTTTAAAATTAATTTTAATAAAAATGTACTTAATGGTTCTAGAAACTACAGGTGTCAGAGAAGCAATTGCCACATAATCTGCTTTCTCCTATCCGACTTCACCCTACTCAAGTTGGAAACTTTTGATTCATCTTTTATCTTAATTTACAAAAATACAAAGATTAATTTTAAATACTCCTATTGTTAAATACCCAGAGAAGTGTGTAGATAAACAGTCCAGATTTTAATGATACATTCTTACAGATTTATAGTAGGTGTATTCCTAAGTTAATTTACTTTCCTTATATAAGGAAAATTGCCTTAATAATTTTTTCTAAGATTGCCTTTTTATTTATTTATCACATTGCTCAAAAATATGCGCTGGGGATATGGTAAAATTCAGAATAATGATCTTAAAGCTTGTCAGGAGAGAGGAGAGCTAAAATATTCCTGCTAATGATTTAAAAAAAGAAATTTCTCAAGGTTAGGCCTTTCCTAGAGAGTGAAAGAAAGTTGATATTTCTATTTTTAACCTTACTTTAAAAGTCTGTAAACCTCACAATTTTCATAGTTTATAAGGATGTCAGTCTCCTTGTATGGCCCAAAAGGTTAATGAAAATAACAGTTTTCCTAAAATCACAAACTTGCTGATTTGCTTGTCTTAAGGAGGTGGTTACTGATTTGTATTTGACAATTTTAGATAATCTTGTTATCAATGGAAGCATTACTTCTGGAAAGAATGCAATATCAAGTGGCAGGTTTTCTTTGTTCTGAAATACAATGGATATAAGAAAGGAGGCCCCTACACATGAACCCAGGGACATCATCTCACTTGAGGACAGACTTCTCTCCAATTCTTGGCTCAAACCAACTCCCAGTTCAAGAAGGGCCCTGCACACCTGCAACTGGTACAACTCTAGGCAACTACATTTCCCAGAGACAGCATGACACCATCTAGTCTGTGTTCTCAGTCCTCCCTTCCCTTTTCTTTCACCTCTCTCTTCCTATTCACATTCCATTGCCTTGTTTCTCAAAATCCTCGCTCTTAGGTAACTGTCATCGTTCTCCTCAGGCAGTTGGTTGATAAAGACTTAATTAAGCCAGTGGCATGCGGGAGCCAAACTGTACCAGCTTGTGAGAGATAACTGCTCAATATTCAGGAATTTTACAAGCAAACTTTCAACTTTTGGTAGCTGGTCATCAGCCTTGGAGGAAATGCTTATACCCAGGAAATCGGCATCGTTAACATTCCCTACTGGCCTGTGAGGAGCTGGTTTATCTGCACACCACTGGGTACTACACTGCCCAGGGGACTTGCAGTCTTAGAGGGTACTCCTGAAAAGCTTAAAGATTCAAAACAAACTTCCATCTCTAAGATTTCTCTAACAGGGAATATTTTCTAACAGGGGTAAGTGATAAAAATAATAGAGACATTGCCAAGGGTTACCACATAGGAACACCCCTAGATCATCTTGGTCCAAGTTGGCTCTACAGATACATATCACTATGAGATATGTCAGGAAAAGGTCAGAAAGGCAATGCTTCTCTGGGTCAAGAAAGATTCCCAAAGGTACGTGTACACGTAACCATTATATAAAACAATTCTGTAACACTGACCTGCTGAGACAGACTATTTTCCCATTACTAACCAAAACAAATAATGAAGCATGCTTTCCAAGAGAGGACCAGGCTTCTTGTACCACCACAAAGGATGTGGCAGTAACTCAGTCTGTGCACTGAAAAACTAAATTTACTGAATGCCAATTAAATAATCTAATGATTTCTAAAATGAAAATAGGTCTTAATATTCTACTGAGATCTTCAAAAATCAAAACTTCTGGACTAATGCCTAAAGAAAGGCCACCTTTGTTACCTAAGTTGTATTGAACTGCACTTATTCATAGCCCCAGAATATTTTCTTTAAAAGAGGGAATGGATCAATGGTGCTTAATATAGTCATCTTTTCCATGTATTTCTTTCCATGCTTCTCTAAGAATTGATTGTGTGCTAACTCTGTACCAGGCACTGTCATGGCTATACACAAGAACATTTAAGTTGTAGTCCCACATTGGGTTTCAGAAGATTCTGTGCATTTCAAAAATAGATGGTGAAGGAAGTACTACTGAAAGCCCTCATAGAGATTCTACCAGTAATATACAGAGAAATCACTTTCTGATTTGCTCACTATAATTAGAAAATGATATTTGAAAGTTATAACCTTTTACCTTTTTGGTCCCACAATAATAGTCATCAAAAGCCTTTGAAAGTATATTATTTTATTTCTAAGGAAAAATGTGATGTAGCTTTATAGCATTCTTGAGAGGAACATTAATGTAACAAATTAAAAATATACTTTACAGGGAATATCATGCAATATAGCAAGAAAAATTTTGGTTTATCATTAACCCATGTTTCTGAAAATATTATAGAGTCACATTTTAATAAAAATGGGTTCTAGGAACTGCAGTTGTAGCGACACTTGAATTTATTTTTATACTTGTTTACTATTGGAAAAACACATGTTTCTGTCAAACCACATCAAATTCATGATCACATTTTATATGCAGAGCTCAATAAATATGGTCTTGCAAGCTGTACTCATTTTAAAATATGATCAATAATGGAAAAGATTCCATGAGCTTCTGGAACAAGGTAAATTCATTTCAGCTGTCTGGGGGTGAAATAGTGTGTAGATGTCTATTAGGTACATTTGATTTATAGTATTAAAGTCAGAAAAATCCTTATTAATTTTATACTTGGATGACCTGTCTGCTGGTGATAGGGGTTGTTGCAAACAACTTTTATTTAGATCTTGTTTTTTGATCCAATCCATTAATCTGTGTCTTTTAACTGAGGAGTTGAGGCCAGATGCATTCATGGTTATTATGTATATGCATTTGTAATTTTCTGATATTTTGGTTTGTTTACTACATTTAATTCTGTCTTCATTTAGTTGGTTGCTCTTCTCATGGTCATCATCTATTTAGGAGCTTTGGGAGTTATTTTTGAGGTATATCTTTGTGCAGTTTATCTTTGAGTATTCTTTGTAGTGCTTCTTCGGTAATCATAAATTCTTTTAGCTTATCCATATCATGTAAAGCAATTCTTTCTACATGGATTTTGAAAGAGCTTTGCTGGATTTAGAAATCTTGGCTGACAAAATTTTTCTTTAAGAGTGTTCTTGAATATCTCATTCTAGGCCTTGTTCTTCTTTAGGATCTGAGTTTAGAAGCCAGAAGTGAGCCTTTGTGGCTTACTCCTAACTGAGACTGATGGTTTTCTCTTGCAGCTTTTAATGCTCTTGCCTTCTTTTCTATGTTAGGTATTTTAATTATCATGTGTAAAAAAACAAAAAGTTGAAACAGAGAAATTTTTTAAAAATGAAATAAAAAAGGAAGAAAAGATGACATATATTTATAGCTACCAGGTATTTTGTCTTCCCTTTTTGATTTTTGTAACTTAAGAAAAAAGATAAAAGTTACCAGCCCAAGCTAGGTGAAATCAGAGAAGAGAAAAAAGCAGATCATACAACAAATACCTTTCTGACACCTGGAGCTTCCAAAACCACTAAGAACACTTCCTTAAAATTAATTGTATGAAAATTTATATTAAATTATGTAATGAATATTAATTAATCAGATTTATATTAAATTTTATTTAAATTCATTTCTTTATATTTTATTAAATTAATTTAAATAAAATTTAATAAATTTTTAAATATAAATTGTTATAATTTAATATAAATTAATTTTATTAAATTAAAAAGCAATACAAATAAAATTTTAAGTGCTACATCAAAAAAATAAAGTTAAATGTAATAAAACTATCATAAAATTAATTATTAAAATAAATTTAAATTAAAGGTAATAATATTAATTTATATTTAATTATAATATAATTTATATTTAAAAATTTGTTTCATACTAAATTAATTTTAATAAAAATGTTCTTAATGGTTCTAGAAACTACAGGTGTCAGAGAAGCAATTGCCACATAATCTGCTTTCTCTCCTCTCCGACTTTCACCCAGCTCAAGCTGGAAACTCTTGATTCATCTTTTATCTTAATTTACAAAAATAAAAAAAGATTAATTTTAAATACTTTTTGATAACCCAGAGAAGCGTTTAGATAAACAGTCCAGATTTTAATGATACATTCTTACAAATTAACTTTTCCATTGGAAATGATTGATAAAGTATTAAGACTTTTGGTTTGACTCACACTTAACGTGTAGAAACCATTTTCCTTATGGACATATTTAACACCTAGAAAATTGAATTTAACCTGAAGTGACTTTGTAGCCAATTGAAATAGTTAAATGGATAAGTTTTGATTAAAGAATTTTGATAAAGAGAATCTTAGAATTGAACCACTAAATTTCATATTTGGGCCCTCCAAGTGTAATTTTGTTTTAATATTTGGACAATGTTGAATAAAAAGTCCTGATAAAGAACTATTAAGCCTAGTTTGCTCATCTGGTCTCAAGGGTATGTTGGGGACACTTTTGGATCTTCCCATTCAAAATGCCTACATTTAACACCTAGAAAATTGAATTTAACCTGAAGTGACTTTGTAGCCAATTGAAATATTTAAATGGATACTAACAAATAATCCTTGTTCTCGTTCCATAGTGAAGGTCTGGAGTTGCTGCTGGAGGTCAAGGACATCCTAGGTGTATGGAACTGGAGACATTCTAGCACAAAGAGCTCGTCTCTCCACATCTTTCTGCTGGATAATTTGAGTGAGTTTCTCAACCTCATCTTTAGACAGCTGATCGATCTGTTTGGTTAAAGATATATTCTTTGAATTACAAAGTTGAATCTCAAGTACTCCTTCTTTGATTCTTTTCACAATTTTTTCCATTTTGGCTTTACACATGTCATGGTTTTCACTCCCATTTTCTATATTAAGGCTTTTAGCTTTTGTTTCTGGAAAACTATCAGCATTCTCTGTTTGAATGTCCTGTCTCTCTTCATGCCCCTGGGATTTTATTTGTTCGATGGTTTTCTGCAAATTCTTAATTTCCTTGTCTTTTTTAAAAAACAGTTGGGTATGTGCAGCCTTCATCTGCTCATACTGGTATTTAAATTCATCCATTTCCTCCTTCTGCTCCTGTAGAGACTGAAGTAGTTGCATTTGACTCTGGTTTTGATCTTCAATGACCTTTTGATAATGTGTAACTTCCTCTTCCAGATGATTCTTGATGACATTCAGTTGAGATACCTCAGATTCTAGTTCTGTGATACTATCGAGGGTTTGAGGCTCAGCCACAGCTCCAACTTGATTCCGCTGTTCCCTAAGTCTTTCCAATTCTTCTTGTAGATGTCTGTTTTCTTCTTTCGTGGAGCTAAGACTTCTGTCTTTTGCCTCTATGGTCTGCCTTAAAGTTTCATTTTGTTTTAAGGCCTGAGAACACTTATCTAAATCCTTTTGCAGTTCTGAACTTTCTTCTTTGAGTTGGCCAATGAAAACTTCTTTCTCATTTATAAGTTGCATCAATTGCTTCTGTTCTTCTAAACAAGATGCCAATATTTCCTTAGTTTCTTTTTGATCAGTAGCCATTTGCTCAATATTCTTCTTGAGTCCTGCTATTTCACAGTCTTTCTCTTGACTGAGTTGCACTACACGCTCCTGTTCAAGCTGTAAGGCAGAGGTATTACAATTACATACATTTGAGAGTTCCTGAATAGTCTGCCTGTAATTGTTTGCCTCTTCCAACAGTCTCTTTTTTGCCTGACACAGTTCTACTTGTATCTGTTCTTTCTCTCTTTTCAGCATCTCCATAATAGTGTCTTTTTCTAGAGAAATTTGGTTGTTACCAGCAATAGATTCTTCCAACTGTTGCCTTACATCTTCATATGCTGAAATCAACTTGTCATTTTCTGTTTTCAGATCAAAAGCAACTTTCTTTAAATTTTCATTGAGCTGTTCTATTTCTGCAAGATTTTGCTTCAAGTTTGTAATTTTGACTTCCCCTTCTTTAAGCAAGTCATCCTTAAAATTAGAGTCTTCATTAACAGCATGTCTTAACTGGTTCTGAACTCTACATAGTTCCTCTTCCTTTTGGCTAATGTATTCCTTAAGTTCCAGGTTTTCCTGCTGGATGTTTAAACTACTTTTTTGTGACTGACCTAGCTGAACTACTAAATCTTTGACTTTAACTTCAAGCTTCTGCTTGGTTAAATGCAAATCACAGAGGCTCAGTGCACTCTCAGTTAACTTTTCTTTCTGTACATGCAACTCTTTAGTTATGTCCATTTTATCCTCCTCAAGTTGATGAACTCTCTCTTTTTCATTATCCAGATCTTGTTTCAACTTTTCCACACTGAGCTGCTCTTTTTCTCTCTTCAGGACATCTCTGTCGTGTTCTGCAGAAGATAATTTTTTCTTTATGACTTTGATTGTATCCTCAAGTTCTTTGATTCTTCTTGTGGACTCTAGTTTCTCAGTTTGTAGAACCTGAATAGTGTTTTGCATCTCCCAGACTTGAGACTGATCAGTGACAGTAACTCCTGAGTCACCTTGGTGTAACAGCTTTTCAAGTTCTGCGATCCGTCCTTCATAGTCATTTGACTCCTGTTGATGCTGGTGATTTAACTCTGCCAGTTTCTGTTGATGTGCATTCTGCAAAATGGACATTTCATGTTGGTGATGATCCATGTCCTGACTTCGGTTTTGTTCCAGTACCTTAATTGTATGGTGTAGTTTGCTGATTTCACTTTGATCTGAGTCATTTGTTCCTTGTACCTGCGTGTTACGCCTCCAATGGCCAACTTCACATTCAAGTCTTGAAACTTCATTTTTCAATCTGTTTATTTCCTGTTGTGATGAAATTATGTCACTAAAGTTCTTGGCATCATCACAGAAAAGTGACAAATGATGGCTGAGTCCATAACCGAATGAACAAGGTGCGCTGGTTGCTGGTACACCACTCGCTCCTGAAGGTACTGATTGAGCAGCTGACTGCAGGCTCAACGTCTGCTCCTGTAGTGCCATCTGGCTTGCTTGAAGATGGCTGATGTCTACCTGTTTCTGTTGCAGCTGATTTTGGTAACTTGTAGATTGAAGGTTTATTTGAAGCTCTGATGCTTCATCCTTTTTTTCCAGATCAGTACAATACTTATTAAGTCTTGTATTCTCTGATCTCAACCTTGATTCTGTGGCTTCAATTTTCTTTCTCCGACAATGAAGTGAACTGTCTTCCACAGATTTGGAGACCTCCACAGGCATATCTATGGTGCAGCTGGAGACTTGGCCAGTGGGGGAAGCCAAGCTGCCTCCCACCTGACCCAAGGACTGGCCCAAGCCGAAGCCTAGACCTCTAAACCACAAAGACATTGCTAGAGCTTCAGAGAGCCCTCAGCTCTGCTCCAAAAACCGCTCTATGACCATCCACCTTCTAGCTGAATGTCCTGGAGCATTGCAGGGATCAATTATGACCAAAGCATTCAGAATTCCGGGGAGTGCAGGGTTCCTGCCACCTTGGCACTCTGCCTTAAAGGTAGAGGCCTGGCCTGGACTTTGACTAGAAACTTGCCACCAGGGGCTCAGTCACCCCCGCGGGGCTTCTGCTCCCTCCCTCGACTTTCAGCCTGCTGGTTGGGTGACTTCTCCCTCAGAGTTAGTGACTCCCCCAGCTCCAGCTGGTCCTGCCACCTCCATGCTGGCCGCCAGAATACCCCCATCTGAGACATTTTACCCTGTCTTGGAGGCCTGAATTTGAAGTTCTGTCCTCAAGGACTCAAGTTTTCTATGAAATCTAATCTGTTGGTGATGGTTTCCAGTGGAATTTTCTTTCTTTCTTTCTTTCTTTCTTTTTTAATATATAACAGCGGAATGCATTACAAATCTTATCACACACATAGAGCACCATTTTCCACATCTTTGGTTTTATACAGAGTTTTTGCACACCAATTCATGTCTTCATACATGTACTTTGTATAATAATGATCATCACATTCCACCATCATTTATAATCCCACGCCCCCTCCCTTCTTTTCCCACCCTCTCTGGCCAATCTAGAGTTCCTTTATTCCTCCCATGCTCCCTCTCCCTATCCCACTATGAATCAGCCTCCTTATATCAAAAGAAACATTTGGCATTTGTTTTTTGGGGGATTGGCTAACTTCACTTAGCATTATCTTCTCTAATTCCATCCATTTACCTGCAAATGCCATGATTTATTCTCCTTTATTGCTGAGTAATATTCCATTGTGTATATATGTCACATTTTTTAAAAATCCATTCATCCATTTAAGGGCATCTAGGTTGGTTCCACAGTTGAGCTATTGTGATGTGTGATTTGTGTCTTTCATTTTCATGAGTTCTGACTGGTTCCTTTTCAATATTTCTATTTCTTTATTGAAGTGGTCTTTTATCTCCAATATTAGCTTTCTTCATTCATTGCTTAGATCTTCTTTTAGTTTAACATTTTAATAATCATTTTTATAATCTTTGCCTGAAATTTCATCTACTTCCATATCTGTGAGATCCTTTTGTTGGGAGAAGGAATTTTGGAGCAGATTTCTTGGCCTATTTCTTCATGTTTTCAGATGTCTTGGTTGGACTTGTGCATCAGTTGAGATGGATTCTCCTTTTAAGTCCTCTTCTGGATATTTATCTTTTTTGCTTTATGAGTAGATATCCCAGAGTGCAACCTGAGGTGCCCCTCTGATTGTTCTTCCTTGAGACCTGTTTTTTTTTTTTTTTTTGGGAGTTTTGTTTCCTCAATTCTCTGCCCTTGAAGTAATGTGAAGGCTCAGGTGGGGCTAGATCATCATGTGTGGAGTGAGATTTGCTATTACTTACTTGGCTGAGTTGTGAGTATTGCTCCACAGCGAGATCTCGACTCTATTATCTTGAAATTCCCAGTCACTTTCCAGAACCTCTTACAGGAAGTGGGAGCCAGGAATAGCACTACTGTTAGCAACAGATGTACAGTGTCTGCTGTCCACTTTGATATCTATAGCAATAATTGCCACCTATATAGGAATGTTGAGGTGAGCATCAGTACCATCATTACCAAAAATAAAAAATCATGAACTCAATCATGAATTAAACAGCAGGTGTCTACTATGTCGTGTATTCTATCAATATCACAGCAACATGAATGGGATAAGAATTACATTAACTATCTAATTCTATTAGACAGTAGAATTAAAGTTTCTTAAGTAAAGAGAAAATAGGATAGGAAGGCAAGAAAAGTTTTGAAATATGTTAAAAAGTAAACAAAAGAGAGTCAGGAGATAGGTAGCTGATGTTGACTATAAAGCAGGAAGAACAAAAAATAACTATATGTAATTAAAAGACAAAAGAGGAGAGGGAGCATGAAAATTTGGTATTGGAGTGCGGAGAAACTAAAGAAGTGGTACTAAGGACAAAAACCAGTATACAAACAAATAAGCAAATGTAAGATCAAAACAGTTAAAGCCTATATATAATTATATCCCACCTAAGTCAAAACAAGGCTAAATCATAAACAGGTGCAAAAGAAAGCAATTATATGAAGTAAAATTACATAAATATATATTTTTCAAACCTATTCACACAGTGAGAATACCCACACACACACATACACCAAAACTTGCAGAAAATGGAAAAAAAATACAATAAAAATTTTAAATTTTTAAACCATGTAAAAATTAGGGGAAAAAAATAAGAGAAAAAAATTAGGGAGAATACATAGAAAAAAGGGAAAAAATGGAGATGAGTAAAAACAGAAAAAAAAAACTTAATGGGAAATAAAATGCTTGTTTCCTCTGAGGTGGTCAAACTCTTGAAAGAGATGGGTTTGCATTTTTTATATCTATTGTTTTGCATTCTTTATATCTATTGTTGGCTCTGTAACCCTTGGGTGAAGAGCTGGGGGTTGTTAGGACTCACATCTTTGTGTCCTAACCAGCTGCAGTCCTTGTGGCTAGGGAGATCTCTTAGCTTCCAGTCTCTCAGTAAAGGGTGGGATCCACCGGGGAGGCTGACAAATGGTGTATTCCTGTAGTGGGGGTGGTGTAGAGTTCAAAACTGGAAGTTGCAGTAGTTGGGGTTTAGTCTTGGCTGAACTTTGGAACTCTGGTAGGTATTTGAGATTTGCTGGAGGCCCCCTATTGTTGAGGTGATTCTGATCTCTGTTGGATGTCTGGATCTTGAGGTTTTCATTAAAATCCACTTTCAGGGTATAGGGACTAAAGTTTCCTATCCACCACTGTTAATACGAATTACCAGGTATCCAGCCTGGGATGCAGAAGTTCCTGTGTGGCGCTTATTAGCATTTTCCCAGAACCTCTGGTGGGGTGCCTCTGGTGGGGAGCTCTTTGTCCTTGAAATTAGGAGGCTGTTTGCTCCAGGCACAATTTTCTGTGCACCTATTTCAGTCACTGTGGTTGAGTCACACTCTGGGATTCATCAGAGATGACTGCTGGCAACTTCCTTTATGAGTTCCTGATCTACTGTCTGCTGGCTGCCACACAGTGCTTATACATAGGTCCTGTACTGGTAACCAGCTTTCACAGGGGTGATCCCTAATTCCTGCTGAACTCAACCACGTGCCAAGTGATTTGGGGTTGGATTTCACTGAATTACTTTCCCATTAACTGGGTCCATTAATATGAGCCACCCTCTCTATTCCACACGTTCCCCAAATTCAATTCAAATTTTTTTAAAAAAATAAATCATGTTGTCCTCTCTCTGCCTGAGTTCCCCCCCTTACCCCCAGCAGTCGCCACCAGCCAAGCTGGCCCCCCTCTAACATAAAATTTTTCATATGATTTTTGAAGTTTCTCCCTTCCCATGTCTCTGGTTTCTTTTATGCTCCACTATAAAGTTTCAGTGAGTTGTGTGCTTTCTTCTCATTTCATTCCTTCCTCAGACACAGCATTTACTATCCCAGCTATCACTGCCTGTCCTCTGTCTCCCCAACTAGGGTCTGTAGCTTTTCCATCTTTTTGGGTACAGTGCTTAGCATGCTAACAGATAACAGATGTTCAAAATAGATTCAAATAGATGACTGAAGTGAAACAAGATTCAGGATTATTTAAGAGAAGGCTTCTTAAATTAATCTTAAGTAGAGGGGTCTTTCTCTGAGAACCTCTTGGGTTTTACAGTGTTGAAGCCATAACACACTAATTTAATCACACATTTACATGCATAAATATATAGGGGCTAATATTGGCCAGGGAATAATGAACACACCTCAAAAGCCTAATCTAATAACACAATCATCTAAAGTACTATTTGTGTATGTGTGTGTGTGTGTGTGTGTGTGTGTGTGTGTATGTGTGCAATGTTGGAAGAAAGGATCACAAGTATTTAGCTGAAATTCTTATGTAAAGTATATTTATCACGTGGGTTGGAAGAGAAACCTCAAATGCTGAGGAAGAATAAGTGTTTTCTATTCTCTGACAGGCACTGGGAAGAATCAAAATTAGAGTGCTGGGGGCTTATTAGAGCCTGACAATGCTGGGCCAAGACTACCAGGGGGCAGACTGATCATTCCTGCCTTACCACCCAGCTCTGTTGGTCAACACCAAAATGTTTCAAGTTCCAGTTCAAAGGCCACATCTAGGAAGTCTTGCTTAATCTCTTGAGTAAAACAGTCCATTCCTTTTCCACATACTTTTACAGACGTCCATCATGTAATCTTATGCTTCATTGCTTTAGGAGTTAGGTCTATTTCCCTTTCTCACAGCATTTCTCAAACTTTTCCAAAGTAGAAAATATGCTTCACATTTAGATCCAGTACAAACAGATGCATAAATGTTTATGTGTACAATTGGAGAAAAGATTTCATTAAAAATACTTATGTATAATGCACTTCGATGCTTTCTATTCTATTTCTCTGGAAGAAAGACCACATTTTCTTTTTTTTTCTTTGAATATCCAATATCTAGCAAAACACCTGGCATATAATGGTACTGAATAAATGCTATTAGATAACAATTTGAAAACACTATCAATGAGTAACTATAGACAAAATCATTATAACATCTGAATGGTTGTTTCTCAAGGTGACATACCAAGGTGCCCCTCTAAATCTTAATAACTCTGTTCAAAGAATGAGAAGGAATATGTATCTAGGACTTGACCTCATAACAATACCTCTTATGTTTAGCTTTGGCAATCTCTGAAACTTCTTTATAAATTTTCATTTTTTAAGTTACATCTCAAGTATCAAGGCTGACAGAAGCTGGGCACAGTGAACCCTGTAGGATATGCTGCCTATTTACTTCATGTGTTGGAAGTCTGTATGTTCTCTCTCAAAGGAAGGAGACTAGTGTTGACTAGAAAAAAAATATGTAGGCATAGCTGTCCTTGTTGGGGAGGCAATTAGGTGGGAGAGGGAATGGGAAAGGTAACACACACACACACACACACATTTAATACATACATAAATAGAGAGATATAAATACATATTAGGGAAGGAGTCAGGCAGTTCTAAGTCATCTGGGGCAGAGTAGTCTGTAGCCAGATCAGCTACAAATATAGCAGTACCTTTGATGTGATCACATAGCACCTAAAAGCACATCACATGCTGTCTAATTATGAGGAAATATGGAAAACATATTCAAGATTGTGTCATCTTTCAGAACCTACAAGATTCAAAGCACGTAACAAATTCTGAAAGACTGAGGAAAGGAATGAAGAAAGAAATATGAAATTTTAGCTCCTGGTTTAGATAAGCTTCTTATTGGTAATATTCTCAAGCCAACAAAACGCTAAAAATATATCATTCTACTTCTTACCTCTGATCAAAACTGTCGGGTACAGCTGCTTAACATTCTAGTAATCTCTGTGGATCAACTGGCACTGTACATTTTTAAAGGGTGTATTTATGGGTATGTAAGAGTCTGGGTATTTTGGTTCTCATTTTATTTTTTCTTACAGGTTACAGTTAAATACTATGATTTTAAATCAATTATGAGGGAAACATACATTAGCTGTATGTATGTATGTACATACATACATATATACATAATGTATGTACATACATATGTACGTATGTATGTACTAATCAACCCCATATAGTAGTACATACAGCTAATGTATGCACATACATACATATGTACATTACTGTATGTACTACTATATGGGGCTGATTAGTTTTGCAAATGGTAGCCGATGCAATTTCCACAGCTGACACCCATTCTAATGGTTTTTCTTCGTGTGTACATGTTCCTCACTATTTCATTCACTTTTTGTTGATGTAATGTTTCTGTTGCATTTTATGCATGTCTCATGCTTGTTTCCCTGTGTTGTTTTGCCTGAATTGATCAATTCTTGATATATAGGAACCAGTATCTGGGTTAAAACCAGACTCAAATGAATGCTAACTAAATGCTATGGTAACAATATGAGGAACCCATCAATACTATCAGGCTATTGAAGGCAATGAGTGGACTTCTGTCTGATGATGAGGATTGCCTAGTGTTGGCAAGTCTCCAAATCAAGTATAAAGGGTGATAGCTTTACAGTTGACCCTCCATATCTATGGGTTTTATATCACTGATGAAACAATCTTAGATCCAAAATATTTGGGGAAAAAAACCTATGTTTCTAGTGAACTCTTACAGACATTTTTCTCATCATTATTCCTAAGCAATAAAGGATATCAACTATTGACATAGTATTTACATTTACTGGGTATTATAAATACTTTTGAGATGATTTAAAATACATGGGAGACAGTGCCGGGGATCCCAAAAGCCAACGGTGTGACCCCGGAGATCCAGGCTGTCTGATTAGGGCGGCCTGCCCCGCGGCTACAGAAGGCGTGGCGCTGCAGACAAGGGATTAACTAGCAAGCAGGGAGATAAGTGGTTGCCACGAAGTGGAATCCCGCCAGCCTAGCCCGCACTGACCCCCGGGCTGAGTACAGGATTTCAGACGTGGAAGGAAGCGGTACAGTTCTATTCACCACAAGGGAAACAAAACAATAGAGTACCGGGGTTCCCAATAGCCACCCTCCACACCCAACAAACGGCAGGCCCAGAGTACAGTTTGAACTGCCGAGAACCATCACTCAGGGGAAATCTGGTCTAGCAGGAGAAACCAAGACTAGCAGGAGAAACCAGGAGACTAGAGGCAAGGCCCTCGCGACTGAGCAGCTGTAAACTGCAGGCCCGCCGGCGACAGCTCACCCACTGCCCGTGTAACTGGGCGGTAGGAGAACGCCCACCCGCTGGCGACTGATCACCTGCTCGCGGCCTGTGATACTGGGCGGCTGGAGACTGACCGCCTGCCGCGACAGGGAGCTGAAACCAAACAGAGACAGTCCAGTCACACCCCCCCATTAGGGCACCCTGGCAAGGAGACTGGGGCCCGTCATAGCAGAGTAGTGTCGTCACTGGAGCTCGGACGTCGGAATTCCTTCCCAGTGGAATCCAACTTAGCAGGCATAGTTTAACAACACAAAGGAGAGACATCAGAGTAATACAGAAACAAAACAAATCTATAGAAGAGAGCAGAAACATGACAATCAAAAAGAGCTGGAAAGTAACGTGGACAACATGAGAAAACAAGGGAAAAAAGGATTACAAACAATGCAAGACAACCCAAATCTACAGGAGGACATAGAAACATCAGAAACAGGGATAGCGAAAGAACTCAAGGCATACCTAACTCGAATGGAAAGGAATATTAGAGAAGACATGAGACAGCAAGTCCAAGAAATAAAAGTATATTTTGAAAATGAATTAAACAAACAAATTCAAATGGCAAAGAACGAGCTCTACCAGGAGATAGAGATCTTAAAAAAAATCAAACAATAATCCTAGAATTACAGGAAACTATAAACCAAATTAAAAACTCAAACGAGAATATTACAAATAGACTTGATCAAGTAGAAGTCAGAACATCAGATAATGAAGACAAGGTTTATCAACTTGAAAAGAATATAGTCAACACAGAAAAGATGCTTAAATCCCACGAGCAATCTATTCAAGAGATATGGGATGTCATAAAAAAACCAAATCTGAGAGTCATAGGGATAGAAGAAGGCACAGAGTTTCAAACCAAAGGAATGGACAGCATATTAAATGAAATAATTCTAGAAAACTTCCCAGAGATGAAAGATGGAATGGATTGCCAAATCCTGGAAGCCTACAGGACCCCAAACATTCAAAACCATAATAGACCAACTCCAAGACATATAATTATGAAGATAGCCAACGTACAGAACAAGGAGAGAATACTAAAAGCTACGAGAGAAAAGAGGCAGATTACATTCAGGGGTAAACCAATTAGGTTAACGACCGATTTCTCATCACAAACTTTGAAAGTGAGAAGATCCTGGAATAATGTATTTCAAACGCTGAAAAATAATGGATTCCAACCAAGAATACTATATCCAGCAAAATTGAGCTTCAAATTTGACAATGAAATTAAAATCTTTCACGAAAAACAAAAGCTAAAAGAATTTGCAGCAAGAAAACCAGCTCTGCAAAGCATTTTGAACAAAACACTACAAGAAGAGGAATGGAAAAATAGTGCCCAAAACTAACAGCAGGAGGTATCTCAGTAAAGGGGGAGAAGAATAACCAAAAAGCAAAACTAGCCAAACTAAAATAAATAAATAAAGAAGCATGACTGGAAGTACAAATCATATCTCAATTGTAACCTTAAATGTTAATGGCCTAAACTCACCAATTAAGAGACATAGGCTAGTAACCTGGATCAAGAAAACAAATCCAACAATATGCTGCCTTCAGGAGACTCATATGATAGGAAAAGACATACACAGGCTGAAAGTAAAAGGTTGGGAAAAATCATACCACTCACATGGCCCTCGGAAGCAAGCAGGAGTGGCCATACTCATATCGAATAAAATCAACTTCAAACCTAAGTTAATCAAGAAGGATAAAGAAGGTCACTATATACTGTTAAAAGGAACCATCCACCAACAAGACATAACAATCATCAATTTGTATGCACCAAACAATGGAGCTACAACGTTCATAAAACAAACTCTCCTCAAGTTCAAGAGTCAAATAGACCACAACACAATAATTATGGGTGACTTCAACACACCGCTCTCGCCATTAGACAGATCCTCTAGACAAAAGCTGAATAAAGAAACTATAGAACTCAACAGCACAATCAATAACCTAGACTTAACCGACATATATAGAATATATCAACCATCATCAAGTGGGTATACATTCTTCTCAGCAGCACATGGATCCTACTCAAAGATAGACCATGTATTATGCCATAAGGCAACTCTTAGTAAATATAAAGGTGTGGAGATAATACCATGCACCATATCTGATCATAATGGAATGAAATTGGAAATCAATGATAAAAGAAGGAAGGAAAAATCCTACATAACATGGAAAATGAACAATAAGTTATTGAATGATCAATGGGTTATAGAAGACATAAAGGAGGAGATGAAAAAATTCTTAGAATCAAATGATAACACAGACACAACATACCGGAATCTATGGGACACAATGAAAGCAGTTTTAAGAGGGAAATTCATTTCTTGGAGTTCTTACCTCAAAAAAAGAAAAAACCAACAAATAAATGAACTCACGCAACACCTCAAAAACCTAGAAAAGGAAGAGCAAAACAACAGCAAATGTAGTAGAAGACAATAATTAAAATTAGAGCAGAAATCAACGAAATTGAAACAAAAGAAACCATTGAAAAAATTGATAAAACTAAAAGTTGGTTCTTTGAAAAAATAAATAAGATAGACAAGCCTTTAGCCATGCTAACAAAAAGAAGAAGAGAGAGAACTCAAATTACTAACATACGGGATGAAAAAGGCAATATCACAACAGACACTACAGAAATACAGAAGACAATTAGAAATTATTTTGAAACCCTGTATTCCAATAAAATAGAAGATAATGAAGATATCGATAAATTTCTTAAGGCATATGATTTGCCCAGATTGAGACAGGAAGACACACACAATTTAAACAGACCAATAACAAAAGAAGAAATAGAAGAAGCCATCAAAAGACTACCAACCAAGAAATGCCCTGGACCGGATGGGTATACAGCGGAGTTCTACAAAACCTTCAAAGAAGAATTAATACCAATACTTTTCAAGCTATTTCAAGAAATAGAAAAAGAAGGAGCTCTTCCAAATTCATTCTATGAGGCCAACATCACTTTGATCCCAAAACCAGACAAAGATACTTCAAAGAAAGAAAACTACAGACCAATATCTCTAATGAACTTGGATGCAAAAATTCTCAATAAAATTCTGGCAAATCGAATACAAAAACATATTAGAAAACTTGTGCACCATGATCAAGTAGGATTCATTCCTGGGATGCAAGGATGGTTCAATATACGGAAATCAATAAATGCTATTCACCACATCAATAGACTTAAAGACAAGAACCACATGATCATCTCGATGGATGCAGAAAAAGCATTTGACAAAGTACAGCATCCCTTTATGTTCAAAACATTAGAAAAACTAGGGATAACAGGAACTTACCTCAACATTGTAAAAGCTATTTATGCTAAACCTCAGGCTAGCATCATCCTGAACGGAGAAAAACTGAAGGCATTTCCTCTAAAATCTGGAACAAGACAGGGATGCCCTCTATCACCACTTCTATTCAATTTAGTTCTCGAAGTACTAGCCAGAGCAATTAGACAGACGAAAGAAATTAAAGGCATAAAAATAGGAAAAGAAGAAATTAAACTATCACTATTTGCGGATGACATGATAATATACTTAACAGACCCAAAAGAGTCTACAAAGAAGCTGCTAGAGTTAATAAATGAATTCAGCAAAGTGGCAGGTTATAAAATCAACACGCATAAATCAAAGGCATTCCTGTATATCAGCAACAAAAACTCTGAAATGGAAATAAGGAAAACCACTCCATTCACAATATCCTCAAAGAAAATAAGATACTTGGGAATCAACCTAACAAAAGAGGTGAAAGATTTATACAATGAAAACTACAGAACCCTAAAGAGAGAGATAGAAGAAGATCTCAGAAGATGGAAAAATGTACCCTGTTCATGGATAGGCAGAACTAACATCATCAAAATGGCGATATTACCCAAAGTTCTCTACAGGTTTAATGCGATGCCAATCAAAATTCCAATGGCATATCTTGAAGAAATAGACAAAGCAATCATGAAATTCATATGGAAAAACAAAAGACCCAGAATAGCAAAAGCAATTCTAAGCAGGAAGTGTGAATCTGGAGGTATAGCGATACCGGAGGTCAAACTGTACTACAAAGCAATAGTAACAAAAACAGCATGGTACTGGTACCAAAACAGGCAGGTGGACCAATGGTACAGAATAGAAGACACAGAGACTAATCCACAAAGTTACAACTATCTTATATTTGATAAAGGGGCTAAAAGCATGCAATGGAGGAAGGATAGCATCTTCAACAAATGGTGCTGGGAAAATTGGAAATCCATATGCAACAAAATGAAATTGAATCCCTTTCTCTCGCCATGCAAAAAAATTAACTCCAAATGGATCAGGGAGCTAGATATCAAATCAGAGACACTGCGTCTGATAGAAGAAAAAGTTGGATACGATTTACATATTGTGGGGTCGGGCTCCAAATTCCTTAATAGGACACCCATAGCCCAAGAGTTAATAACAAGAATAAACAAATGGGACTTACTTAAACTAAAAAGTTTTTTCTCAGCAAGAGAAACAATAAAAGAGGTAAATAGAGAGCCTACATCCTGGGAACAAATTTTTACCCCCCACACCTCCGATAGAGCCCTAATATCCAGAGTATACAAAGAACTCAAAAAATTAGACAATAAGATAACAAATAACCCAATTAACAAATGGGCCAAGGACCTGAACAGACACTTCTCAGAGGAAGACATACAATCAATCAACAAGTACATGAAAAAATGCTCACCATCTCTAGCAATCAGAGAAATGCAAATCAAAACCACCCTAAGATACCATCTCACTCCAGTAAGATTGGCAGCCATTATGAAGTCAAACAACAATAAGTGTTGGCGGGGATGTGGGGAAAAGGGCACACTTGTACACTGCTGGTGGGGCTGCAAAATGGTGAGGCCAATTTGGAAAGCAGTATGGAGATTACTGGGAAAGCTGGGAATGGATCCACCATTTGACCCAGCTATCGCCCTTCTCGGACTATTCCCTGAGGACCTTAAAAGAGCGCTCTATAGGGATACGGCCGCATCAATGATTATAGCGGCACAATTCACAATAGCTAGACTGTGGAACCAACCTAGATGCCCCTCAATAGATGAATGGATAAAAAAAATGTGGCATATATACACAATGGAGTATTATGCAGCACTAAGAAATGACAAAATCATAGAATTTGCAGGGAAATGGATGGCATTAGAACAGATTATGCTAGGTGAAGCTAGCCAAGCCCTAAAAAACAAATGCCAAATGTCTGCTTTGATATAATGAGCACAACTAAGAACATAACAGGAAGGAAGAGCATGAGGAAAAGACTACAGTAAACAAAGACGAATGGGGGGAGAGAAACGGGGAGAGAAGGGAAAGCACATGGAAATGGTAGGAGACCTTCAATGATACATAAAATTATAAGAGGTTATGAGGGGCAAGGGGGAAGGAAAAAGAGGGAGAGAATTGAACAACAGCAGGGGAGGTAGAGAGGGAAGATGGGAGGGGAGGGGAGGGGAGGGGGGATAGTAGGGGATAGGAAAGGTAGCAGAATACAACAGTCACTAATATGGCATTATGTAAAAATGTGAATATGTAACAGATGTGATTCTGCAATCTGTATTTGGGGTGAAAATGGGAGTTCAAAACACAATTTGAGTCAAATGTATGAAAGATGATATATCATGAACTATGTAATGCTTTAAATAATCAATAAAAAATAAATAAAAAATGAAAAATAAAAAAAATAAAAAATAAAAAAATAAAATAAAAAAAAATAAAATAAAATACATGGGAGGCATACAGCACCCACTCATCTTTAAAACACTGAGAAACTAGGCAATATAAGAAACTTACCTCAACATTGAAAATACTATGTATTACAAACCCAAGGCCAACATTATTCTGGATGGAGAAAAACTGAAATAATTTCTTCTAAAAACAGAAACAAGCAAGGATACCCACTTTTACTATATGGTTCTTGAAACCCCAGCCAGAGCAATTAGGCAAGAAGAGGAAATTAAAGGGATCCAAATAGGAAAAGAAAAGCTCAAATTATCTCTGTTTGTTGATGACAGATTGTATATTTAGAAGACCCTAAACACTCCATCAGAAGACTGTGAGAGCTCATAAATGAATTCTGCAAAGTAGGAGGATACACGATTAACATTCAAATCACACGATTAATACTGAAATCAATGGCGTTCCTATACTCCAATGATAAATCTGCTAAAAAGAAATTAGGAAAACTATCCCATTCACAATAGCCTCAAAAGACAAAAAAAGTCAAAACAAACAAACAAACAAACAAAAACTTGGGAATCAATCTAACAAAAGAGGTGAAAGACCCCTACAATGAAAACTACCTAACACTAAAGAAAGAAATTGAAGAAGACCTTAGAAAGACCTCACATGTTCTTAGATAGGCAGAATTAATATTGTCAAAATGGCCATAATACCAAAAGTGCTAGACAGATTCAATACAATTCCAATCAAAATTCCAATAACCTTCTTAGAAATAGAAAAAGCATTTATGAAATTCATTTGGAAAAATAAGAGACCCAGAATAGCCAAAGCAATACTCTGTGAGAAAAGTGAGGGAATTAGTGACAAAATCATACACCTCTCCTCTTTATATCCACTATTCAGCTGTCTTACCACCAAGGCCCCTTGACCTCATTCCCCTGGAGGGCAATGGTCTTCAGCAGAACCAGGCTCCTTATCATTAGTGGCACTCAGAGAGGGGTTGCATACTTGTGCCCATGCACCACTGCAAGACTTATCCATCTCCCTGCAAATGACCTGTGTGCCAGAGCACTCTGCTTGTAAAGCATTTAGACTGGATAATTACCTGTGAAGAACTGAGAGGGGCAACAATAGCAACTGGTTGGGGGGGGGGAGGGGAGAGTAATACCTATTAATCTTTTCCTAAATGGATACTTTACTACTCATATGAAACAGCCAATTCTTTTTAATTCTAACATGACTTTTCATTATAGTATAATTTTTCTCCTGCCTCTTTTTGAGAGATTTCAACTACTTTCATTCCAAAAATAGTTATCTGTCCTAATAACCTCTCTGAGAGGAAGGAAGAGTGAAGTCTCCATTCTCCAAAAGAGCAAATTCAGATTCAATAACCATAAATAAACTGTACTCATCTGGGAAGCCAGCAGGAAGGCTGAGAGCAACACTTCTGCCTCTCAGGCCCATTCTGAGGCTCACAGGCTTTCCTGAAAGTGTGGCCAGCAGTTCTTTATTGTTCTGTACTGTTTGCTTGCAGATGTGAAAGCACAGCATATAATGGGAGGAATTTCATCAGTCTCATACACTTGAGCACACCTTTTTCTAACTGCACCCAGCTCCTTTCATTGAGCACAAAAATGTGAATCTGTTTCCCAAAGTGCTACCAAGTCCATCAATCAGAAAGGAGATATTGCTGGTTCTTTGGTGTTTTTCTTTTTTAGCTTAAGAACAAACATGGAAGTCTAGAGAAGCATCTAGTGGATGGGGCCAATGAAGTGGCCTAAAACAGCTGTGGAACATCAGAAGGCCACAGGTTCCTTGGCCTGGTTTCAAAGACCCCACCTGCCAAAAAAGCCTCCCCAAACCACCTTACTGCTCATCTCTCTCCAGCTCTTACCCTTTTTCGTGGGCAGGCAAGCTGACTCTCTCCCTCATCAATATTGTGCACTCTATCCTGGTGCCCTCTTCATTTAGCTTTGTCTCATCTCCAAATCCTGGCACAGGAATGAGTGCGACCTCATATTAACCCACTGATCTTGCCATTATCTGCATAGCTGGAGGCTACAGGCTCTGTACCATGTGAGTTTAGCACTTAACAGTGTGTGTGCATACATGCGTGCAAGTATGTATAGCTGGAGGCTACAGGCTCTGTACCATGTGAGTTTAGCACCTAACAGTGTGCATGTATGCATGCATGCAAGTATGTATGTGTCTGTTAGTCAACAGCACTGTTGTAGATGTGACGTGAACACTCACCTCTGTTGAAATGCTCTCTGGCCCATCTCTCTTGCAGCTCTCTTGACCTCTTCAGGAACGGCGTCCTTCTCAGCATCAGAGATCTGGTACACTGTGTGACCTGCATCCAGCCGATAAGGACCTCCTTTCCCCCCCAGACCTGCAGTGTCTCTTCCTCCTGGAAAGAAACAAGGAAAATACAGATGATAAATCTGAACCTGACTACAAAACAAAAATTAGATTACAGTTTTGCAGATAGTTCTGAGAAGTAGCGAGGCATGGTGGTAGACACCCACAATCCCAGTGGTTCGGGAGGCTGAGGCAGTAGAATTGCGAGTTCAATGTCAGCCTCAGCAAAACCAAGACACTAAGCAACTCAGTGAGACCCTGTCTCTACATAAAATACAAAATAGATCTGGGGATGTGGCTCAGAGGTCAAGTGCTCCTGAGTTCAATCACTGGTTACCCAACCCCACAAAAAAAAAAGATATTTCTGAGAAGTATATTAATTGTACTTAACAGTAATTAAAAATTCAAATAACCTTTTTCTTAAAATAAAGGTTTTCCCCTATTTAGCATGATTTTCCACTTTTCTTATCCATCCAAATCTACATGTTTTTCAAGTTCCATTACGAATTCTATGACACACTTCGTCTGAGGCCTATACCTCATATGGATTGATACTCAGGTGTACTATTTATTACTCTTCATTATTTTTCCTTTTCCTAAAAACTATGTAATGGATGGGATCATATTTTATTTATATTTTTAACTCTGCCCTAATTGCTTGAACAATATAAATACTTACTATATATCTGCTAAATAAATGAGCAACTCTTCCTTCACTTATTACCTTATTTTCCCACAAAATAGAAAAAGACAGTGAAGCTATAGATAAAATTTCTTTTGTTTTGAAAATAATGAAAAACAATACACAGAGAAGTTAAGTGACCTAATGATGACCTCTGGCTTAACTAAGATCTGAAGCCAATTATTATATCAACTTTGACTTTTAGATTTGAATAATATACAATGGATAAATATTAACAGTTTCAGAGCAGCCTTTTAATATAAACCCACATTTACATATTTATAAGTATATGTCATATAATACTGTATGAACAATTTATGTTAAAAATGAAAGTTAAATGGCTATAAGGCTAGGTAGGTACCATTATAAGAAGTGGTGGTGACATTGGCTAGATATATTCCAAATGAAATTATTTTAAAATACTACATTGGCTAGGAATGGTGTTGCCCACCTGTAATCCCTGGGATTCGGGAGGCTGAGGCAAGAGGATCATAAGTCCAAAGCCAAATTTAGCAACTTATCAAGGCCCTAAAGCAACTTAGTGAGACTCTGTCTCAAAAGAAAAAAATGAAAAGGGCTGGGGATGTAGCTCAAGTGGTTAAGCATCTTGGGGTTCAATCTTTGCTATAAATCAATCACTCAATAAATGCTACACTGACCAAAGAAAATATATACATATTTTGGCTAGAATTGGCCAACTTATTATCTTTGCTTTATAAGGATTAGACTATTAGTAAACAGTATATTTTGTTTGTTCACACATAACTTGAGAACTCATGATGAGACCTCAGTTGAGGGATGGTATCATATACTGTAGTAAGCAAAGTATTGTATACTATACTAGTTTAAGGCACACTGCCTGAGTTTGAAGCCTGACTCCAACTCAATAGCTGTGTCTTTCGGGAAATTATGCAAATATTCTCTCTCAGACTCTTCATTTATAAAACAAGTACACTAATATGATTTACTTCATGAAACTGTCATAAAGCAAAAATGTTTAGAAAAGTATCTGGCAAAAACATAAGAGCTATATAAGTTACCAATCTTATAATTATTGTTTAAATAACTCCCATGCACAGGAGGAGGTAATTCTAGATTTATTAATTGAAAAATTTGAAAGCTTTTAGACTTTGGCTAAATTATAATAAATTATTTTTCTACTTTGAAGCTTTAATTGGTCTAATAAACTAAGAAGGAACACTTAGCATGAACCACTTCCTTTATGAAAGTCCAGGTAGGTTATTTCCTTTTGGGAACTACCATGACAACAGCCTATTAAATACAGCATCCTTTGACTGGAGCACATCTTATATCATTTGTATTTAGAATTGGATGCTAGAAAATTACTTCTTGTATTTTTGTGATTCCTGGCTCCCATTCACAATCAGTCTGTGGCAGAGGGAACAGGAACTGGGTAGTGACACTGAGCTATTGATGGGAAGGTGTGTTTGGGACCTCATTCCCTTCCTCCAGAGGCTGTTCTTAGCTATGCGGGGAGGTGAACTGGAGCTCAGCACTTCTTAGGTGCTCAGAGGTCATCATTTGGGAGAAAGCAGGAAAGGACTTGCAACTGGTAGAGGCTGATGTGAGTGAGGGCCAGAAGGAGTCACATGGCCCCTAGGGAAAGTCACCCTGGGGTACAAAGGATATGAGAGTTCTTCATGATTTCTACTTCCCAGAGCTTTCAATTTGTACATTTAAGGTGAAAACTCTTGCTGGAGGTTCTGCAAGGCGTAACTTTAAAGCTAAGCTTGGACATCCCAAACCAGTCCATGAGTTAAGGGGCAAGGTGAGCAAGGGAGGTAGGTAAGGGAGGGGGACTTTGAGGACTTGTTGGGCCAGAGCTAAGTTCAATGTACAGAATTTTGAGGGAGAAAAATGACGAAGATCAAAAGACAAGTTCAAGCCAAGGGCTCTTGATCAACTGAAAAGTAAAAGGGGAAACACAGGTATCATCTGGACAGATGTTGGAGCCAGTAGATGCAAGTTGAATAGTAAATAAGAACTCTCACTTGGGAGCAGTCCCCTGCTGGGGAGCGTACATCTGGCCTGCTAGTTCCTCAATGCATTCCATAGGGATTAAATCTTGTTGGCTTGATACTACCTTCCAGATCAAAGGACATTTCTAAAAATAGCCTTTCTTTAAAGAGCTGCTTGATGAATAAACAGAGCAGGCAAGAAGCCTACAGCCTGTTGGATAGCTCATTGTCTTAGCACAGAAACCCATTTCCTGCCCAGGCTGACAAGGCTAAGAGGTGCAGATTGTCCTCAAGGAAGGTGAAGCTTGGAGTCCCTGCCAGCTCTCCTCAGGGCTCAGATAAGCTCAGGCAGTGCACACTCTGGCCCTATTCCTGTGGCCTAGCAGATGTGTTGGCCCAGCAGATGTGCTGGCTCCAGCTGCCCAAGGAAATAGGAAGACAGCAGTCATGGAACAATGGTAGGGTCTGGCAGCTGAGAGGAAGGAATATTCATTTGCTTACCCTTGGCATCCGTGCAAATAGTAACCAACCCTCCTCTCTCAAAATCTTGCATCCTCATCACACTCACTTCTGAGATGTGAAACACAAGGACTATTTCTTTACCAAATCAGTTGCTTAAGAAAGAATATACTGTAGGTTTCTGGCAAAAACCCAAGTGCACACAGTTTAAAAGAAGGGATTAACACTTTAATGAATACCATCCTCAGGCCAGCCACTGAGCTCAGTGCTTTTACTATCACAATCTTTTTTCAGTCCAAATCATGACCTGGTGAGGCAGTTAGCATCACCCTTTTACCAATGAAGCAACTCCAAGGGGGTGAGAATGGTGTTAGGTCTTGGGTCAGTGGAGCCTGTGGGAATCAAAATGCCAGGTTCTTCTTATGTCTTGATGCCACACTGGAGCCAAGGGTAAGAACACATTGACTGACTAATAGGGAAGGCTGAGAAGCTCAGCTGGTCTCTGAGCCTTCTTGGGGAGTTATGCAGAGCAGTGTGCTGGCTTGATAGGAAGCCAGACCCACAAGAATACCACGTCTGTGCTACCAACCTGTTCCACCAGCCCAAGTATTGCCACCCACATGGGGCATGTTGTCTGGGTCCTCCTTCCCGTGTTTAGGGGAGCTCACATCTTCTCCACTGTCTCTGTTGATTGTTATCTAAAAATGAAGAAATGAAATATTATCACTATCCTGGGACCAACACCAGAAATTACATGACAGAAAGAATTCTTTTCCTGCAAGTCCTTAAGGTATCTCATAATCTTAGGCTATATAAATGACAGATGCTGTTTGTGTCTGGCAAAAATTTCCTTAGTTAGCCTCCATCTAATTGGAAAGAAGATGAAGTACCTTTTTAACAAATTCTTTTTATAAAAGAAAAGGAAATGGGTGGGGTTTCAGCTTCAGAATTTCCCTGGTGCAGAATATGCTACATTTACAAAAAGAACGAGACCTCCGAGACACAGAGAAAATGGATCTCAAAAGTCAGACACTTTCCCAGCCATTTAAAAAAATCACAACCTTGCCGATCAATCTAGGTGAATAAACCTACATTTTAGTCATTTCATTTTTAAAGAAATTCCATTACGGGGGGATTCCAACATGGCGGCAGGCGCAGAGAGATCAAGTCTCTGACCTCTTCAGCTGTGCAGGTATAGGGAGTCGTAAACAACCTAAATCTGTTTGCTCAGGATCACTAGGCAACGCTGAGCTGACGTGGATCTGGGGCGAACAGTCTGGGCCTCTCAGAAGACACACTGAGCCCGGATCGGCTGAATTCAAGCTCCCATTCGCCCTGCTTCCCGCAGACAAACAGCTGTAACTCAGCACTAATCCATCCAGCTGAAACAACTGGTCAGCCCTTCTCATCCTACGGAGGTAAATGCCTACCGAGCCTTCATAGGTAGTGGCCCCAGGTTTGAAACGGGGCTTGGGAGACACAGTAAGGACCCACCCGTTGCATTGGTCACCCGGCAAAGGGAGACGAACTGTCGCCATTTGCAAGAGATACCACCATGGCAGAGGACTGACGTCATCAGACTGCGGTGGAGGAGATAACTTCATTGAAACCTGCGGCTACAGGTGTGTAATTCCCTAGCCTTCCCTCTCCACACATCGGGGAAACCTTAAGGGCCCCTCCCAGCTCTCCCCTAAGGGCCCCTCCCAGCTCTCCCGTGAGCACGATAGCCAGACCGAGGGAATCAGAGGTGGCGCAGGACCCGCGGCATGGAACTACCGCTCCCACCAGTGCTGACAGATGAGGTCTCTAGCACCAGCTACCGGAGGCGTGGCTACCGGAGGGCAAGTAAAATTCGCTGAGGATTCTCAGCCCCAAGCTCTACAAACTTAGGGTCTGAGGGAATGGCAAACTGGAAGAGTGTGCCCAGTCGTTCATGAAAACAGGGCTCCCGGGAGCAGCAGACCTGGCGTGTAGCCAGTATTGTGGTGAGCGGCACCCGTGAGAGGGGCCTGGCTAGAGGAAAAGTGGGAAGTGACTAGACACAAGAGGAGGCCCTAGGCACTCAGGATTGGAGACTCGCCCAGTCTTGGAGGAGCTGCTGCACAGTGATTGGTTCCCGCGTACTGACAGGAGAAACTTGGCCTGGTGGGCTCAGCGCCACCTACTGGAAGAGAAGTTAATCAAACTCTAAGACTGCATTTATTAGTTTTTTTTTTCTTTTTTTCTTTTCTCTTTTCTTTGATTTAGGTTTTTCTTTCATTTTCATTTTTCTTTCTTGTTGTTTTTTAAATTTTTTTACAGTTTTTTTAAAATTTTTTTTCTTCTAATTTTAATTTTAATTTTTTTAATTATTTTTTTTAATTTTTTTCTTTTTTTCTTTCCTATTTTATTTCTTCTTTTGTCTTTTCATTTCTTTTCAATTATCTTATGCCCCTTCCTTGAATTCTACCTGCTTACTCTCATTCTCTTTAGTGACTTCTTCCCTTCCCTTCTAATACCTTTCCTCCCAAGCATCTAATAAATTTATACGAGTAAACAGTAATTCATCAGTCAAACAGAACAAGAAGTAACATGAGCAGCATAAAAAAGCAAGGAAGAAAAGGAGTACAAACAATGCAGGACATCCTAAACATTCAGGAGGACCTAGAGTCATCAGAAAAATCGTCATATAAAGAACTCAAGGAACACCTTAGACAGATGGAATGGAACCTTAAAGAGGGTACAAGACAGCAAATTCAAGCAGCGAAAGAACACATTGAGAATGAATTACATAAACAGATAAAAGAAGAAGTTAATCATCTCTATCAGGAGATAGAGATTATAAAAAATGATCAAACAATAATTCTAGAAATGAAGGAAATGATAAACCAAATTAAAAACTCAATTGAGAGTATCACTAACAGAGTGGAGCAAGTAGAAGCCAGAACGTCAGATAATGAAGACAAAATATATCATCTTGAAAAGAGTCTAGCCAATTCAGAAAGGCTGGTAAAAAATCACGAGAAAAACATCCAAGAGTTATGGGATAACATAAAAAAACCAAACTTACGAGTCATCGGGATAGAAGAAGGTACAGAGATTCAAACCAAGGGAATGAGTAACCTGCTGAATGAAATAATTACAGAAAACTTTCCAGAAATAAAAAAGGAAACAGTTATACAAATTGAAGATGCATACAGGACACCGAGCACACAAAATCACAGTAGACCAACGCCAAGACACATTGTTATGAAGATATCCAATATACAGAACAAAGAGAAAATATTAAAAGCTACAAGAGAAAGGAGACAGATTACATTCAGGGGTAAACCAATAAGGTTAACAACGGATTTTTCATCACAGACACTGAAAGCAAGAAGGTCATGGAACAATGTATTTCAAACACTGAAAGACAATGGATGCCAACCAAGAATTCTGTATCCAGCAAAATTAAGCTTCAGGTATGACAACGAAATAAAAATCTTTCATGATGAACAAAAGTTAAAAGAATTTGCAGCCAGAAAACCAGCATTGCAAAGTATTTTGAGCAAAACACTACATGAGGAAGAAATGAAAAACAATAACCAAAACCATCAGTAGGAAGTGCCTCGGTAAAGACAGAGGGCGAGGGGAAAGATAATCATGTAGAAACAAACTAACTTTTTTAAAAAAAGGATAAATAATCAAACATGGATAGAAGTACAAACCATATACCAATAGTAACTCTGAATGTTAATGGCTTAAACTCTCCAATAAAGAGACATAGGCTGGTTATCATGGATTAAAAAAACAAATCCAACAATATGCTGCCTCCAGGAGACACATCTGATTGGAAAAGACATACACAGGCTGAAGGTGAAAGGATGGGAAAAAATATACCATGCACACGGTTCTCGTAAGCAAGCAGGGGGGGGGCATTCTCATATCAAATAAAATCGACTTCAAGACTAAGTTAATCAAAAGGAATAAGGAAGGACATTATATACTGTTAAAAGGAACCATTCACCAACAAGACATAACAATTATCAATATTTATGCACCAAATAATGGTGCTGCGATGTTCATAAAACAAATTCTCCTCAAGTTCATGAATCAAATAGACCACAACACAATAATTATGGGTGACTTCAACACACCTCTCTCACCATTGGACAGATCCTCCAAACAAAAGTTGAATAAAGAAACTATAGAACTCAATATCACAATCAATAACCTAGACTTAACTGACATATACAGAATATATCAACCATCACCAAATGGATATACTTTTTTCTCAGCAGCACATGGATCCTTCTCAAAAATAGACCATATATTATGCCATAGGGCAACCCTCAGTAAATATAAAGGGGTGGAGATAATACCTTGCATTTTATCTGATCATAATGGAAGGAAACTGGAAATCAATGATAAAAGAAGGAAGGAAAAATCCTACATCACATGGAAAATGAACAATATGTTACTGAATGATCAATGGGTTACAGAAGACATAAAGGAGGAAATCAAAAAATTCTTAGAGATAAATGAAAATACAGACACAACATATCGGAATCTATGGGACACAATGAAAGCAGTTTTAAGAAGGAAATTCATCGCCTGGTGGTCATTCCTCAAAAAAAGAAAAAACCAACAAATAAATGAGCTCACACTTCATCTCAAAGCCCTAGAAAAGGAAGAGCAAAACAACAGCAAATGTAGCAGAAGGCAAGAAATAATTAAAATCAGAGTGGAAATCAATGAAATTGAAACAAAAGAAACTATTGAAAAAATTAACAAAACTAAAAGTTGGTTCTTCGAAAAAATAAATAAGATCGACAGACATTTAGCCATGCTAACGAAGAGAAGAAGAGAGAGAACTCAAATTACTAACATACGGGATGAAAAAGGCAATATCACAACAGATGCTACAGAAATACAGAAGACAATTAGAAATTATTTTGAAAACCTATATTCCAATAAAATAGAAGATAGTGAAGACATCGATAAATTTCTTAAGTGATATGATTTGCCCAGACTGAGTCAGGAGGATACACATAATTTGAACAGACCAATATCAATGGATGAAATTGAAGAAGCCATCAAAAGACTACCAACCAAGAAAAGCCCTGGACTGGAATGGTATACAGCGGAGTTTTACAAAACCTTTAAAGAAGAATTAATACCAATACTTTTCAAGTTATTTCAGGAAATAGAAAAAGAGGGAGCTCTTCCAAATTCATTCTATAAGGCCAAAATCACCCTGATTCCGAAACCAGACAAAGACACCTCAAAGAAAGAAAACTACAGACCAATATCTCTAATGAACCTAGATGCAAAAATCCTCAATAAAATTCTGGCAAATCGGATACAAAGGCACATCAAAAAAATTGTGCACCATGATCAAGTAGGATTCATCCCTGGGATGCAAGGATGGTTCAATATAGGGAAATCAATAAATGTTATTCACCACATCAATAGACTTAAAGAACCATATGATCATCTCGATAGATGCAGAGAAAGGATTTGACAAAGTACAGCATCCCTTTATGTTCAAAACATTAGAAAAACTAGGGATAACAGGAACTTAACTTGACATTGTAAAAGCTATCTATGCTAAGCCTCAGGCTAGCATCATTCTGAATGGAGAAAAATGGAAGGCATTCCCTCTAAAATCTGGAACAAGACAGGGATGCCCTCTATCACCACTTCTATTCAATATAGTTCTCGAAACACTGGCCAGAGCAATTAGACAGACGAAAGAAATTAAAGGCATAAAAATAGGAAAAGAAGAACTTAAATTATCACTATTTTCAGATGACATGATTCTATACCTAGAAGACCCAAAAGGGTCTACAAAGAAACTACTAGAACTAATAAATGAATTCAGCAAAGTGGCAGGATATAAAACCAACACGCATAAATCAAAGGCATTCCTGTATATCAGCGACAAATCCTCTGAAACGGAAATGAGGAAAAACACTCCATTCACAATATCCTCAAAAAAAATAAAATACTTGGGAATCAACCTAACAAAAGAGGTGAAAGATTTATACAATGAAAACTACAGAACCCTAAAGAGAGAAGTAGAAGAAGATCTTAGAAGATGGAAAAATATACCCTTTCATGGATAGGCAGAACTAACATCATCAAAATGGCGACATTACCAAAAGTTCTCTATAGGTTTAATGCAATGCCAATCAAAATCCCAATGGCATTTCTTATAGAAATAGATAAAGCAATCATGAAATTCATATGGAAAAATAAAAGACCCAGAATAGCAAAAGCAATTCTAAACAGGAAGTGTGAATCAGGCGGTATAGCGATACCAGATTTCAAACTATATTACAGAGCAATAGTGACAAAAACAGCATGGTACTGGTACCAAAACAGGCGGGTGGACCAATGGTATAGAATAGAGGACACAGAGACTAATCCACAAAGTTACAACTATCTTCTATTTGATAAAGGGGCTAAAAGCATGCAATGGAGGAAGGATAGCATCTTCAACAAATGGTGTTGAGAAAACTGGAAATCCATATGCAACAAAATGAAACTGAATCCCTTTCTCTTGCCATGCACAAAAGTTAACTCAAAATGGATCAAGGAGCTTGATATCAAATCAGAGACTCTGCGTCTGATAGAAGAAAAAGTTGGCTCCGATCTACATATTGTGGGGTCGGGCTCCAAATTCCTTAATAGGACACCCATAGCACAAGAGTTAATAACAAGAATCAACAAATGGGACTTACTTAAACGAAAAAGTTTTCTTCTCAGCAAGAGAAACAATAAGAGAGGTAAATAGGGAGCCTACATCATGGGAACAAATTTTTACTCCTCACACTTCAGATAGAGCCCTAATATCCAGAGTATACAAAGAACTCAAAAAATTAGACAATAAGATAACAAATCACCCAATCAACAAATGGGCCAAGGACCTGAACAGACACTTCTCAGAGGAGGATATACAATCAATCAACAAGTACATGAAAAAATGCTCACCATCTCTAGCAGTCAGAGAAATGCAAATCAAAACCACCCTAAGATACCATCTCACTCCTGTAAGATTGGCAGACACTGTGAAGTCAAACAACAAGTGCTGGCGAGGATGTGGAGAAAGGGGTACACTTGTACATTGCTGGTGGGACTGCAAATTGGTGCGGCCAATTTGGAAAGCAGTTTGGAGATTCCTGGGAAAGCTGGGAATTGAACCACCATTTGACCCTGCTATTGCCCTTCTCGGACTATTCCCTGAAGACCTTAAAAGAGCATGCTACAGGGATACTGCCACATCGATGTTCATAGCAGCACAATTCACAATAGCAAGACTCTGGAACCAACCCAGATGCCCTTCAATAGATGAATGGATAAAAAAAATGTGGCATCTATACACAATGGAGTACTATGCAGCAATAAAAAATGACAAAATCATAGAATTTGCAGGGAAATGGATGGCACTAGAGCAGATTATGCTTAGTGAAGCTAGCCAATCCCTAAAAAACAAATATCAAATGTCTTCTTTGATATAATGAGAGCAACTATGAACAGAGCAGGGAGGAAGAGCAGGAAGAAAAGATTAACATTAAACAGAGATATGAGATGGGAGGGAAAGGGAGAGAAAAGGGAAATTGCATGGAAATGAAGGGAGACCCTCATTGCTATACAAAATTACATATAAGAGGTTGTGAGGGGAATGGGAAAATAAACAAGGAGAGAAATGAATTACAGTAGATGGGGTAGAGAGAGAAGATGGGAGGGGAGGGGAGGGGGGATAGTAGGGGATAGGAAAGGTAGCAGAATACAACAGTTACTAATAGGGCATTATGTAAAATTGTGGATGTGTAACCGACGTGATTCTGCAATCTGCATTTGGGGTAAAATTGGGGGTTCATAACCCACTTCATTCTAATGTATGAAATATGATATGTCAAGAGCTTTGTAAAGTTGTGAACAACCAATAAAAAAAATGTTAAAAAAAAGAAATTCCATTACTTTGAGAAATGCTATTTTATATGAAATATGTAGAAACAAAATCAGAAAATGCATATATATGTGGCTCAGTGGTAGATTTATGTTCTATTCGCCTACATATATCAAAAGTTGCTTGTTTATTTTTTGGATCCACTCCAATGTTATGGTGTTTTCTATTTTTCCTAATTTGTCTTTATTTTAACACTAAATTTGTTATTCCTGCAATTCAAACAGAAAAACTGGAACTTTAGTTCCCCCTATTTCTAAAGCTCTTTCATTTATTTTAAAGCAACATACCAGAATATACACACCCCAAAATGAGGAATGGTGTTCAGAACAGTTCTTGCAATTAAACTGTCAGTGCTCAGACCATTTTTGGAACTTCCCCTGTCACTCTACCTGGCACTGACCTCCTGTGGTTGATTCACTGGACCAAATCTGATTAATAAGGTGATGAGGTTGGGTTTTAGTCAAAACCCATGAGCAATTCAATAATGAGACTAGTTTGCTTACATGGGGTTTAACTCTTCTATAAGCCAATTATAAAAAAAGAAGTTCCAAAAATAGTCTCAGCAGTGATAGTTTTATTGAAAAAACTGTTCTGAACACCATTCCTTGCTTTGTGTGTGTGTGTGTGTGTGTGTGTGTGTGTGTGTGTGTGTGTGTTCGTTCTGGTATATTATTTAAAAATATATAAAGAATTTGGAAGAGGTGAAATGAAAAGCAAATTTCACTGTGTCTTGTACTTTCATCAAACATTATTTATCTCCTTTAGACATTTCACACACTCCAGTCTCCTCTGAGAAAATAGATTTTAGGTACTGAAATTAATGGCCTAAGGTAAAAGAAAAAGCACCACTAATAGCTTCCACAGTTACCTACAAAATCATGCTTTTAAAGTTGCAAAGACACCTGTAGTAGCTATCAGTGGGGCAGAAAACAATGTGTAAGTGCTGAGAGAAATGAACTAATGTGCTCTTTGTCACCTGTGTGTCTTGCTATGTCATCCTCTGGTAAATGGTGCTGCTTGCATTGACCACAAGGCAACCCCAACCAACCCCAGGTGGGGGCCTAGACATGTTGGAAAACTGACTAATTCTTGACAAAATAATCATTTGCCAAACCCTGATTTATTTTAGAGAAAGTATGCCATAAAATTCTAGAAATATTTGATTAAAAGTAAGCTGATTTAATTTTGGGTCATCTCATGAATGCTGTTATACTCAAGGAATATATTTCTCTAGGTGGATTACATATGTACATGTCAAGGATTGGTCAAAGCCATTTTAAGGTCTCTCTGACATAAAGTTTCATAAAAGGGGCAAGCAGAAAGGCTCAAAGAGTTCAACTCAGAACACAAACTCAAACAGATACCAAGGAAGGACTGTCACTTGAGGAAGTTTATTTCCTGGAGACAGATGTGTGCTATAGAGCCACTGGCCATTCTGCTGTCTGTTGTCATTCTTGTGTTGAGAAGCATTTGTAATACATTTCCCTTGAGAGGTGGTTTCATGCAGAAAAAGCTCAAGTAAGTCATTCTAAAGACATAGACACTACTGAATTTACTTAAGGGAATCAAAATTTTCTTCAAACCAGAAAATATGGCTTTTTATAACTTTTGATAGAACCTGATACACAAGCTAAAATCCTTGACGTGTTTCCTAAAGTGGACACCCTCTACTTCCTTTGAGGTATGTGTGCAGTGATCCTAAGAATCATTATCCTCTCACTTATGAATTTAAATGGAAAAAACATGGATTTTGTAAATTATAAGTCATAATGTTTCAGAGTAAAGCAATCCAAAGCCAGTACAGGGAAGGGACATGACTCACTGAAGCCCTATGATTCTGGGCAAGGCCCATATATTTTAAACTCTTCCTTGAGCACATCCTTTTAAAAAAATCAATGAAATGATATAAATAACCAGGATATAATTTTAGAAGACAAGTTAGCTCTTGGAAGTATGAGTGGACTACATAGTTGCTTACCATTTTCCATCTAGTTGTTACCAAGCAGGAATTTCTTCTTGTGTAGAAATTTCTTCTTTCTTTTGAACAGAATCATGGAATTAAGCAGCAAAATCCAATTCCCCTGTGCAGGTTCTAGAGAATTGGTTTAGGGGAAGCCATGTGACCTGAGATGTCAGAGAAAGTCTGTCAAGAGGCTTCTAGGAAAGCTTTCCCTCCCAGGTAAGAAGAGAACATCCTGGGGAAAGCTTCTGACTATCCTGAATGCACTATTTTCTCCTACCTCCACTGCACATGTGTGCACACCGAAACACACATACACCCACTGCATGCTTTGGGACCCAGGTGAGTTAGGACATGACATACAGAGCTGTATCCTCCACCTGGAGACCAAGTAGTGACAAGAAGGTGGCAGAGTGAAGGAAGAGTGCATTCTTCTTAAGACACTTTTGAGCTAGGTATCCTGCCCTGGAGTCACTTAGCTTTTATCCTCGACATAAACAAACAATAAGTGTCCTTAGAGTTTAAGTCACTGTTAGTTGGGCTTTCTGCAAGTTGGACCCAAGGGCATGAGAACTAATTGATTCATCTATTAAGGGATGAATGAAAGGCAGCAGGGCAGAAGCTACTGTCTTGACTTTCTGAGAAGGTTCTACTTTTAAGAAGATATACCTTGAATTTTCTGACATTAAACACTTCCATAATTATATCAGATCAGTGATTGTACTTATTACAGCTGCCTACTATTTTCTTGATGGATTAGCAACCAACTGAATGTATCTATCCATTTGTTTTATAAGCACAAACACTCCTGTGCCTATTTGGGGGTGTATTTGCAACTCACTAGGATACAGAGATGCATGAAAAATGATCTTTGCTTCTATCAAGATATTGCATAAATGGAAGCAAAATCATAGCATGGGGTGATACAGGCCGTCATATGGTACTGACCACATCTGCCTGAATCATATTAGAGTCTGAGGTTATTCATACTCACAGAATAACTTTCTGTTATTCTGTTCTCTCACAGTTACAGAAAGGATGGAAGTTGCATTAACATGTACATAGGAATGATGATCTTTCATATGATGTCAGCTGGCTAAAAAAAAATAAAATGCTAATCACCAATTTTTAAAAGACTCTGTACTTTTACAATGACAATGCATGACAAAAATACCTTTGTCTCATAGGTAACTTTTCCAATTTTCATCTCTGGCAAAGCCATCAAATATGCAATTTATCTTCAGTTCTTGCCTGGCCTGTTGGTAACATTTGCTTTCAAATACTCAATGACCTTCTTCCCTCTTTAATCCCTCACTATCTCTACAAAGCAGAGAAGACTCTGACTTTTGATCACCAATATCCATTAATGACACTGTAGCTGACATTCACTCGCACTAAATAACTAACCCTAGAAGGCAGTCATATTCTAAGTGTCTTTATTACTAATTGAGATTTGAAATATTTTTTCCTTTGTTAGAAAGTCTAGGAATCAGAAAGCAGGCAGAGATGTTATAATGGGGCCTGGGGTTTATGAGGCCTTCCTTCTGGCCCTGATAAACCAATGCTGGGTGACTTGTGACATTACAAGTGATCAACAGTGGCTGGTCCCTGGTGTGTCCTGTATAAGTCCTGTCTTCTGGTGTAGATAGCTTTCTGTCCTTTCTCATGGGCTTCTTCAAGTCAGCCTGCAACCTCTCCCTTCTCTCTGGCTGGAGCCCTTTGCCCACAGTCCCTACCCAACCCCCTTATCTTACCTTCCTACTTCTTTCTGCCTACAAACTTCCAAAGACTTATATATATATGCTGATTTCTGGCACAAATGTGTTTGGTAAATCTTTTTAAAAATTTGAAACTATAACTCAAAACATCCACTGTCCTCTATCCCAGTGATCTGGAATGTTCTATGTATCCTGATCTGAGTTTACAGAGTCTTAGAGTACCTTCTCACTGGGAAGATGTTCTTCACTAGGAGCCATTAATATGTAACAAAAACACCCAGTCCAAGTTAAAATGACAGATTCCACAGGGGTGGCCTAAAAGGAGGGCAAAATACCAATTTACTAATATTTGACCATCAAAATGACAAGAAAAACATTTGGTGGGCCACACGGGGAACAACTGAGGGTAAGTGATAAGGTAAACTGCTCGCCCCTGAGGGTAGGGCAAGAGGATGGGTAGCCATTTTAAGATTATTCTTTTGTTTTGCTTCACTTTTGTTTTAAGTTGCCTGTCCCTGGAGATGAGTGAGATGGAAGAAAAACTGCTCACATCTGAGGAAATACTATTTACGTCTAAGGAACAGATAGGGAGAAAGCACGGATGCACAATTCAGGAGGATAGAAAGGCTATAATGATTTTTTGTTGTTCCGTTTTTATTTCATTCTGTCTTGGTTTTGTTTGGCATCATCTTGTTGGGTTGTATTATAGTAGAAATATGGAATCAGAAATTAGTAAAAAACAAACCGAACGAGTGTTAAGTAAATTATTAGAGGAAGGAGGCATCTCAGTAAAATCAAGAACAGTCAGGGCATACGTTGATACAATGCAAAAATGTAGCCCATGGCTTTCTAAGAAGGAGTTGTTAAATATATCACAATGGAACCATCATGGTGAAGACTTAAAAAGAATAGAAAAGAAAAGCCCAGGAACTCTGCCAGTTGGCACATTGACATTGTGGGCATTGGTATCTGGTTTGCTTAGTCCAAAACCTTCAGTTCAGACAAAGATAGAGGAAGAAAGCTTAGAGCAGAAAAAGCCATCAGGGGAAAAACTACAAAAGGAGACTGCTACTAACAACTTTCTATCACCAGAGGGCGTAAGTGTCCAAACAACAGCGCCACCTCTACAGGAGACTGCTACTAACACCTTTCTATCACCAGAGGACGTAAATTTCCAACTAACAAGGCCACCTCCATATGCTGGGAGGCCCCCAACCCCCGCAGTTGATAGTTGGGATCCTGAGACAGGATCTCAAGTATTAACATGCCCTGTATTTGAGGTAGGAGGGCAGCAAATTCACCATGCTTTAAATTTCAAAACAGTGAAGCAGCTAAAAGAGGCTGTAACAACCTATGGTCCTCAAGCACCCTTCACTGTAAGCTTGGACGAATCCATTAACAACTTGAACATGACGCCAGCAGATTGGGCTAATATGTGTAAAGCTGTGCTAAATGGAGGTCAATACCTGTTATGGAAGGTTGCCAATGAGGAATTTTGCAAGGAGACGGCTAGGCGAAATGTAGCAGCTGGTTATCCTCAGAGAAATCTAGATATGTTGTTAGGAAAGGGACCTTATGAGGATCAGCAGCAACAAATTGCATATGATCCTGGAGTATACGCACAAATTGCTGCAGAGGCAGTTAGGGCATGGAAGACTTTACAAGGACATGGAGGTTTACAAGGTCAATTATCTAAGATAATACAAGGAGATAATGAATCTTACGCTGAATTTGTAGATAGGCTTATTCAAACAGCTACCAGAGTTTTTGGGAATAGAGAACAAGCAATGCCATTAATAAAACAACTGGCTTATGAGCAAGCAAATCGTTGGTGCAGAGAAGTCATTAGACCATGGAAACATGAAGATTTAAACACATATATTAAATTATGTAGAGACCTTAATGAACAAGATCAAGTCATGGCAGTTGCAGTAAAACAGGCTTTAGATGCCAGAGACATTAATGAACAAGGGAAAGTCGTGGCAGCTGCAGTAAAACAGGCTTTAGATGCCAGGCCAAGAACATGCTACAATTGTCAACAAACAGGACATTTTAAAAGGAATTGCCCCATAGGAGGAGGGTTTAACAAAACTAGGTATCAAAGGAGTAGAATACCGGGTATTTGCCCACGATGCCGTAGAGGGAGACATTGGGCTAATGAATGACATTCTCAAACCACCATAGAGGGTACTCCATTATCAAAAAACGAACAAGGACCAGGTGTTTATCCACGATTTTGTGGAGAAAGGCATCGGGCTCCATTGCCAAAAAATGGACAGGGGGCTTAATGCTCTGGGGCCCAAAACCACAAATATACGGAGCACTGGAGGAACCCAGCAACCCCATCAGGGTAGTGCCCAGGACACATTGTCCATCAGATCCCGCATCAGACAAACCAGGGGGAACACAGGGTTGGACATCTGCACCTCCGCCAGATCAGTACTAACTCCAGAGATGGGAGTTCAAATCATTCCCACAGGGGTAAAAGGACCTCTTCCCAAAGGAACAGTAGGCTTATTATTGGGACGCAGCTCTTCTACTCTAAAAGGACTTATGATAAGTCCTGGGGTAATTGATCCCAATTATGAAGGTGAAATAAAATTATAGCCAGTTCTCCAAAGGGTATATCAGTAATTTCACCAGGAGATAGAATAGCACAGTTACTAATAATATCCAGCCTACATGATAAATTTTCCAGTCGTACTGTAGAAAGAGGTTCCAAGGGATTAGGCTCCACAGGTGTAGATTGGGCTATGCTTTATTTAAATTTAGATTCTCGCCCCATGCTAAAACTAAATATTCAAGAACATGAATTTAATGGGCTACTGGATACAGGTGCAGACCTTAGCATCATCTCTCATCAAGAATGGCCAAAACATTGGCCATTACAACAAGCCACTCAAACGCTTCGAGGCCTAGGAGTGGTGACTAATCCCCATAGAAGTGCAATGGTATTAGATTGGAAGGATTCTGAAGGATGTGAAGGAACTATACAGCCATATGTATTGGATCATCTTCCTGTAAATTTATGGGGACGAGATGTCCTAGATCAATTAGGTTTGACATTAACAAATAACATCAACCAAAATGCACCCACTATTATGACTAGACAAGGTTTTAGGAAAGGAAAAAGATTAGAAAAACAGGAAGAAGGTATAGTAGCACCAATACAAATAGATCAAGGAACGGACAGACATGGGTTGGATTTTCAGAAAGGGACACTGAGACAATAAAAATTACTTGGAAATCAGAAAGACCAGTATGGGTTCCTCAGTGGCCCCTGACTAAAGAAAAGATACAAGCAGCCCATGACCTGGTCAAACAACAATTAGCGGAAGGACATATACAACCTTCTGTATCTCCCCATAATACTCCCATTTTTGTCATCAAGAAGAAATCTGGTAAATGGAGATTATTGCAAGATTTAAGAGCCATTAATAATGAGATGGTTATTATGGGACCTGCTCAATCGGGGATTCCTCAATTGTCTGCTTTGCCAAAAACTTGGTATGTCTTAGTTATAGATATTAAAGATTGTTTTTTTTTTTCAATTCCAATTCATCCTGAGGATAGTCCACGTTTTGCATTTACTATCCCTGCACTGAATCATGAAGGTCCTGATCAGAGATATGAGTGGAAAGTATTCCCTCAAGGGATGGCTAACAGCCCAACTATGTGTCAAATTTATATTAACAAAGTAATCCAGCCACTTAGAAATCAAAATCCTGAACTACAAATATTTCACTATATGGATGATGTATTATTAGCACATAAAGATAAAACACATTGCTGGAATGTTATGCCACACTTACAAACTTATTAAAAAATTATAATCTAGAGATAGCAATAGATAAAGTACAATTAAATTTTCCAATTAATTATTTAGGAGTTCTATTATCCTCAACCATGGTCTGTCCACCAAAAATTCAAATACGAGTAGATCAACTAAAATCACTTAATGACTTTCAAAAATTATTAGGAGACATAAATTGGATAAGGCCTTATCTAGGTATACCAACAGGAGAGTTGGGACCTTTATTTGATATCCTAAAAGGTCCATCAGATCCAAATTCACTCCGCATGTTAACGCCTGAAGCAAGAAAGGCATTAAAAATCATTGAAACATATATGGAAAATATGCATTTGGATAGAATCGATATAAGTTTGCCTTTATTATTTATTGTACTACCAACAAAAAATATTCCTATAGGAGTATTTTGGCAAGAAGGTCCATTATTATGGATACATTTATCTTATTCTCCTAACACTATTCTTACTAGGTTTCCTGAGGCTGTAGGACAATTAATACTCAAAGGAATAAAAGCATCAAAGGGAGTGTTTGGAATTTCTCCCAATAAAATTATTACTCCATATACTATGAATCAAATTGATGAGTTAGCTAATGAGTTAAATACTTGGGCAATAGTCATGTGCAAATCTAATGTTTCATTTGATAACCACTTACCATCTAATCCTTTATTGTCTTTTTGGTCATTGCATCCTGTAATTTTTCCAAAAATGACAAGAAAAACACCTATCATGAATGCTCCAAATATATTCACTGATGGGTCAAATAATGGTACAGCAGCAATAGTTACACCTGATCAAACTTTTACATTTTTAGTGCCCAAACAATCAGCTCAAAAGGTAGAGCTTAATGCAGTATTACAAGCTTTTGTGATGTTTAAAGATTCTGTATTTAATTTATTTTCCGATAGTCAGTATATAGTTAATGCTATAGTATCCCTTGAAGATGCTGGTAGGATTTCCCCTTTCTCTACTGTTTTCTCTTTGCTTTCCACTATACAAAGTCTAATCTGGGACAGAAAAGATCCATTCTTTATAGGACATATCAGGGCAGATACAGGATTGCCTGGAGCCCTTAGTTTGGGCAATGATTTAGCAGATAAAACTACACATGACATACATATTTTCTCTACACTAGAAGAAGCTACAAATTTTCATAAAAAGTTCCATGTCAATGCTAATACTTTACAAAAGCATTTTAAAATAACTAAGGAATAAGCTAGACAAATAATAAAACAATGTCAAAATTGTGTGACCTTTTTACCACAAGTTAATCTTGGAGTCAATCCTAGAGAATTGATACCTAACCATAATTGGCAGATGGACGTCACATACTTGCCAGAATTTGGAAAATTAAAATATTTGCATGTTACAGTTGATACTTCTTCTGGATTTTTGATGGGCTCCCTTCATGCCGGAGAAGAAACTAAAGATCTTATAGCTCATTGCTTACAAAATTTTGCCAGTGTAGGCATTCCAAAACAGTTAAAAACAGATAATGCCCCTGGTTATACTTCTACCTCTTTTAAACAATTTTGCTCAACATTTGGCATTACTCATATAACAGGAATCCCATACAATCCACAGGGACAAGGCATAGTTGAAAGAGCTCATCAAACTATTAAAATGTACTTATTAAAGCAAAAAGAAGGAATTGGGAAGGGGTATATATTCCCCAAAGATAAACTTAAAATAACCCTTTTTACTCTAAACTTTTTAAATTTGGATTCATCAGGACTTAGTGCTGCAGAAAGGCATATGTGTCCAAAAAATGTACATAAGCCCAAGGTACTTTGGAAGGATATTCTAACAGGACAATGGAAAGGTCCTGACCCAGTAATTGTCTGGAGTCGGGGGTCTGTTTGTGTGTTTCCACAGGAAGAACAGCAGCCGATTTGGATTCCGGAGAGATTAACTAAAGCAATTTCTACAGACCAAAAAGAAGATGATTTGGCTCAAATCCATAACAGCTGATATCCAGAACTCCAGTTTGGCTATCCTTACATCTCTGACAGAACCAGGATGCTGTTTTCCATATCTATTTTATTATTGCCCTTTCCCACATCATAAAGTTCTATTTTGTTGTTTGAGCTCATACAGACCTAGGTTAATTAATGTTTTGCTGATCAGTTCTATTTTTTGACTATAGAGTTTTTAAACATTGCAATGGAGATTTCACCTGTAAAAAGTTATAAGGCCTTTACTATTATGTTAAGTGTTGTGTGCACACTTGTGTTTTATGTTTGTACATACGTATGTCCATATATCATATATGATGAGCGCTCATGAAAAAATGGATCCAAATATTTGTTTTTATTCACGTGATTTAAATGGTTTAATTTAAATTGGGTAAACAACTGTTGAGGATTGTTTTAATATGTGAACAAAAAAGGAGGTTAACGGATCTGTTTGTTTACTTTCACCTTTCCTTTTCATTATATTTAATAATTCTCTTCAAGATAATGTAAATTGTTAAGAAAATTGTTTTCTTTTAGTGCCTTCTGGAATGCTACATAATTTTTTCTTTAGCCATTATTGCCAGAATTCCTATCTTCATCCCAGTGCCGGTGAAGACAAAGATAAAACCAATCTACAGCTTCTGCAATAGCCATCACTGAACTGCTTGCAGAACTTGCCTGGACTATGTATCACTTGTATGCATTGTGCACTAACCTGTATGCATTGTGAACTATCTGTTGGTGCAGCGACTTGTGGTAGTGTTGGGGTATTTTTGCTGATGATGTCATCAGTGGTACAATTTTTCCAAAAAGGAGCCGTCAATTGGCTTGGTGTATCTTCCTTCCTTCTGCTTGTCATGATCATTCAGCTAAAATTTGGGGGCCAACAGAGGTGAGGCAAAGAACCTCACCCCCCCACTGGTACAAAGACCTATCCACAGGTGTGGCTGTATACTGGACCGGTAGTCAGTGACGGGTAAGATCCAATTGCAATGGTACCAACCTAAGACAGGAGGCTGACACCTTGAGGTCAGCTCATCCGATAACGGGTAAGAACCATATGTACTATTGGACAACCTAAGGCAGGCACGGTCCCTAAGCCACATGCTTGTTGTTTAAACAGAGAGGGGGAGATGTTGAGAGCCACAGCCAAAGGGGCCCCAGCAAACTTTCAGACTGCCAGCTGATGATTGGCTCACAGCGGCCCCAGCAACTTCTAGCTGATTGGCTCCTCTGCGGTGATGCTCATTGGGCTGTTTCCCCGCCCTTTGAGACTACGGAGCTGCTCATTGGGGGACTTTTTTTGGCTCTGCCCACGCGACCCAGCCAATCAGCCTCAAGAGCAGGAGGAGTGGGGGAGGTTGAGAGGCTTGTGGGAAGCCAGTGGTGGCAGTTGGGCTCTGAAGGTTTTCCTGAGGAGCTGTTTTGTTTGGCGTGTGTGGTTCTAAAAATAAAGTTCGTTTCTTTTGATAAGTGGCTCCTGAATTGTGCCCAGCCAGACTGCGGCATTTGACTATGTTTTTTATTCTCTGAGAAGTGTAGCTAGTACAGTGGCTTCTACTTTTAGCCTTGTACATAACTGGTCCTTAATAAGTATGTACTAAATGCATCCATGGGAGGATGTTTGGTGACAAAATATTAATAGTTTAATTTGAATATAACTTTCTCCATAATAAGCTGCCACCTGGGTACCTGGTGAGACTCTTTCCTGTCTTGCCTGCCAGTCCATGATTGGTACCTGGCAGGCCACAGGTTAGCAGAGAGCCATCTTCTAATAAAATCAGAATACATGTATCCCCATCAGCTCTCAATTGTTCTTTAAATTCTTGACTTCCATTCTTTTTTAAAAATTAATTAATTTATTTATTTTTATTGATTTTTAAAAAATAAATGACAGTGGGATGGATTACAATTCTTATTACACATATAAGCACATGTTTTCATCTCTCTGGTTGTATATAAAGTATGTTGACACCAATTTGTGTCTTCATACATGTACTTTGGATGATGATGTCTATCACATTCTTACCAATGCCTCAACCCAGTTTCTGGTCAGAATCCTCACTAGTCCCTGGTTGGGCTTTCTACCATGGCCTGTGAGTCTACAGAGATGGCCTCTTTACTTGCTCGCTCCCCCAAGCACAGCAGTTTGAATGGCTGTCCAAAATATTATAGGGTTGCAAAACTCATTCAAAACAACTTTTCACTTGACTAAGAGTATATACTTATTTCATTCAATAGGAAGAAAGATAAAGATTTTTTGGAAATCTGGGAATACAGAATGCAGAATGCTGAAAATAAGAGGCTATTTCATGGGTTAAGATGTTATACGTACAAATTGTTATGGGAAATCAAGTGTTGTTATCCTCGTGTGTAGGTGAGTGTCAAAAACAAATGTTCACAACCCACAGATACCAGGGACACCAAGAGTTTACTGGCAAGAGATGTTCCCCTCCTGTCACCACCTCACAGGGGCATATTTAGTATTCTAAACATTCACAGGAAAACAACTGCTAATTAAATTCCAAGACAGCAGGGGTGGGGCAAACTGTCAGTTCTTCATAAATTCTACTTTTTCTATTTTGGCCTCTTATTTTTAACCTTCAAAAGGTTAACATTCTAATGCATCATAAGAAAATATGGGTGGGGGGACTACATTTTAAAAAAGATTAATATTTAGTACTGGGATAAATCAATGAACAGCCTCAGACCTCCATAGCCAAGGGAAGGGTTAGACACAAGGCAACCTTGGGTACAATGTATAACAGTGTACAAATACTTTGGTTTTGCAATGTTCAAGGTGGTCCTGGCAACTGACATTTCATACCATATACTTATATTATTATTGAACCTGAACTACCTCTCCTGGCATTTCCTGGCTGGGTGACTTTAATCTTATACTTAATTTTTGTGCTTTCTCCAAAGAAGAAAGCTGATTTCTCAATTTTTGAAGCTTCTTTCTCCAAAGAAGAAAGGTGATTTCTCAATTTTTGACAGGTTATTGTAGCACAGTCCCTATGGAGGGGCATTTCTGGCTCAAAACTCAGCACCTGGTTTTCCATTTTCTTTGTTTCTACTGAAGTTACACCAGGCCCCTAGCTAACATTTCTACCAGCCATGCTTCACCACCTCAGGTAAGACAGATATTTATGAAGTTACTGCCTGTACTTCACAAGTCAACAGACTCCTCTGAGGTGTCAAGGAAAGCTAGGGAGAGAAGGGTGGGTACAAAAGCCACTCCCACCATTGCTCTGGGGAGAAGCAGTGGGGATTTTTAATATGACCCAGGTCCTGAAGGTTCTTGGAAGCGCCCATCATGACTATGTGCAACAGCATTTAGCTGGGTAATTATTGTCAGAAAAGACACTGACTGAGATCTCTGGACAGGTTATTGCAGCACAGTCCCTATGGAGGGGCATTTCTGGCTCAAAACTCAGCACTTGTTTGCCATTTTCTTTGTTTCTACTGAAGTCACACCAGGCCCCTAGCTAACATTTCTACCAGCCATGCTTTACCACCTCAGGTAAGACAGATGTTTATGAAGTTACTGCCTACTGATGTTTACCCTGCATGTCCCTAGCCATTTCCTCAAGGTACTCAGAGTCCCTTTAAAACCCGTGTTGTAATGCCAGAGGTAACAATCCCTTTTGCTTCCCACAAGCCCAGAATTGTCACTTACATACTTTTTGGCAGTTGCTGTGCATTAAAACTATTAACCAGGATACAACACAGCAGCATAAGGCAAGGCAACAGAGAAATGAGCAATCTGCATTGCACACACACAACTCAGGAGGGGGTGGAATAGCACTCAGTGGCTGAGAACATTCACAGTTGTATTTTGATGCTCACTGTGGGAGGGAGCATTTCAGGTTGTTGCATTGACTTAAAAGGCTCAAATCAGCAAAAGGAGCATAAGCAGGAGTCATGTATTAAGTAATGGCAATGTACTTTTATTGTAGTGCATCTACGTATGTGTGTATGTGCATACTGCATACATTCACACACATAGTTTTTTTTTCTGGGCTGCTAAGTCTCCTCTTTTTAAAGTTTTTTTTTAAAAATTATTTTAAAGAACATATTTCAGTGACAAAATCATACTGCAGTGAATCAGGGTGTGGCACGTAGGAAGAGGTGGCTAGGCATGTAAACTAGGATGAGCTCTAGATGCCAGTGTCAGACGGTAGGAACAGGTCTCATTCTCCTTGTCATATGCAGCCTTGCACAGACCTGGTGCAGCACAGAAGCTCAGAGACTCTGGTGAATAAGTGAATGACAGTTACTGACATTGCCACTGTAGCCATGTCAAGGACACAGAATGGGTGCACTGGTACACAGGGCTCCAAGAATTTGTAAAAGCTTGATATTTGCTCTCCTGAGACTTAAGGAGGCAAGTTGCAAAGCAGGAATTTGGGGATAGGAGAAGAGTCTTATTAGATCTGGGGCTTGGTAAAACATTCTTCTAATTTTCAGTTGTGAAGGCTCTTGCTATCTGAGCAACAAATTTGGAACACTAAATACCATGGGTAAAGCTTTCTAATTAAATTTAGCACACAGTTAATGATACAGATTTATATTATGGATCATTGACATTGAGCTACACACTAATTACAAACAAACAAATGGCATAATGACTGTAATCAATTAAGGATTCATATAATCAAACATTGAATAGTTGGTCATTTTATCCTTTGTTTCTTCACCCGTCTGAATCTGTCAGGTTCCACTTATATCATGAAACTCTTACTCCTAAAATGTCTGAAATTCTGGATGTCCTTTCAATTTTCCCATTTCTGCCCTCAGTGGTTCCGCTTCTCCTTGCAGCCCATTCCATTAGTTTCCCACTAGGCCTATCTCAGGATTCCTTCCAGAGAGCCACTGAGGCCAGGAAGGTTGAAAGCTTCAGACAGCACAGTGTTTGGGATCTGGATAAATTTGCCATGGACATCATGGAGAGGCGATTTACAATGAAAAGTGGATCATACAGAGGGGAGAGGAGAAAATACAATGTAGAGATTGTAAATTAATCTAGGAGCTCAGAGGACTGAGCTGGGCAAACAGGGTAGCAGTCAGACTTCCTCTGTATCCTCCCATGGTCTGCATTGCTGTGCAATTTTTTTATGACACTTAGGAATTTTCCACTGACATCACTGGACCCCATGACCTGACACTGTAATATTAGGGTTGTACAGCCATTTGAGGTAGCTTAAAAGAACCCTGGTTTTCAGAAACACACTTTGTCTCCCACTCCTGTCTTATTTTGATATGTCTTACTATCATTTTTCTGAGTCTGAAATAGAAAATGAGGTTAGGCCTCTGTAAGACACAGATGGTAAATGAAGGAAAGTGCCTGAGAAGTATTGGAAATGTTTGAGAGGAAGGGGTATATAGCAGAGACAACACAGTGATCCTAGTTTTGGAATTAATTGGTGAAGTGATTTGGGACAAAGTTACTTATCTGCACTTTACATTCTTCACTTAGAAAATGAGGAGGATGGCTGCAGAGATATAACTCAAGTGAGTTACAGGGTTCTCCTGACTGGTAATATTTTACATAGTTATTATAACATGAAACCTGAATACTAGTCTAAATCAAATTCTAGTGTACATTTACTGGGTGAGCAATGCATCACATAGTAGAATGGGGAAGTGGAAGCTAAATCCTGAACTCCGTGATTGCAGTCAAAAGACAATGACCTAATATGAGAAAAATCAAGAAGAAACATGAGTACACTGGTGGAAAATTCAAAGAGAGAGAGGGAGATGGTGGCAAAAATGATTGTTTCTGAGTTGTTTCACAATAAGTCTTAACACATTTAATTTTTAAAACTATGTACATCTATATGTACAACTTGCCTGTCAACCTTCTACCTTCATGTGGTATAGTAGTTACCCCTTATTTGCAAGGACCTGTTTCTAAACCCCAGTGAATGTCTGATACCACAGATAGTACTGAACTCTACACATTTGGTGAATTTCCTATATACTCATAACTCTGCTACAGTTTAAATTTAAGCATGCTACAAGACTACTAATAAAAGAATAAAATGGAATAATGATAACAATATACTGTAACAATATTACTAGGATCACTACTCTTGCTCTTTGGGATCATTACTAAAATAAACTAAGGATCACTTGGACATAAGCACTATGACACCACAACAAGAACAGCTACTAAGTGACTAATGGGTAGGCAGCACCTACAGTGTGGATTCTCAGACATACTCTAAAAGGGATGATATCTGAGTGGGACAGAGAGGAATGGTGTAAGATTCCAGCATACTACTCAGAACAGTGTAAAATTTATAACATATGAAGTGTTAATTTCTAGAACTTTCTATTTATTTGGATCACTAAAACCTCAGAAAAATGAAACATAGACAAGGGGGGAAGGTGACTATAGTTTATTTAATAAACAGTGCCATGAGTCAGACACCCTGCTAAGATACTTGGCTATAAAGTCAAATGAGACCTGGTTCTACACTTCATGGAGTTTTCAGCAGGGAGTGGGAGGGATCTTTAGTCAATACCAGTGCAGAGAGTTGGTAGAGTACCAAGCCAGGGGTCAGCACAGTGTGTCAGCAGAGACAGCTGGAAGGGTCTCGAACCCAGGCTGGGGTCAGGACAAGCTTCCTAGAAGAGGTGATGACCAAGGGAAATCTTGAATGAAGAGTAAGAGTCAGACAGCACAGGAGGTTGGAGGACTCAGGCAGAAGGAGCATCAGTGAGTGGGGGCTGAGGTGAAAACAAGGGGTGAAGTGACAGTCTACACTGAGAGCACTGTGCCTCTGTTAATACAGCTTCTCTGTAGCCCTCACCACAATCTGTGTACATGACACATATTCACAGAGGTTCATGATTATGAGATGCCTCATTCTCAAACCCACTCATTCCGCTGAGTCAAAGTGGAATAAACTGACCAGCGCACATAGAAAACCCCAATAACCAGAGAAGAACTTAAGGCTCCTCCCTGCTAAATTCATTTTCCTTATTGAAGAACGTCAGGGAGAAATGTGTTCATCATTGTGGCACTGCTTCACCAGTAATCAGCATGTGCATTTATTAAAAAAAAAACAAAAAACAAAAAACACCTAACTCAGTCTTTACATCTGGATAAACACTTAAAATGTATATTGCTTTGCAACTCCTCCTCTCTGCCCTCCTCCCCACAATCCTGCCAGGCTGTAAGAGTACTCACTGCACTTGTTGTGGGTTTGCCTTTTTTAAAAAGATATTTTCAGCTTTCAAATATGATTTACTTGCAACATTTCTAAAATTGCAGAGAAGCAGTAAGGTCCATGCCAGCAGCCTAGAAACCAGTGGCTGGTGTTTAGTTCTTGTTCGGCAACTTTGGAGCTTGGAAACCTTGTATAAGACTCAAATTCCCAGAACCTCAGTTTTCTCATCTATTAAATAGTTATAAATCCATATACCACCATCCCCCATTTTAAAATTCCTGCCATGTCTATGACTATTTTTGTTTGTGTACTTGACAACCACCAACAACCTGAAATCAAGGCAGCAAGTAAGTGGTTTGGAAAGAGAATTTAGAATGAAAAGGACAGTGGCCCAGGAGAAAAATAAATCCACAAAGGATACTGAGGTGGAGCAGTCAGGAGAGGCAGGAGGGAAATTGAGATGAGATTACCATGGAAGCCAAGGGAAGAATGAGCTTCAAAGCAGTATACTGAGTTCAATGCAGCTCAGGGACCAATAAGATGATGACCAAAAAGGGCACACTGAATTTAGCAACATGGAGGCTACTCATGACATGAGCAAGGACTACTCTGCAGAGGGGGAGGAGGGGTTGAAAGTCACAGATTGACAGGTGATGAATGGAGTCTGGCAGTAGCCACATGCATGGGACACTTGTGTGAAGAGGCTTTGCTGTGAACAGGGTTGGAGTTACATAAGTTAGAGTGAGAATAACAGGAGATTTGATCTTTGGGAACCATGAGATTAATGTCTGAGAATTTGGGGGAGAGTGTTTGAGGCTGAAGAATGTGAAGACCGAGTGAGACTGTCAAGACTAGGCTTAAAAGACTCCTCCTTTTTATCTCAAGGAAATTTCCAAATATGCTCTTTGAAATGGAAGTTTTGGGGGTGAATAACCATCTGTTTGGAGATATTAAGTGCTAGATGGAGGGATGGCCTGAGAAAGAACAGACTAAATCAGTGGAACCTAACACTACTTACTGTATAAATTGCAATGTACAGAAATGAGGGCAATTACCCTGCAACTGGTACCTCCCAGAAGACGAACCTGAATTTCCCAAACAAAAGATGCTTTCATTCCTCTGGGCTTTCACAGCACTCTGTAAATCTCCATGTTTTCCTCTGGGCTACAACAGTCTCCTCAATCCATGTAAGCTAAATCCACTGCTAACCCCTAGGGTCCTCCAAGTCAAGAATCCCTAGTTCACAGCTGAGTTGTACAGTGTTTCTTCCACTAAATGCAATCTATGAAATGGCTATTTAAGTCAAAGAGAAAGTGTCATCTGGTGTATACAGATTAACTTTACACATGGCACTGAGTGACGTATCTTTGCAAGAACAAAGGTGTTCAGAAACAGCCACACAACGATATGTGGGTGAGTCATGCTTGGAAGCAACATGCTCTTTGTGAACTGCATGGCCACTCTGTTTTACAATTTCAAGAAGGCCCTCAGCCTAGCAAATAAGATTCAGGGAAATGAAGCAATCCCCTCCCATGTTCCTAAACTTTTTAGGTACAAAAGACAAATAATCACCTAAAAGCATTTCTCAAAATGAACAAAATGGAAATGTGACCTTTGAGTCTGTGACAGCCTATTCACAACAGTGTTTTTAGCATGTCCAGGCTTAGAAAGGCTCACAGGAGCCAACTTTTGCTCTCCCTTATGTATATACACCATAAAGTAAAAGAACTAGTTTAACAGGAAGCCAGAGCCCAATGGCTCATAGTCACCCTGGAGTGGTAAAATTCTTCTGCTGGTAGACTTACATAAACCAAGATGGAAAGAAATTTTTTAAGAATATTCCATTTGCAGGAGGGGTCAAGATGGCACAGTAGAGAAGGTTATACTTTCCAAACTGCTCCATGGTTTAAGGTCATTAAAAAAAATCCTACTGGGATTTAATACTGGACTCTCAGAATGGCCTAGGGAAGAAGGAAGGAAGAAAGGAAGGAAGGGAGGGAGGAACCCATGACAGGCACTGGTACCTACTGAGGTGGATCCACTGTGGGCAGGTCAGAGAGAGAAACTAAGAAAGTCCACATTTTGGGTGGTACTGAGGTGTCTCTTGAAGGGAAGACAACAATTGTGGACATTGTTGAGCTGATCCAGTGTTTTAGCTGTACTTTATTTTCATAAGAGGGGACACTGTATGTATCCCAGTGACTTCTGTTCAGCCAAGATCTTTTCCTTCTGTGCTATATAGTCGGCAGGTGTGGGTCCAAAACAAAGCCTCCAGACCTGGGTAATTCCAACTGGGTCCAAAAACCTGACCTGGCATGGCCCACCCCACAACCCAGAGTGTGACTAGAAAACCAGGTGAAAATCTGCCATGGACAGTGTCATACCTAGGGGAATTCGAGACACTCACACTGAATCTCTGGGTTCAAAGGACCAGCTGGGGACTACACAGGACTTGGTTCCATTGGCAGTGGGCCAGGGAGCACTTTGGGACTGAGCCCAGGTAGAGGAGATACTGGTGCGGTGGAGGTGGAGGGGGTCAATGTACTGGTTTCTCCACCTCTCAAGCAGAACCAAGGGAGATTTAAGCAGTACTGAAGACCTACTATGGAAAAGAAGCAGTGGGCTCTGGAGGTGTGATGATTGAAAAGCTTTACAAAACATCATTCCACAAAGCACTGGGATGGGCATCTGGCTAAACCCAAACCCCACCTCTAGGAGCTTCACCTCTAGGAACCCCTTTCACAGAACTCTACAGCGACCCCTTGCTGTGAGTGAAGTGAACAATACCCTCCAACCTGTGCTACCTCATACCTCTAAGAAGGGAAGCTGAGAATGGGCAACAATGAGAAGAAGCTCCACAAAAAGGAGGAACTGACAGCAACTGATAACTATTCTTGTGCACAATACATATCTCAAGATAAACCATAAATAAAAACAACTGGGAACTGACAACCAACATATAATATTATAGACAATTTTTGACCATCACAAGGAAACAATTTTTTTTTAAACTTTTGTGTGCTGAATGGACTATGGATATTTAAACATATACATATATTTTCACTCTTCTTATTTCAAGCATTTCTGTCTTTTGCCCCCCCCCCCACACCAAACATTTCTTGAAGGTAGTTGATTAATATACCTTGATTTTGTCTTACATTGTTTATTTATTTGTTTATTGGGGGAGATCAAGGATTGAACTCAGGGGCACTTGACCACTGAGCCACATCCCCAGCCCTATTTTGTGTTTTATTTAAAGATAGGGTCTCACTTTTGCTGAGGCTAGATTTGAACTCTCAATCCTCCTGCCTCAGCCTCCCAAGGTGCTGAGATTATAGGCATGTACCACCATGCCTGGCTTTTTTTTTTATTGTTTAACTTTTTTTATTGTTAGTTAAGAAAAAGGTTAAAACAATCTCTTGCTCTTTGGAGATAGCTTTTATTATGACATCTCACAAAATGTCCAAGAAATTTTAATCAAAACACATAAATATCAAACACAAATACATAGCTGACTTAATATACTCCAGAGAAAATCATTTTAGTCAACTTGCTTGTTTTTCTTTGGTTTCCCTTGATTCTGTTCCTCTTTTTTCTTTCATTAACAGCCAAATTTCACTGTTCTTTTACTCTTGGTTTAACTCATTATTAATACTCTCTCATCCTCCCTGCCAATTTTTATATCCTACATCTCTGCATTCTCCCTCTTCACCTTTTGAAATAGCAAATCCTTTTATAAGCATAATATATCTACTTTTGGCGATTGCTTACCATACCATTTCTGCTTATAGTGCCAATTAACATTGTAGATGCCCAAATTAGAACAAAGTATTTAGTTTAATGCTGAGTATTGATTGTATTGGTTGTTAATATTTCTCTCCCCTTAAATCATGAGGTAATAGAAATCTTCAGGAATACTATAAATTCATAAGGTAAAATCTTTGTCACCTAAGATTCTTAGTGATGAATGGGTAGTCATAGAAACAACATGAAAAAGCAAGGGAACAAACCATCCCAAACAAATCAAAGTAGCTCATTAAAAGAATCCAATGATATCACAGTGAAGGAAAGGTAAGAGAAGGGGTATAGAAAATTCTGAGTTAAACTGATCTTTGAGGTAAAAGATGATCTAATGAGTGAAATCAGAGAGAAAATCCAAAAAGTGAAAGATCACTTCAGTAAGGAAATAGAAATCCTGAAGAAGGATCAACCAGAAAGTCTCAAAATGAAAGGGTCAATAAACCAAATTAAAAACTCAATGGAAAGCCTCACCAGCAGACTAAAAAACTTGGAAATAGAGTTTCAGGCAACAAAACTAAAATGTATAATTGGAAAATAGAGAAATACAGGATAAACATGAAAACACCACATTTAAGACTTACCAGGATAGAAGAAGGCTTGGTGATATAACTGAAAAAATACACAGTCTTTTCAATGAAATTATGTCAGAAAACTTCCCAAACCTTAAGAATAAAATGGATAATCAAACACAGGAAGTATACAGGACCCCAAACATACAAAATTACAATAGATCCACATCAAGTCACATTATTATGAAAATGCCTAACATACAGAATAAGGATGGAATCTGAAAGGCTGTCAGAGACAGGTCACATTTAGAGGGAAACCAATGAGGATCTCAGCTGATTTCTCAACCCAGAACCTAAAACCTAGGAGATCTTGGATATTATATACTAAGCTAGGAAAGAAAATGGATGCCAACAAAGAATAATATACCCATCAAAATTAAGCTTAAGAATTGACAATGAAATAAAAACCTTTTATGATACAAAAGTTAGAAAAAACTACAAAGCCTGTACTATAAAACATACTCAATGAAATATTTCATGAAGAAATGAAAAATAAAAGTGAAAACCAGTAAAGGGAGCAATTACACTAGAATAGTCTTTTGAAGGAGAAACCAAATCAAATTAAAAACCAGAATTAAACCAAAATGACAAGGAATAAAAATCATTACTCAATAATAACATTGAATGAAAATGGTCTGAACTCATCAATCAAAAGACATAGACTGGCAGACTGGATTAAAATCAAGATCCAACAATATGTGGTCTCCAAAAGATTCACCTCTTAGGCAAAGACATCCACAGACCGAAGGTAAAAGGACAGAAAAAAATGTCATTCACATGGATCTCGTAAACAAGAAGGGGTTTCTATCCTCATATCGGATTAAGTGGACATCAAGCCAAAGTTAATCAGAAGGGAACAAGAAAGTCATTTCATACTTCTTAAGGAAATTATACATCAACAAGACATAACAATCCTAAATACTTATGCCCCAAACAACGTAGCATCTACATAATCTAACAAACCCTTTACAATCTCAAGAATAACAGCAGATGGGTAGAGAGGAAAGATGGGAGGGGAGGGGAGGGGGATAGTAGGGGATAGAAAAGGTAGCAGAATACAACAGTCACTAATATGGCATTATGTAAAAACGTGGATGTGTAACCGATGTGATTCTGCAATTTTTATTTGGGATAAAAATGGGAGTTCATAACCCACTTGAATCAAATGTATGAAAGATGATATGTCATGAGCTTTGTAATGTTTTGAACAATCAATAAAAAAAAGAATCAAATAGACCACAACACAATAATACTATGTGACTTTAACACACATCTCTCAACACTGGATATATTTTCCAAACAAAAAAAAAACTAAATTAAGAAGATACTGAACTAAAAAAATACAATTAATAGTTTAGACATAACAGACATGTATAGAATATTTCATTCATCAATGACTAAACACACTTTCTTCTCAGTAGCACACAGATCATTTTCTAAAATAGGCCATATATTAGGAGATAAAGCAACTCAGCAAATAATAAAAATACAGATAATACCTTGTATTCTTTCAGATCATAATGGGACTAAATTAGAAATCAATTATAAAAATAGAAGTTAATATATCACCTGAAGATTATGCCATTGAATGATCAACAAATAAGTAGAAGAAATCAGGAGTGAAATTAAAAAAAATATTTAGAGGCAAATGAGAATAGTGACACAATATATCAAAATCTCTGGGACACTATAAAATGGTTCTAAGATGAAAGTTCATAACATTGAGCTTATTCATTAAAGAATATAAAGTCAACAAATAAATAACCTAATATTACATCTCAATGCATAGAAAAAAGAAACAACACCAAAAACAGTAGAACACAGGAAATTATTAAAAATCAGAGCCAAAATCAATGAAATTGAAATGAAAACAATTCAAAAAAATCTATGAAACAAAAAGTTGGTTCTTTGAAAAAATAAATAAAGCTGATAAACTCCTAGCCATGCTAACTATGAGAAAGAAGGAAAATACTCAAATTACTACAATTCATGTTGAAAAAGACATGTCACCATGGAAACTAATGAAATACAGAGGATAATCAGAAAATATTTTGAAAATTTTGACTCCAATAAAAATCTTGAAGATATAGACAAATATTTATAGGCATAGGACCTACCCAAGCTGAATCAGGAGGACATACACAATTTAAACAGATCAATTTGATGCAATGAAATAGAAGATGCCATCAAAAGCCTACCAATGAAGAATAGCCCAGGATCTGAAAGATTCTCAGCTGAGTTCTATAAGACCTTCAAAGAATAATTAATACCAATACTCCTCAAATTATTCCATGAAACAGAAAAGGAGGGAACCCTTCCAAACTCATTCTATGAGACTACTAGCACCCTGATACCAAACCAGATAAGGACATATCAAGAAAAGAAAACTTGAGACCAATATCCCCGATGAATATAGATGCAACAATTCTCAATAAAATTCTTACAGATTGCATACAAAAACATACTAAAAAGATAGTGCACCATGACCTAGTAGGTTTCATCCCAGGGATACAAGGTTGGTTTGACATAGGAAAATCAATAAATATAATACACCACATCAATAGACTTAAAGACAAGAATCACATGATTATCTCAATAGATGCAGAAAAAGCATTTGACACAATGCGGCATCAATTCATATTCAAAACACTAGAAAAACTAGGGATAATAGGAACATACCTCAACATTTTAAAAGCTATCTATGCTAAACCCAAAGCCAATATCATTCTAGTGGACAAAAATTAAAAGCATTACCTCAAAAAACTGAAATAAATTAGGAATGTCCTCTTTCACCATTTTTTAAAAAATCATCCTTGAAACCATAGCCAAAGCAATTAGACAGAATAAAGAAATTAAAGGTATATGAATAGAAAAAGAAGAACTCAAAATTTCCCTATTGGCCTACAACAAGATGCTCTATTTAGAAGACCTAAAACAGTCCACCAGAAAAATTCTAGAACTCATAAATGAATTCAGCAAAGTAGCAGGATATAAAATTAACACCCATAAATCAATTGTGTTCCTATATACCAATGGTGAATCAGTTGGAAGAGAAATATTAAGAAAAATATTGCATGCATAATAGCTTCAGAAAAACAATACCTGGAGGGGCTGGGGTTATGGCTCAGCAGTAGTGCACTTGCCTAGCATATGTGAGGTACTGGGTTTGATTCTTAGCACCGCATATAAAAAAATAAAATAAAGGTCTATCAAGAATTAAAAAAAATACCTGGGAATCAGTTTAACAAAAGAGGTGAAAGACCTTTACAATGAAAACTACAGAACACTAAAGAAAGAAATTGAAGACCTTAGAAAATGGAAAGATCTCCTGTGTTCTTGGCTAGGCAGAATTAATATTGTTAAAATGGCCATACTACCAAAAGATTTAATGTAATTTAATGTAATTCCTATTAAAACTCTAATGATTTTCTTCATAGAAATTGAAAAAGGAGTCGTGCAATTCATTTGGAAAAATAAGAAACCCAGGATAACCAAAGCAATCCTTAGCAAGAAAAGTAAAGCAGGAGGCATCATAATACCAGACCTTAAATTATACTACAGAGCTAAAATAACAAAAACAGCATGATATTGGCACCAAAACAGACATGAAGACCAACTGAACATAATAGAAGACCCAGAGACAAACCCACATAAATACAGTTATCTCATACTGGACAAAGGCACCATAAATATACATTGGAGAAAAGATAGACTTTTCCACAAATGGTGCTGAGAAAACTGGAAATCCATATATAACAGAATGAGATCTCACCCTGCACAAAACTCAAAGTGGATCAAAGACCTAGACATTTAACCATAATCCCAACATCTACTTGAAGAAAATACAGGACCAACAATCCATCATGTTGGTTTAGGACCAACTCCTCAATAAGACCCTTAAAGTGCAAGATGTAAAATCAAGAATCAATAAATGGGATAGGCTCAACTAAAGCTTCTTCACAGCAAAGGAAACAAATGAAGAGAGAACCTATAGAATGGGAGAAAATCTTTACCACCTGCACCTCAGATAGAGCATTAATCTTCAAGATACATAAAGAATTCAAAAATCATAATACAAAAAAAACCCACTTAATAAGTGGGCAGTGGAACTGAACAGACATGTAACAGAGGAAATACAAATGGTCAATAAATATATGAAAAAGTGTTCAACATCTCTAGCAATTACAGAAATGAAAATTAAAACTACACTGAGATTTTATCTCACTCCAGTCAGAAGGGCTACCATCAAGAATACAAGTAACAATAAATGTTGGTGAGGATATGGGGAAAATGTGCACTCATACATTGCTAGTGGGGCTGCAAACTGGTGCAACTGCTCTGGAAAGCAGTATAAAATAGAATCTAGAGCTAGAACCACCATTTAACTCACTCATCCCATTCCTTGGTATAAACCCCAAACCCTTAAAAACAGTATACTACAATGACATAGCCATATCAATGTTTTTAGCAGCTCAATTCTCAATAGCTAGACTATGGAACCAACTTAGGTGCCCTACAACAGATGAATGGATTAAAAAAATGTGGTATATACATCCAGTGGAATATTACTCAGCCATAACATAGAATGACTCTATGACATTTGTCAGAAAATAGGTGGATAGAGACTATTTGCTAAGCAAAACAAGCCAATCCCCAAACGAAAACGTCAGATGTTCTCTCATATGTGGATTCTAACACACAACAAGGAGGACAGGGGAATAGAAGTTCAGTATATTAGAGAAAGGGGAATGAAGTGGGAGGGGGAAGAACAGAAAAGACAGTGTAATGATGCTAACATAACTTCCCTATGTACATATATGAATACACCACAGTCAATATCTACGTCATGTACAACCACAATACTGGGATCCTAATTAGAATAAGATGTACTACAGGTTGGATTAAATAAGTCAAATTATATTCTACTGTCATGTATAACTGGGAAATACAACAACAACAACAAGAATACTCTCTTTGCTCAATAAACCTGAATGTTTTAAACTGACAGATGACTAGACTAAGAAATAACAGAAACCAGCAAGAAAAAGCAATCATTCAGAGTTTGTTGGTAGGTTAATGAAAACATATAGGATAACATATTCACTGAAGTAAAAATTCTGTGCTTGAGGTAACCTGCTATTGGGTCCCCTGTCATCTCTGCACGAATTCTGTTTCTATTCTTCACTCTTGAATAAATCTTACTCCTTTCACTCTTAAAAAAAATCCTATGCTTGCTATTTAAAAATCTATTTCTAGCTCTTTGTCTATTTTTGTGTATTTAAAAAGTACATGAGAAGAGCTTTATCTAGTGATTCAGCTACCAAATGCTAAGATTGGGGCTTCTGTCTAATCTCTGATTTGTCTATATTTGAAATAGAAGTAAATTTCCAAGCCTGAAGGTTTTTTTTTTTTTCAGATTTATCTGTTGTTGATGGCAATTTTTTTTTCAAAAAGCACTTCCCCAGATAATGAATCAATTGGATTGATTCAGTTGATCATCCCCAAAATAAAGAAAAATTAGAGGCCTTTATTCTTTGAAAGTGACATTTCTAATTTGTTGAAGTTAAGTATCCCAACAATTGATTGTTTTATTTAAAAAGAAAAAAAACACAAAAATGATGGAAACAGCTAGGAAAAAAGTAGATTGGGGAATCTGTTTGAGAATTTCTCCTACCAGTCCTAACCTCTCATAATCACTGGGATAACAACAAACTGCTAACATAACAGTAGACTTTCTCTTCTAACTAGCTCTTATTTAGTTTCTGCAAGGTATGTGTAAAAACGTTTTAGTCTTCAAGCACATGCTTGAATGAAGACAAAGGACTAGGAGGACTGGAAAGTACTTATGCTGTTTGTGAGCAAGGTATAGATAATCAACAGGTTGGAAACATTTTCTACAGAAAGAATGTACTAGAGTGGATTCCTGGAATAAGACCTACAGTTCTTACAGAAAAAGATAATTTTAAAAACTAATGAAACAAAACAAAACTAAAAAGTGAATTCTATGAATACTTTCCAAAGCATTTAGAGAGACTTCCTGGTTCTTGAAAAATGAAAATGTTAGTGTTAATAGATTATTTTATTTAGAAATCTCTTTGGAAATGTATCATTTGGGGTACTTGCTTAAGATTATATGTAGCCTGTCTGGAGCTGTTTGGAATTCTGATCTGTCTTATTCAGAAGTTCAGGCTCAGCATTTTTTACAGCTATAATGTCTGCTGAGGTGAGGAGCCCATCCTGCTGAGTTGCTTAATTATTATTCTTAAAATGCCTACTCTGTACTTTACTTATTAAAAGTTAGCAATTCATCAGTCTTGGGCAATGCTGACAAGGGAATGATGTCTGCCCAGCAACCACAGTGTCATAGGTGGTAAAAGAGTCATGTTAATTTGCTTCCATACTGTGTGCATAATGTTCTTTAAAAAAACAACAACTTTATCTTATTCATTTATTTTTATGCAGTTGTGAGGATTGAACTTGATGCCTCACATGTGCCATGCTAGCACTCTACCACTGAGCTACAACCCCAACCCCATCATAGGTTCTTAAAGCAAAGAAGACTTTATCTAAAAAATAGTATATGAAATGGGAAAACCTTTCCTTGGTATGCATATGTCTTATATAATCATATATTTAGGAATTGTATTTCCAAAACACCAAAGGGATTCTATAAAACTACCTTCTAAAATAAATAATATAAAAGTCAAATGATTAATAACCAGTTGTCAAATGATTAATAACCAGTTGTAATAACATATGTCCTGTTGTGCCTGGAATAGTTCATGTTAATGCTTGTTATGCCAGTATAATTATTAAAAGCACCCCTTTCAGTCTTATAAGCATAATTATATGGTTGCTCTATAATAACTGAAGATGTAGACAAAACCCAACCCTTTGGACAAGTTAATCATGCCATTTGGGTATTTAATTAAACTCTGATTCTTGGCAGCAATCACCAAGGGCAACACTGGTGACATATATCTCCCATTTGGTAAAAGTGCATATTTGCCTAAAAAAGGTTTATTCTCAGTGCAGCAATGTTTTAAAGAGTGAAATATGAACTTCAAAATTCTGAATTTCATATCAACAATTTACCAATAAATTTTCTGGGATCTGTTTCTTATGGTGACTATTCAAACAGAATAGGCAATGTTCAGTTTTTCAAGGTAATTCTCTAAGATCTAGGCTAAGATGGGTTGGATAGCTGTGGCCACTTGGCCCCAAGTGCTGCTTGGCCTACAGTTAATCCTGCTTCTGCTCTCATATTTTTTATGGGTGCATTATAATTTTATACATAATAGTGGGATTCAGTATACAATACGTGTACATGCACACAACAGTTTGCTCACTCTGATTTCTCAGTACCTTCCCTTTCCCTCCCCAACTCCCACCCCTGATTTGCTTGTTCTATTGTACATATCTCCCTTCTATTATTATTATTATTATTATTAATATATTAAAATTGTATATAAAACCTGGATTCATTGTGGCATAGCAGCACAAGGACATAGATAGATTTCATTCTCCAGTACTTCCTATACCTTCTCTCCTCTCCCTCTCTTAATTTCCTTCCTCTACTCTGCTGATCTGCCTTCTACTTTCATGAGGTCTTTTTTAAAATTCCCTTTATTTCCCTCTCTCTAGCTTCTACGAATGGGAGGAAGCATTTTACCCTGGCTTTCTGAGTTTGCCTTAGCATGGCATTCTCCAGTCCCACCCATTTAGTGGATCCCACTCTTTGCACTCCTTGTGTCTAGACTGACCTTTCTGTAGGGAACAACACCCCTACCTTGCAATTCTCTTCTAGAAACTGGCTTCCAGTTTGTTCCGCTTTTAACCCTTTTGCCTGAACCTGAACCTCTCTGACCTGGACTCTCAGCTACTGTGAGGCATCCTGACTCCATTTTGCTTGTGTTCTCAACAATAAGGACAGACACTAAGGGATTCTATTCTTTGAAGAGCTGACACCTAGTACAAGGCCTGGCACAGAGTAGATCCTCAACAAACAGTTGTTAACTTAATGAACAACCAATGAATGGAGGAGCTTCCTTCTCATTGACTGGAACTGGGTTTTCTTCCAAAGGCTATTTCCACCTGTGCTTTCTCTAATATCAGCAGGGCTTGGGGAGCCAATGTTCTCATACTTTTGGTTGAGTTAACACAGGGACAGAACTTAAAAAAAACAAGGAGATTGCTGTGTTCTTAATGGGGCAGCTGCCTCAGGTTGTATAGAGAGGGTTTCACTGTGTGAGCAGGACTGAAAGTTACACAACGCCTGTGTCTAGAACACCAGGCTCTGGAAGGCAGGCTAAAGGAAGCAGTTCTTCATTATTTCCTTTCTAACTAATTTGCCCAGAGAGAGCCATTTTGAAACCATCCTCCTAGTGAGAACATCCTTTCGTAACTTCACACAGTGCTCATGTGTGATGGAAGAGCCCTAGTATGGCTAACTCTCCCACAAGAACACAGTATGAGTGAGTTTTGGCAAGTGCAACCTCAGGAACAAGCATAGAGACAGGAAGGAATCTACTCTTGCCTTTTGTGCTTATTAAAGGTAAACCCCAGTATCTTTCCTCTATAATTTCATGTAGACAGACTTCATCAGAATTTGAAGGAAGCACTTACTTACATAGTATCTGACTCACTCAGATGTATTTTTATTGTATATTATATGAAAGAATTTTCCCAGGACAACATAGAATGTAATTTTCCCATTTATTTCTATATTTTCTGCATACAGCTGAAAAAAAAGCTCTTCCAAGACTGCAAAGAAAAGAATGTGTACTATTTTCCCTTTCATTAAAACTTCTTACACAAGTTTCCTGATCTTCTTTTTTTAAATTTATTTTTATTATTTTTTTTTGAGATTTTTTTTATTGGTTGTTCAAAACATTACAAAGCTCTTGACATACCATATTTCATACATTAGATTCAAGTGGGTTATGAACTCCCATTTTTACCCCAAATACAGATTGCAGAATCACATCGGTTACACATCCACATTTTTACATAATGCCATACTAGTAACTGTTGTATTCTGCTACCTTTCCTATCCTCTACTATCCTCCCTCCCCTCTCCTCCCATCTTCTCTCTCTACCCCATCTACTGTAATTCATTTCTCTCCTTGTTTATTTTCCCATTCCCCTCACAACCTCTTATATGTAATTTTGTATAACAATGAGGGTCTCCTTCCATTTCCATGCAATTCCTGATTTTCACGTATAGAGTTCAATAAGTAACCTAATTTGTCTTCTATGAAGCACACACTCATTCACACTCACTCACAAGGTGACTCAAAGAATGGAGGAAGTATGTTTTTCTATAGAACAAAGGATTCTTTCAGAGAATGTCAAAGACTTAACTGTGAACTTTCCTGAATGTAAACACTGTTCAAATCACCCAGAAGAATATCTTATACATCTATAAAAGGTCTCAAACAATAGTTCTTGCTGTATTTGGTAGGCACTAAAATTTTTTCTTCTATGTCTGTAGACCTACAAAAGCTTTTATCAACTCAGGAGACACACAATTATAATGATTTTATAATAGCAATAATAACACATAGACGAGAGTACTATTAATAGCAAGTAATATCACAAATCACAAGTAACATTTACACTTAGAGTCTTTAAGAAAAAAGCAATGCTTTTAGAGATAGTTTAAAATATTAGGCTGATGCTTTCCACTTTGTGTATGAATTCAAAACTTATGGAGCCATTGATTTCTTTAAATGGGTTTTATTATGATCACAGATCGGTTCAATATTTTAAATTGAATGGAATGACATCAGTTAGCTAAAATAAATATTTTTCCCATTTTAAAGTTTTATTCTTTTAAACCACCTAATGAAAATAAATTTAAAATTGATGCTGGTAATTATAAAATTTAATGTAGCTATATGCTAACCAACCAAATTATATAATTATTACAGAAATGTCAAAGGTCTTTCTTCATCCATCTGCAGACCTTGTATTATCACTATTATCAGCCCGTTTTATACAGTAGTCAACCCCTCGGGTTCTTTCTTCTATCACTACAGAAGGATTGTGAATTTCTAGGGAATTATCTATGAAGAATACACATCAGGGGATGTTGAGATTTTTATGTTGGGTTTTCTGTTTTCAAATAATGAGTATCAAATTAGAATGACATGTTCTTCAGGCCCTGGTGGGTGGGGTGAGGAAGTCAAGGAGACAATAGGGGATGAGGCAGGGTTTCTGTGCCTGAGTTCAGTTTCTGTGTGACATCCTTTCTTGCGCGTCCATGTCCACAGATGTGAGCAAGGTCCACTGTCCCCAGATCACAAGGACACTGGAAATTGAAGGAATGTCTCAGTCAAATCCCTGAGAAAAGGAGCTTGTAGGTTCCTCAGAGCTCCTGGGATAGAGGAGAGCCTAGAGGACTTCCCAAAGGATTTATTCCACATGAAAAAAAGGGGGCCTAACATTTAGAGGGGGCAGGGGTATTTTCTGGAGACCACCCATGGCCACATGGGCCCAGAACTTTTGGAGGAAGAGCCTGAGGTTTCAGGTTCCTGGAAATAGCTGAATTGGGCAGAGGAATTAGAATAATTCCTCTAAGAATAGCGAGAAAAAAATAAAAAGTAATTTTTTCTTCCTCAGTTCCCTTTTCTTAAGGAAAGAATTCTAGAAATGCAGACCTGACTTTTCAAGTTCTAGTTCTAGTTCTGTCATGAAGTAAATGTATAATCTCAAGTCAGTCATTAACTTCTTCTGGAGCTCAGCTTATTTAAAATTGGTGATGGCATTGATTACTTGTATTTTAATATTTTCCACACTGAAATATGTTCTATGTATGGTTTATCTCATTTATTTTTATATTTTTTCTTTTAATTCTTATCATTTTTATTTTATCTGAAGAAACTGAGGCTTATAGAAATATAGTAAATTGTTTATAGTCATATAGCTAGTAGAGAGGGGACCCAGATATCAAAGGCTGCTCTGTCCAATTTCAGAGTTGGTTCTTTTATGAACTATGCTACATTATGCCTCCATTCTATGATTTTCACAATAATAAACAGGCATGAATCTTTTTTTTTAAAAGAGCCATTTGTTTAAGACTAGAATAATAAACTATATTAGGTTATATCTATCTAAAGCTTTGTTCTTTGTAAATGGCTCCTTAATGCCAACTTTTGTCTGCCATATCTTCCTTCCTAGTATCTGATTGCCAAACTAACTGGTCAAAGACCAGGACATCCATTGACCTACACTTCATAAACAGGCAGTGTCACTGTGCATTAAATGTGTAATAGGCCTCCTGGTACTTCTCACTTTGGTGAAGTGAACTGACTGGTTTATGGCTTACCTTTGGGAAGGCTTAGCTTGTCTTGCACCTAGGAGGGGTCAAATTGGGTCTTCTGCAGATATGGCCTAGAGAGCATGAGAGCGATGCAAGAATTCCACCTCTGACCTTTAGGACCAATTTTTCTTTCTGTTTGTACTATTCCTTGAGGGTAACTGAGGACTGATTCATTAACTAATAAATGAGACAAAATACAATGGTACTTTGGATCCCATTTCATTGATCATCTTGAGTGTGAAGTTCTTTGATTTGGAATTTCAAGGAGAGAAGACATAAGTGATAGTAGACATTCCTAGGTCCTAGCCTGTTATCATCTGGCATGCTCAAATCCCAGGCTTCTTATGACAAGTACAGAGATTAATCAATAGCTAAAAACTAGCAAAAAGAGAAAACTTTTAAGACCAGATGTCTTCACCTCTGAATTCTTCCAAACAGGTGAAAGATTAATGAAATTTCTCACAAACTCTTCCAAAAATAGAAAAGGGGATTTGATAACAAATCAGTAAAAAGAAAAGCCAGTTGAAAAATGAGCAAAGTATTTAAACAGATATTTCTCCAAAGAAGATAAGCAAATCACCAATAAACTTTAAAAAAAAAACATCTAATATCATTGTTATCAGGGAAGTGCAAACCAAAACCACAATAAGAAGCCACTTCATACTCACTAGGATGTGTACAATAAAAAGATGAATATTAACAAGTGTTAGCAAAGACACGAAGAAAATGGAATCATCACCAATTTCTGTCAGGAACATAAAACACTGCAGCTATATTGGAAAACATTCCAGCAGTTCTTTTATAGGTTAAATATAGAATTTTCATATGACCCAGTTATTCTACTATGGTGTACAATCAAAACTATTGAAAACTTGCTGATATAAACCATGTATATGAATGTTCATGTTGACATTATCCACTATAGCTCCAAAGTAGAAGCAACTCATATTTTCATGAATGGATAAATAAACAAAAGTGGTAAATCCATACAATGGAATATTATTCAGAAACAAAGAAAATAGAAATATTGATGCATGCCATAATATCAATGAACTTTAAAAACATTTTGCTAAGTGAATGAAGCTTGCATAAAGAACCATATATTTTAAATTTCATTTATGTGAAATGTCCAGAATTGGCAAATCTTCAAAGACAGAAAGTAGACTAGTGGTTCACTAGGGTTGGGGAAAAGAGAAAAATGAGGAGCGACTGCTTATTCGGTCCACAGTTTCTTTTTGGAATAATAAGAATGCTTTGGAATTAGTTATGAGGGCTGCATAATTCTATGAATATACTAAAAACAACAAGGCCTACATTTTAAGTGGGAGAATAATATTTCCATAACATTGTTTGTTAAAGAAGGGTCTCAGCTTGAATTCCTAACACCAATTATTGCTGGAGATTAAGCAGTATAATCTTTGAAAAAAATTTGATAATTAGCAATGTGTAATATGTACCAGGGCCTAGGAAAAATAAATATAAGGAAAATAGTCTCTGTATTCGAATACTTTAAAATCTTATAAGAAAAATAAGATGACTGCACAAGTAAGTAGAGGAAGGTTGTGATAATTACTGTACAAACATACTTTGGGCTGGAGTCAGGAGGAAGAGGAAGAAGATGAAGACAAGGATGACAATGATAATAACATATCCACTTGGGAAGGATGGGGTGAAAGAAGTGGCATTTGGGATAGACCTCTGAGACTGGATGACTGTGATTGGCAGAGAGAGGAAGGAGGGGGTGAAAGAAGGGAGTGTACCATGATGGGATCTACCTGGACAAAAGTGCAGGGGAGAGACAGGCTGTGCTGTGCTGGGGAGCAGGGAATGAAGGAGAGCTCTGGCAGGCTGGGGGTGTTTATGGGAACTGAATGCCAGGAGGAGCAGTTCCTATTGACAATGCTTTAATTTCTGAAGGTTTTTGATCAAGAGGGACATGTTCAGAGATACTATCTATGATCATTGAATTTAGCAGTTTCTGTAGAATAGGTGAGAGGAGGAAGACTCGGGACCTCCCAAACTTCCCTGCTTAGTCAAGGGTTAGGTAGTCAATCTTCAGGGTAAATTATTCTTCTCTTTAGTTACTCAAGAATACTAGGCTGAGCATCCCTCATCTGAAAATCTAAAATCTGAAATCTATAGTATAAAATAAAAGTTCTCCAAAATCTGAAATTTTTGAGCATCAATACGATTCTCACAAGTGGAAAGTTTAACATTAGACCTCTTTGAGTCGGTCACAGTCACAACTCAGGTGCACTAAAAATACTGTATAAAATTGCCTTATGACTGTGTAAAATGTAAATATAAAAAAATGAATTTCTTATTTAGAAGGGTACTATCCCCAAGGCATTTCATCATGCATATGAACTATTCCAAAATATGAAATTTTGAACACTTCTGGTCCCAAGTTTTTAATTTTAAGATAAGGGATGTCCAATCTACATAATAAGATGCAAAAGAATAAATGGATTCTTGTAATAGATTGATAATCTATGAGTTATAACTATGTAGATAATCATATATTCTTCATTTCTGTGGGATAATTTTATTTTATATGTGTTTCTTGGAGAATATTTTGAATGCAACAGTTTTTATGAATATTTTGAATACTGCTTCTCTTATATTGTTTTTACTTAATCACAAATTCATTATTTTTTTCCTTTCATTGTATAATTTCCAAAAATTCATTGTTGAGGGGGGTATGCTAATTTTTTCTACTGAAATGTATCTCTAACTTTCCACTGTCTTTTAGTGTCAAAACAGAATTTACTTGTAGCAATAAGACATATCAATTGAATAATTTTGTTTTTTATTTATTTTATTTTATTAATTTTTGTGTTGTGGGGATTGAATAAAGAGACTTGAACATGCTAGGCAAACACTCTATCACTGATTGAAATCCCCAGACCTATACTACAGAAATTTAGAACTGGAAAAAAATATACCAAAAGTTTTATGCCCACGTTTGTTTCCACATCTCAGAAGGATGACATCCTATCACTGGTAGGAGCTCACACACGTTAGAGACAAATGAAAATTATCATTAAAACAAGTGTTGTGCCATTATAAAACTAGTGAGAACAGGAAAGAATCTTAAGTCCTTGGACTGTTCATATTTTTGGCGGAGGTGGGGAGGTATTAGGGATCGAACTTAGGGACACTCGACTACTGAGCCACATCCCTAGCTCTATTTTGTATTTTATACAGAATCAGGGTCTCAATGAGTTGCTAAGCGCCTCCCTTATGCTGAGGCTGGCTTTGAACTCAGATCCTCCTGCCTTAGCCTCCAGAGTTGCTGGGATTACTGGTGGGTGCCACTGCACCTGGGTAGACTGTTCATTTTAATCTATGTAAATTATGAATAAAAGTAGTTCCCCCCAGGAGGGTTATTACACATTCTTAACAAGTTCCTTAATTTTTAAAATTTAGTTCAATAGCTCTTTTGTGAATTTTAAAATTAGTTCCCTATACTCTATAATCTTTCTTCCATTTATTGTACATATTTATTTTCATAAATAATATAACATATTGATGTACTACTTTATTGTTCATGATGCTATTAAACATGTATTATCTCATTAAACATGCATTATCTCATTTGGCTTCATAACTATCATGAGGTTGTGCTATGATTAGTTTCATTTTAAAGTGGGGAAATGGAGCTTCTCAAGGGTTAAACCACTCACTGAGGCCACAAGACAGAACTGTGAATCAAACTCAGTTCTGAACACTGGTTCACACCTGTTCATTCCATAGTCACAAACTAACCAGTGTAGAAAAGTAAAGGGTATAGGGCAGATTGATCAGATTGAGACAATAGACAGAGAATAACGAACTCATTTACAGGAACAAAAGATTTAGCCTTCTAGAAAACACCAAAGACTATTCCAGCTTTTACCATTTCTACATGGGACCTCTGAAAAGCTTTAAGTAACCAAATAAATTATACATTAATTTATTGATTCACTGATGCACCAAGAATTTGAGCACCAATACAGTATCAGACTTCCAGACAGTACTGGCCATGCTAGACACAGTGGGATATAAATTCTGTTCTTGGGAAGCTTGCCCCTTCTGGCATGCATCAGAGTTCGAGACCACAATGTTATCAGGGCAAGGGGTGCCAAGCAGGGAGGGAGGTGCTCTGCTGGGACAGGCTGGAGCCTCAGAGGACTTGACACCAGTCCTTAGCGGTGTAGGAGGAGACATAGACGGGGTGTGGGCTGTCCCACAGAGGACGTGAGTGAAGGCGTGCCAGGCCCAAGGGTGCATGTTTAAGGACTGCGTGGACAGTGCTCCATTTTCATTCTTCTCATTCTTCTTGAAACCATAGAATTTTGCTTTGTTACTTATAAAGTGCAGAAAAATAAACCCACTCTGAGCCTGATTCGATTTTTCTCCAAAGTTAATACAGTTCTGTTGTTGATTGTTGTGACTTGAGCAGCATATAAATAAGTATATTTGATATAATCTGGGGAGAGAAACATAATTTTCATCCCTTCCTACCTGTAAAATAATTTGATATATTTATGTTTATTTTTCTCTCTTTGTTTCCCCCTTTCCTTCCCTCTGACTTAAGCAGATTGTATTTTAAAACTTAGATTAGGTAGAAAGCAGAAGTGGACTGCCCATTTTTATGGCTTCTGTATTCTAACACAGCTAGTTTGCTAAATCAGCAAACTTTTTCTATACAGGAACAAATAGTAAATATTTTATTTAGACTTCATGAGCCAATGGGTCTTTTTTGAAATTAACTCAGCACCACCTTGTAGTGCAGAAGCAACCATAGAAAATACTGTGTAAGTGTGGCTGTGTCTCAATAAATCTTGACACATTGACACTGAAATCTGAATTTCATATCATTTTTACAGTCAATACAGTTCTTTTAAATTTTTTCAACTGTTGGAAATTTGAAAAGAAAAAAAAATTATAGTTTGTCAGCCCTACAAAAACAGGTTGCACAATTTTCTAGTTATTTAGCATCTTTAGGAAAACCTATGAGAGTTTGCAGCACAAGGAAGCAAATTCAGCAACAGAGCAATCTTGAAAAAGTTTAGAAGAGAATGGGGCTTCATTTCTTGACCCTGCTCCCACCCAGGTCGGAGAAAAGAGAGATTTATAGGTCTTTCAGTACTTTGCCTTTTCCCTAGCTTGAAAAATTCTAACATTCTGTCAAATTTTCATATTAATGAGATTTCAGCCTTCTCTTGAAAATTAGAGGCAGAGGCCAAATTGGGCCAGTGGAGTCTGCTTCTAGGTGGGGCCCAACCTCTTGTTCACCTAAGTTCCTCCTGGCATGGGTCCCTCATCTACATTGCCTACACACACACTGGTAAGCATTTGGTCTGAGCTCTACTGGGTAGAAAACTATCTCTATTCTTGTCTAAGAGCATAACCTTCATTTGTTTAACCAAATGTTCAAAGTTAATACTGCCTCTCTCCTCGGGCGCAACCTCCATTAAAACTAGTCTTTTGGTGCCAGGGAAGCCATCTGATAAAAAGGAACACAAACATGGGCCTCTGAGTTAGAGACTTAGAAAGACCTCTCAGCCTTGGGTACATGACTTAACTCTAACCTCATAATAGGAACAATAATACATGTAATGTATTAAATGGTGGCTGTAATGAACATATGAGAAGCAGCTAGTGCCTACTAAGCAGTGGATAAAAGAAACAAACTGCTGGGATGGACAAATTCTTCCTGGTGTACTTTTAATGTTCTGACCTTGTCTTTATTGTTGCTTTCCATGGAAGGGCCCTTAGTACAGTTTATCATCTACTTTGTGTTACAGAAAAAGAAATGAAGACTCAGAGAGCCGAAGAGACAGCTCAAAGTCACATGTGAGTGGTGGCATCAGGGCGGGAATCTGGCTCTCTTAATTCTGGGAAGATTTCTTTGTGCTCTGCTACTTCAATGAAAGTTCTGAATTCTGTTCATAAAAGCCTTTCATTTGATCATGAGAAAGAACATTGACCCACGACTTCTGGCCAGCCTACTGACTGTGTTCTATTATAACTTCTAAATACAGTGAAATGACAAGAATTTGTCAGTAGTTGTTAAAGTTCTCAGATTGATTTGTCTGGACTATTCCTGTTCTAAGCTCAATGACACCCTCCTGTGGTTAGCAGAAACAATAACTCCAGTCAAATGAACAAGAAAAGTATGAAGCAATTTATTGCTTAAATTTAACAGGCTATATAAGTGCCAAGTAACATAAAAAAATCATTATATTATTTGATACATGGCCAAAGTCTATAGGAAAATGGTTGTCTCTCTCTGACCAAATCTTTAATAAGACTACTAGATTATAATGGATGCTTTTCTTAGGCTTCTTTCACAATACATCTATGTGTTACAATGCAGAAAAATGCTCGACTTAAGTAGTGGCTATATTATCTTAGGTCTCTTTAGGTTTTCTTCCAAAATACACGAGTTTGAACAACAGAGCATTCTGGGACTCTGTGTGCCTCTAGATGTCCCCTATTCCTTGGTAGGCTCATAACCCCACTGGTGGGAGTGCAAGTGTGAAGACACAGTAGAGAGAAGCTGATGAGCGAGGCACATGCATGGTTAGGGGCTGTGCACATCCATTCAAGTGGGTGGACTAACTTAGTGAGTTGGATAAATGGAAGTTTGAATGCTTCTTTTGTATTACCAGGTTGGCCTAAGTAATAGTCAATGCTAAACTGCCCCCAAAAATGGTATAGATAGTACTACAAAATATTAGGTATAAAAGTAATTGTATTTTCTTTTTGTGTCACAAAGTAAGAAAGTATTTAGAAATGATAGAGGCCTGTAAAAAGGACAAGGGAATTGGCCTGAAAAAATTCCCACTGGCAAAATCTGAAATAATTTAAACATTAAAAAAATAAACTCAGGGCTGGGGTTGTGGCTCAGCGGCAGAGTGCTGGCCTAGCATGTGCGAAGCCCTGGTTCGACCCTCAGCACCACATAAAAAATAAATAAAATAAAGGTATTGTGTCCAACTACAAATAAAAAATAAATATTAAATAAATAAATAGAAATAAACATATTGTGTCCATCCACAGCTAAAAAATATTTTTAAAATAAGCTGAAAAATATATTAGAGCCTATTAAATGAGACAGAAACCCATGAGTGATATTAATAAAAAAACAAATGGAGAAGGGAGGGCAGCTCCTTACCTTAGAATGCCAACTAATGAATATAGAAGGATAATGTTGGAAACAGAAAAATCATAAGGGGCAACCATAGCAGGAATAATTGATTCAAGCAAGAATCATCAATGAATGATAATGGATAAAAAAATCAATGAAACAAGATATTTGTATAGTCTTGTAATACATGTATAAATTATAAAGGGAAATAACAGTAACTTCACAATGGAGAAACACAGCATATAAAATAGCCTAACCAAATGTGCAAAGTTAACACTGCCTGTAATGGGACAATTTGCCATAATGTGTCACCTAATAGGGCACACTGAGAAGAACATAGTACATAAACTGAATCCAAAGGGAGGAAACATCAGATGAGCCCAAATCAAAGGGTATTTTACAAAATAACTGACCTAAAATCTCCAAAAATGCCAAGGTCATTAATATGTTTATACATATATATTTTCATATTCTCTCTATCCATCCTTTCTTGATTTGGGTCTGAGTGAGATCAGAGCTATGTTCAGAATCATGAGGCAGGTTCCTGTTTCACCTGGAGAGCAATCTGAGTCTTATTAAAACCATCAAGCCATAGGTGTAACAGAGATATACAACTGTTTTTTAAACTTATAAATAATTATGGGCTACAAAAAGGAAATATATTATATTTTAGGATTAAGAGAGCCAGAATTATAGTGAAGATCAGCTACTACTGATTGCTGTGAAACAGTCCTTAAACATTTGGCTCAGGTAACCCAAACAAGACTAGAACACATGTTTATTTCTGATGTTATGTCAGGTTTTCTCTTTATTGGTGGTCTTAGATGTCAACATGAAGTTGATGTAATGTTGACTTACAATTCAATGCAGCACTTTCCTCTTTGCCTAACACAAAACCTATTTAAGTCTCGAATTTTCCTACTAGGGCTTTATACATGTTGTTCTTTATGGAAAGGTTATTCAACCAATGCCAGCAATGTGAAATTGTAAGCACTTTAACAGTCCTAAATGTACTTCTTTAAACAAATATCCAAACTAATGAAAATTACGCAGTTTTAGTAAGCTCTTTTTTTTTTTTTTTTTTTTTAGGGGAAAACCCACTTAATCCCAATGATACCACAGGGATGTCAGGAAAGAATTGGCTTCATATTTCTTCAGAACCCTGGAAAGTCTCATAAGAAGACTGCACAAGCATGTTTAGTTCTTCCCTACATAAAGTTGGAAAATGAAGAATGTATTTCTTAATTCCATTCCAGAAATTAAAAGAAAGATAAAATCATTGGATGCTAAACCACCATTGGCCTAATTACCCAATTGCGTTTGGTAAGGATTATTTTTCATGAATGTTGTGCTGATTGTAAAACAAAATAAACCTGATAACAGTCCTGGATGGCAGAAATTCCTAATCTGAAAGAAAGATCATCAGCTATCACCTGGAAATGGCTGGAGCTAACTATCAAAAACACCACAATCCCCACCACCACCAAAATCACATTGTCAATTTTTACTTATTCAGTATTGGTTGGGGGGATTTCTGTCTTCCCTCTCTAATTCCTATGTTTCCGGTGAGTGGGACTAATGCAGATCTCTTTTATCTCACACTAGGAGTGAAGACATGGCCTATGACTGACCTATTGCAATATTCTATTTCTTGGCCACAGTGACTGGCTCAGAGGTGGGCATGTGACCCAGCCAACCTACAGGAGCACTCTGCTGAAATTACAGGGAGAGACAAGCCCCTTTTATTGGGATTGCCAACTGTGAGAACTATGTACTTGATGAAGAACTGCATTGTGAGCAGGAAGCCACCCCAGAAAAAAGCAGGGCAGCGAGGAGAAAGAATAGGTATCATGACATGTGTTCAGCCCTTGGTTTGGTCTGTGCCATAGGTCCTAGAACTTCTTGGTTCTGTGAGCCAATGTACTCCCTTTTGTAACTTAAATTATTGTGAGATGAAATTTTTGTCATTTTCAATGCTCCTGACAAACATCATTTTACATACCTCTTCATTTCATAATAAATCTGGAGTTAAAAGGTATTAGGTACTGGAGAAAGTTATTCTTTTAACTAGTAGCCTACCTCTCACATACATCCCATATTTATTCTCTGAAGTAATGAATGACACACGACCTGGCTGCATCATGAGTCAGGATGACAATCAGCACAAAGGTCTTGTCCTAAGAGACCTACTACTAAACAGAGTCCATGGTGAACTGGAGCAAAGAAAACAAGACTAGGAACTGGAAACTTGCAGAAGTATTTTTTAAATCAAAATAAATAAATAGCCTATTAGGTTAAAGTTAAAGAGGTTTCTTTACAGTACGAATTCTCAAAATCAGATATTTACTAGTCATAAGTACATCTCTTAGAGGATACCAAGTTTAACAGTGTTTCCCAACAGCGTAAACATAGATGCTTATGAAGAATGTGCCTGAGAACATACTTGCAGAAACATCAGGCTCTATGTATTTCTAAAAACAACATGTTTTGTCTGGTCCTGAGCATTTTGCCTGATCTCTCTCTTCTCCTTGGCATCTGACCATTTTCTCTCTGGTAAGGATCTTCATAACTCTCTTGCTTGCTTACAATTCTAGTTCCTTATTTCAATTACTGGCTGACTATCCACCATTATCTCAAACTCAGTGTATTCAAAATGCCTGAGCCCTGTCTCCTCTCCAACTTTCCTGATTCCTTCAATATTATGCCATTTGCCAAACACTCAAACTAGAAACATCCATAGCATCTGCCTCCGTGGCCCACACTCAGCCAGTCTCTATCAGCTCACACACACCCAGTCATTATCTGGGACTCACAGTTGCCCCACTTCATGGGGGGCGGTGTTTACCCCACTATCCACCTCTCTCTTAAGTCAAACCTTTCCTATACAATGAGCTTCAGCAACTCCCAGTCTTAGGGAACGTGAAGACCTCACTGCAGCTTTCACACATTCTGCTTTCTCCTCTGCCTGTAGCTCCTTATTGAGCCACTGCCCAAAGAGACCTTTGCTTTGGTCAGGTTCCTCTTACACCAGGCTAAAGGATGCACTGAGGACAGACCAGGGTTGCCTAGAAGGCGAGTTTCCTTTGCTTTTTTTTTTCTTGGTACTGAGGGGTGCTTAACCACTGAGTCACAACCCCAGTCCTTTTAAAAAATATTTTATTTAGATACAGGGTCTCACTGAATTGCTAAGTGCCTTGATAAGTTGCTGAGGCTGGCTTTGAACTTGAAGTCTTCCTGCCTCAGCCTCCTGAGCCGTCAGGATTACAGGTGGGTGCCACCACACCTAGCTCCTTTACTTTTCAGTTCTGTGCTGAAATGAATTCTCTGTTTTCTCCAATTTGCTAGACCACAGGTTTCTATGCTTAGACCCATAACTCACTCCCACCTCTGCTCTAGCATGAGCTCAGCTACCTCCATGGGATGGTTGGTGTTGAGCCTGGATTTGCCCTTGGGACTTTGTGCTTAGCTGGATTTACTCACTGCTCCTGTGGCAACTGCTCCCAGGTCATCATTGTATTTGAGGTGACCCAAGCTGTGGCACAAATCTTCCTTTTATTAGGGAAACACATCATGTTCATCCTTTTAGATGTGTTTGCAGTCGTGTTTTTTGGAATGCAATGCTGGAATGCCTCTCCCTCATCTTTTAACTATCTAAGTACATCCATTTAAAAAGCACAGCCTAAGCTTCAACTCCTTTGCTTATAAAATTCATCAGCACAGACACCTCTCCTGTGAAACACTGCAGCACAGGGGCCCAAATCCCTCATTTAACATTGAACTATACATTGTTTGGCACTTGCTGCTACTTTACAATTTTCAGTTTTGTCTCTCCAAGAAAACAGTCTAATCTCGTCAAGAATAAAAATCATGATGGTTATTCTGGTATTTCCCTGTAGGGCCTACCTTGGCAGGTCCACAGTAAGTGCTGCACCAGAACAAGCTGGCTAATGATTTTCAAAGGACTCAAATATCCATTGTTTGTCCAGAACCTCTTGAATTCAATAGATGACAACTTGCCAATGACACAGCTTGGATCACCATCATCTCCCTAGGAAATTGTGGTTCATTAACCTTATTGGAGCCAGGCCTAGATTATAAACACTGTTGTTATATAGTTATAAATAAACTAGAAATACTGGGGCAGAGGGAACCAACAGAATTTTAAAGAAATGAGATTCTAGATAGGGCAGAGGGGTAGGAGGGAAAGGCAGGGGGCAGGAGGTTAGCAAGGATAGTGGAATGTGATAGACGTCATCATCCAAAGTACATGTATGAAGATACGAATTGGTGTCAACATACTTTATATACAACCAGAGATATGAAAAATTGTACAGTATACATGTAATAAGAATTGTAATGCATTCCACTGTCATTATTTTTTATTTTTTAAAAAAACAATTGAAAAAAGAACTGAGAAGGGACACTCCACTAAGGCAACCAGCGGCCACCATCTTGGAGAGCTGAAGTGTCCACCGCCACTCTCAGACAGATTGCAACAACAAAACAGGTGTGTGTCACTCAGTTCAGCCCCCATACATAGGGGGATTTCGCATAAAATCTCTCCTAGACTTTCAGGGGAAGGGAGTATCACAGTGAGCTTGCATAAAGACTAAAGGAGAACTAGAGGCACCTGACCTTCAACCCCCCCTCCCATCAGGAGCCAAAACAAAACCTGTCTAGCCAGTGCTGGGGAAGGGCAAGCAGAAAAAATCAAAACCATAGAGTGCCGGGGATCCCAAAAGCCAACGGTGTGACCCCGGAAATCCAGGCTGTCTGATTCGCGTGGCCTGCCCCGTGGCTACAGAAGGCGTGGCGCCACAGAGAAGGGATTAACTGGTAAGCAGGGAGATAAGTGGCTGCGACACGGTGGTATCCCACCAGCCAAGCCCGCACTGACCCCCGGGCTGAGTTCGGGATTGCAGACGGGGAAGGAAGCGGTACAGCCCCATCCCCCACAAGGGACACTCCACTAAGGCAACCAGCGGCCACCATCTTGGAGAGCTGAAGTATCCACCGCCACTCTCCGACAGATTGCAACAACAAAACAGGAGAAACCAAGACTAGCAGGAGAAACCAAGAGACTAGAGGCAAGGCCCTCGCGACTGGGCAGCTGTAAACTGCAGGCCCGCCGGCGACAGTTCACCCACTGCCCGCGTAACTAGGCGGTAGGAGAACGCCCACCCGCTGGCGACTGATCACCTGCCCGTGGCCTGTGATACTGGGTGGCTGGAGACTGCCCGCCTGCCGCAACCAGGAGCTGAAACCAAACAGAGACAGTCCAGTCACACCCCCCCATTAGGGCACCCCGGCAAGGAGACTGGGGCCCGTCATAGCAGAGTAGTGTCGTCACTGGAGCTCGGACGTCGGAATTCCTTCCCAGCGGAATCCACGTTAGCAGTCATAGTTTAACAACACAAAGGAGAGACATCAGAGTAATACAGAAACAAAACAAATCTATAGAAGAGAGCAGAAACACGACAATCAAAAAGAGCTGGAAAGTAACGTGGACAACATGAGAAAACAAGGGAAAAAAGGATTACAAACAATGCAAGACAACTCAATTCTACAGGAGGACATAGAAACATCAGAAACAGGGATAGAGAAAGAACTCAAGGCATACCTAACTCGAATGGAAAGGAATATTAGAGAAGACATGAGACAGCAAGTCCAAGAAATAAAAGTATATTTTGAAAATGAATTAAACAAACAAATTCAAATGGCAAAGAATGAGCTCTACCAGGAGATAGAGATCTTAAAAAAAAATCAAACAATAATCCTAGAATTGCAGGAAACTATAAACCAAATGAAAAACTCAAACGAGAATATTACAAATAGACTTGATCAAGTAGAAGTCAGAACATCAGATAATGAAGACAAGGTTTATCAACTTGAAAAGAATATAGTCAACACAGAAAAGATGCTTAAATCCCACGAGCAATCTATTCAAGAGATATGGGATGTCATAAAAAAACCAAATCTGAGAGTCATAGGGATAGAAGAAGGCACAGAGATTCAAACCAAAGGAATGGACAGCATATTAAATGAAATAATTCTAGAAAACTTCCCAGAGATGAAAGATGGAATGGATTGCCAAATCCTGGAAGCCTACAGGACCCCAAACATTCAAAACCATAATAGACCAACTCCAAGACATATAATTATGAAGATAGCCAACGTACAGAACAAGGAGAGAATACTAAAAGCTACGAGAGAAAAGAGGCAGATTACATTCAGGGGTAAACCAATTAGGTTAAAGACTGATTTCTCATCACAAACTTTGAAAGCGAGAAGATCCTGGAATAATGTATTTCAAACGCTGAAAAATAATGGACTCCAACCAAGAATAGTATATCCAGCAAAATTGAGCTTCAAATTTGACAATGAAATTAAAATCTTTCACGATAAACAAAAGCTAAAAGAATTTGCAGCAAGAAAACCAGCTCTGCAAAGCATTTTGAACAAAACACTACAAGAAGAGGAATTGAAAAATAGTGCCCAAAACCAACAGCAGGAGGTATCTCAGTAAAGGGGGAGAAGAATAACCAAAAAGCAAACCTAGCCAAACTAAAATAAATAAATAAAGAAGCATGACTGGAAGTACAAATCATATCTCAATTGTAACCTTAAACGTTAATGGCCTAAACTCACCAATCAAGAGACATAGGCTAGTAACCTGGATCAAAAAAACAAATCCAACAATATGCTGCCTTCAGGAGACTCATATGATAGGAAAAGACATACACAGGCTGAAGGTAAAAGGTTGGGAAAAATCATACCACTCACATGGCCCTCGGAAGTAAGCAGGAGTGGCCATACTCATATTGAATAAAATCAACTTCAAACCTAAGTTAATCAAGAAGGATAAAGAAGGTCACTATATACTGTTAAAAGGAACCATCCACCAACAAGACATAACAATCATCAATTTGTATGCACCAAACAATGGAGCTGCAATGTTCATAAAACAAACTCTCCTCAAGTTCAAGAGTCAAATAGACCACAACACAATAATTATGGGTGACTTCAACACACCCCTCTCGCCATTAGACAGATCCTCTAGACAAAAGCTGAATAAAGAAACTATAGAAATCAACAGCACAATCAATAACCTAGACTTAACCGACATATATAGAATATATCAACCATCATCAAGTGGATACACGTTCTTCTCAGCAGCACATGGATCTTACTCAAACATAGACCATATATTATGCCATAAGGCAACTCTTAGTAAATATAAAGGCGTGGAGATAATACCATGCACCATATCTGATCATAATGGAATGAAATTGGAAATCAATGATAAAAGAAGGAAGGAAAAATCCTACATCACATGGAAAATGAACAATATGTTATTGAATGATCAATGGGTTATAGAAGACATAAAGGAGGAGATGAAAAAATTCTTAGAATCAAATGATAACACAGACACAACATACCGGAATCTATGGGACACAATGAAAGCAGTTTTAAGAGGGAAATTCATTTCTTGGAGTTCTTACCTCTAAAAAAGAAAAAAACAACAAATAAATGAACTCACACAACACCTCAAAAACCTAGAAAAGGAAGAGCAAAACAACAGCAAATGTAGTAGAAGACAAGAAATAATTAAAATTAGAGCAGAAATCAACGAAATTGAAACAAAAGAAACCATTGAAAAAATTGATAAAACTAAAAGTTGGTTCTTTGAAAAAATAAATAAGATAGACAAGCCCTTAGCCATGCTAACGAAAAGAAGAAGAGAGAGAACTCAAATTACTAACATACGGGATGAAAAAGGCAATATCACAACAGACACTACAGAAATACAGAAGATAATTAGAAAGTATTTTGAAACCCTATATTCCAATAAAATAGAAGATAATGAAGATATCGATAAATTTCTTTTTCTTTATTTTTTTTTTACATTTTTTTATTGGTTGTTCACAACATTACAAAGCTCTTGACATATTATATTTCATACATTAGATTGAAGTGGGTTATGAACTCCCAATTTTACCCCAAATGCAGATTGCAGAATCACGTCAGTTACACATCCACAATTTTACATAATGCACTAATAGTAATTGTTGTATTCTGCTACCTTTCCTATCCCCTACTATCCCCCCTCCCCTCCCCTCCCATCTTCTCTCTCTACCCCATCTACTGTAATTCATTTCTCTCTTTGTTTATTTTCCCATTCCCCTCACAACCTCTTATATGTAATTTTGTTTAGCAATGAGGGTCTCCCTTCATTTCCATGCAATTTCCCTTTTCTCTCCCTTTCCCTCCCATCTCAAGTCTCTGTTTAATGTTACTCTTTTCTTCCTACTCTTCCTCCCTGCTCTGTTCATACTTGCTCTCATTATATCAAAGAAGACATTTGGTATCTGTTTTTTAGGGTTTGGCTAGCTTCACTAAGCATAATCTGCTCTAATGCCATCCATTTCCCTGAAAATTCCATCTCACTCCAGTAAGATTGGCAGCCACTATGAAGTCAAACAACAACAAGTGCTGGCGAGGATGTGGAGAAAAGGGTACACTTGTACATTGCTGGTGGGACTGCAAATTGGTGCGGCCAATTTGGAAAGCAGTTTGGAGATTCCTGGGAAAGCTGGGAATGGAACCACCATTTGACCCGGCTATTGCCCTTCTCGGACTATTCCCTGAAGACCTTAAAAGAGCATGCTACAGGGACACTGCCACATCGATGTTCATAGCAGCACAATTCACAATAGCTAGACTGTGGAACCAACCCAGATGCCCTTCAATAGATGAATGGATAAAAAAATGTGGCATCTATACACAATGGAGTACTATGCAGCAATAAAAAATGATAAATTTCTTAAGGCATATGATTTACCCAGATTGAGACAGGAAGACACACACAATTTAAACAGACCAATAACAAAAGAAGAAATAGAAGAAGCCATCAAAAGACTACCAACCAAGAAAAGCCCTGGACCGGATGGGTATACAGCGGAGTTCTACAAAACCTTCAAAGAAGAATTAATACCAATACTTTTCAAGCTATTTCAAGAAATAGAAAAAGAAGGAGCTCTTCCAAATTCATTCTATGAGGCCAACATCACTTTGATCCCAAAACCAGACAAAGATACTTCAAAGAAAGAAAACTACAGACCAATATCTCTAATGAACTTGGATGCAAAAATTCTCAATAAAATTCTGGCGAATCGAATACAAAAACATATCAGAAAACTGATATGATCAAGTAGGATTCATTCCTGGGATGCAAGGATGGTTCAATATACGGAAATCAATAAATGCTATTCACCACATCAATAGACTTAAAGACAAGAACCACATGATCATCTCGATGGATGCAGAAAAAGCATTTGACAAAGTACAGCATCCCTTTATGTTCAAAACACTAGAAAAACTAGGGATAACAGGAACTTACCTCAACATTGTAAAAGCTATATATGCTAAACCTCAGGCTAGCATCATCCTAAACGGAGAAAAACTGAAGGCATTTCCTCTAAAATCTGGAACAAGACAGGGATGCCCTCTATCACCACTTCTATTCAATTTAGTTCTCGAAGTACTAGCCAGAGCAATTAGACAGACAAAAGAAATTAAAGGCATAAAAATAGGAAAAGAAGAAATTAAACTCTCGCTATTTGCGGATGACATGATAATATACTTAACAGACCCAAAAGAGTCTACAAAGAAGCTGCTAGAGTTAATAAATGAATTCAGCAAAGTGGCAGGTTATAAAATCAACACGCATAAATCAAAGGCATTCCTGTATATCAGCAACAAAACCTCTGAAATGGAAATAAGGAAAACCACTCCATTCACAATATCCTCAAAGAAAATAAGATACTTGGGAATCAACCTAACAAAAGAGGTGAAAGATTTATACAATGAAAACTACAGAACCCTAAAGAGAGAGATAGAAGAAGATCTCAGAAGATGGAAAAATGTACCCTGTTCATGGATAGGCAGAACTAACATCATCAAAATGGCGATATTACCCAAAGTTCTCTACAGGTTTAATGCGATGCCAATCAAAATCCCAACGGCATTTCTTATAGAAATAGACAAAGCAATCATGAAATTCATATGGAAAAACAAAAGACCCAGAATAGCAAAAGCAATTCTAAGCAGGAAGTGTGAATCTGGAGGTATAGCGATACCAGAGGTCAAACTGTAGTACAAAGCAATAGTAACAAAAACAGCATGGTACTGGTACCAAAACAGGCAGGTGGACCAATGGTACAGAATAGAAGACACAGAGACTAATCCACAAAATTACAACTATCTTATATTTGATAAAGGGGCTAAAAGCATGCAATGGAGGAAGGATAGCATCTTCAACAAATGGTGCTGGGAAAATTGGAAATCCATATGCAACAAAATGAAATTGAATCCCTTTCTCTCGCCATCCACAAAAATTAACTCAAAATGGATCAGGGAGCTAGATATCAAATCAGAGACACTGCGTCTGATAGAAGAAAAAGTCGGCTACGATCTACATATTGTGGAGTCGGGCTCCAAATTCCTTAATAGGACACCCATAGCCCAAGTGTTAACAACAAGAATAAAGAAATGGGACTTACTTAAACTAAAAAGTTTTTTTCTCAGCAAGAGAAACAATAAAAGAGGTAAATAGAGAGCCTACATCCTGGGAACAAATTTTTACCCCCCATACCTCCGATAGAGCCCTAATATCCAGAATGTACAAAGAACTCAAAAAATTAAACAATAAGATAACAAATAACCCAATTAACAAATGGGCCAAGGACCTGAACAGACACTTCTCAGAGGAGGACATACAATCAATCAACAAGTACATGAAAAAATGCTCACCATCTCTAGCAATCAGAGAAATGCAAATCAAAACCACCCTAAGATACCATCTCACTCCAATAAGATTGGCAGCCATTATGAGGTCAAACAACAATAAGTGTTGGCGGGGATGTGGGGAAAAGGGTACACTTGTACACTGGTGGTGGGGCTGCAAAATGGTGAGGCCAATTCGGAAAGCAGTATGGAGATTCCTGGGAAAGCTGGGAATGGATCCACCATTTGACCCAGCTATCGCACTTCTAGGACTATTCCCTGAGGACCTTAAAAAAGCGCTCTATAGGAATACGGCTGCATCAATGATTATAGCAGCACAATTCACAATAGCTAGACTGTGGAACCAATCTAGATGCCCCTCAATAGATGAATGGATTAAAAAAATGTGGCATCTATACACAATGGAGTATTATGCAGCACTAAGAAATGACAAAATCATAGAATTTGCAGGGAAATGGATGGCATTAGAGCAGATTATGCTAAGCAAAGCTAGCCAAGCCCTAAAAAACAAATGCCAAATGTCTGCTTTGATATAAAGAGAACAACTAAGAACAGAACAGGAAGGAAGAGCATGAGGAAAAGACTACACTAAACAAAGACGAATGGGGGGAGAGAAACGGAGAGAGAAGCGAAAGCACATGGAAATAGGAGACCTTCAATGATACATAAAATTATAAGAGGTTATGAGGGGCAAGGGGGAGGGAAAAAAAGGGAGAGAATTGAACAACAGCAGGGGAGGTAGAGAGGGAAGATGGGAGGGGAGGGGAGGGGAGGGGGGATAGTAGGGGATAGGAAAGGTAGCAGAATACAACAGTCACTAATATGGCATTATGTAAAAATGTGAATATGTAACAGATGTGATTCTGCAATCTATATTTGGGGTGAAAATGGGAGTTCAAAACACAATTTGAGTCAAATGTATGAAAGATGATATATCATGAGCTATGTAATGCTTTAAATAATCAATAAAAAAAGGAAAAAAAAAGATAAAAAAAAGAACTGAGATTCTAAAGATAACGCCATAGATTAAAAATATGATGACATGACAGGAAAACTTATCCACCAAAAAAATTATTTGTGATGACAAACAAATGTAAATATTGTTGTTCTTTATTTTTTAATTTTTTTTATGCTGGACTAAATCCAGGGCCTTGTGTGTACTAGGCAAGTGCTCAACTCCTGAGCAACATTCCAAGCCCATGTGAGCATACTGGATGTGTAGGCATTAATTACGGCTTGGGACTGCTGGAAGGCTATTCCCTAGTACAGAATTTTCATTGAGATTGTAGTTAATAAAAATTTATTCATATGCTGAGTATCAATGATAATTCACTTTTTAAATGTCACAGTTATTTCATGGGTACACAAACATGGCTGAAATAAAATGCAAATGAAACCACAGAAACAAAGCAGTTTGAAAAAGAAAAGCAACTAAGTGAATGAGATGCCATTTTCCTCTGGGACAGACCAGCCAGTCTAGTTTCCTGCCCCAGCCAGGCTTCTGTTGTGCCCAGCAGCTAAGGGCTTCACCTTTCCATTTTAAATGCATTGCATCTTTCTCTCTAAGAGCCAATGTTTTCTGCTGTTTTTAGATATGAGCAGAAGGCATGGGTGGCTCTGATATTGGGCCGTAGGCTGTAGAAGAAATATGTGTGCTGTGCTCTGCCTGGAATGTGAGCAATAATTATATTGGGGAAGACCATACTCATACCTCCATCTTCCCACCAGAAAATTCTGCAGAGGCTCAAATAAACCAGTTCTAGAAAATCATTTTAACGCCTGTCAGGCCTTGTTTCTTATTATCATTTGAATGTCTGTTCCCTCTAAAACTCCTACTGAAATTTAATTGCCACTGTAACTATATTAAAAAGTCAGATATTTGAGAGATGATTAGGTCCTCAGGATTCTGCCCTCATGTATGGGGCTAGTATTACTATAGTAAAGTAAATTTAGTTCTCTTTTGTCTCTTTGTCATTCAATCTTAGGTGATCTAGGGATAAATAAGGGCACAACCTGGGAATCAGAATTGCTAGACCCTCTGGAGTCTTGATATTGGACTTCCCAGACTCCAGGTCAGTGAGGCAGTAAGTTTCTGTTCTTGAAAAATTATCCAGTCCGTGGAATTCTGTCAAAGGAGTACAAATGGACTAAGATATGTCTATTTAATCACTTGTGTGAAACTTTAATTAAAAATTTTAATTTTGCATATGTATGAACAAAAGAACAAACATTAGTATTATTTTAAAATTCATATTCCTTAAACTGAGGATAGAGATCAGTGGGCAGGAGCAAGATTTGAAAAAATTTCTGGAAAGCTGATCAGTAACAATGTTACTTATCACAACCTTGATATCAACAGGGCACAGAAAGGTGAGTTCTTTTTCTACCTCTCTGGGCAGAAACATATAAGAAGGTGGATGCAGTTAAGAAAGATACCCTTAAAAACAGACCACCAGGGCTGGGAATGTGGCTCAGTGATAGAGCACTTCCCCAGTATGTGCAATGCCCCAGGTTTGATCCCTGGCACCACATACAATTGGGACACAGCAGACAACTTTTCTACAAAGATTATTACTTAAAAAGAAAAACAAAATAAAGTGATTTAACTTCTGTGATTCAACTGCAACCTTGAGGAGAAGCTACATACCTGTAGGACCTATCCTCCAATGAGCAACCTTGTGTCCCATCATCTGTTCCTAGCCCCTAAAGGCAACTGCTAAAGCTCTGCTTACTATGACTTGTGCTATTTACTCCCATATTTTGGAATAATATTTATTTATTATTACTATTATTATTATTGTTATTATTTTATAGTCCTGGGGACTGAATCTAGGGGTATTCTACCAGTGAGCTATATCCCTGTCCCCTTTAATTATTTTATTTTGAGACAGTGTTGCCTTGGGTGACCATGAACTTCAACCTTTCTGCCCTGTCCTCCTGAAGGGATAGGTATGCACCACCGCACCTGGTTTATGTTATCTTTACTTTTCAGACATAATCTATTGACTTCCTACTATGAAAGGTAAGGATTATTTTACCTTTTCACCTCAAATACATATCAATTTTCCTCCTCTCATCTTCCTAATAGAGTGGTATCATAAATAATAAAGATTAATTATTTAACTTGTTACTACATAAGTATGATAGTATGCTTCAGTGTGTAAAGAAATGTGTAATTATATACTACTATATATATTTCCATTAAAATAATACACATTACTATATAATTAATATACTATTTTATATATATTACTACTACATACTTTACTTTTTCATTTTCCTCACTAATCAATGTTCTATTTAAGGACTCTTCATTAATTCATAACTCTATTTTATGTATCTATCTCTAATTGTTCCACAATTCTTCACCAAACCTGTGAGCTCTTCTCATGTCACCAGTCTATCACATTACTAGTTCCTTTCTATTGTTAAAAAAGACATCCAACTGGGCACCATGACACACACCTGTAATCCCAGGGACTTGGGAGTCTGAGGGGGGAGGATGGCAAGTGTGAGGCCAGAGTCAGAAACCTAGTAAGGCCCTAAGCAATTTAGCAAGACTCTGTCTCAAAATGAATGAATGAATGAATGAATGAATGAATGAGTGAACAGGCTGGCTGGAGATCTAACTCAGGATAGAGAACCCCTGGATTCAGTCCCCATACCAGGAAAAAAAATAAGATATCTACTCTTTCTAGACCCTGTGTCTTCCCTCTTCATTTTGGAGAGGTTGTTTCCAGGCCCCCTGCACAGCTAGGACACTCTTTCACTATCTTAATGGGAATTTATTACATTTGCCTCTTTCCTGGTTAAAGCCACTCTTTGTACCCATGTCTTCCTCTTTGTTGGCTACATCCTCTTATTGTATGGTGCGTATTTGAAAATTGGACAGTGTTTTTACAATATTTCCTACCTGCACACACGACTAACAGTGTGCAGCTAGATATAAACTCTAGGTTGGAAATGTTTTTCCCTTTGACTTCTAATGCTGCCAAGAAGGCCAGTGCCATTAGGATTTCTCTCTTTCTCTCTCTCTCTCTCTCTCTCTCTCTCTCTCTCTCTCTCTCTCTCTCTCTTTCTCTCTCTCTCTCTCTCTTTCTTTCCATATATTTTTAGTTGTAGATGGACATAATATCTTTATTTATTTATCTTTATGTGGTGCTGAGATTTGAACCCAGTACCTCACGCATGTAAGGCAAGTGATCTGCCACTGAGCTACAACCCCAGTACTCCCATATTACTCCCATTAGGATTTGAGAGATGATAGTATGGAATTTTCTAGCACATTTTATATGACCTATTTTCCACTGCCTCCAACTTTGAAGATTTCATCATTGCTTTATTATCTATGAGGCTCTAAAATTTCAGGTGGATATACTTTCCCATCTGTTACACTAATACCTGTTGTTCCATAAATTACTTAAATTACTTTTTGTGTGTTTTTCCGCCCTCTTGTTCTCTTCCTAGAGTTCATATTAGATAAAACTTCCCCATCTTCTTTTTTTCTATTTTAACTTTCTTTGTGTTTTGGAAGTGTTCTCTAATATCCAATACCTTATATCAACTTTTCTTAAACTTTTATCACTTTTTAATTTTCTAGAGATCTTCCTTGTCCTTTGAAGATTTCCTACGTTAAAATATTATCCATTTTCAGTTTTTGATTGTAATATATTTTCTTACCTCTCTGAGAATATCAATTGTCCTTTTGTGAAATGTTTTTCTACTATCTGTACCACCCCTATATTTCAAAGTTCTTTTTTTCTGTTTGTTTTGATTCCATACATTGTGTAAGAAGTTACCCATTAATATTTAAAAATTACTTGTAAAAAAAGTGGCTTTTTGCATGAGGGTAGGACTGGTGAACAGGCAAGTCTTTGTAAAGTTTTAGGGAAAGAACTCAATGGTCATCATTATCCAAAGTACACGTATGAAGATACAAATTGGTGTGAACATACTTTTCATACAACCAGAAAATAAAATAAAATAAGAAGATGTTCTATTTAAATCAAAACAGAAAAAATGAAATTTAAAAAATGGTTATTTTCTGCTCCATCTTTCTAAAGCTTTTTCCCTGTATCTGGAACTTGCCAGATGACTTGACTTAATCTCTAAGAGTGTGTTTACATCATATTTAAACTATGTTTTTCAAAAGAATTGACGGGAATTCTGCCTAGAATGTCCAGCAACCTGTATGTATTGCCATTTAATGAATGAATTTTCTCTCACTAATTATTTAGTTTGCTGTAAGCTCTCTGTGGACACAGATAGAAAGATAAATGAAAATTATTCCCTCACAGTGATAAAAGGTAATTAAAGGGTTGCTTAATTTTCTACTACCTTCAGGAAAAATCTCATGACCTTGATAATATGATACAAGATTAATCTCCTGCCTTTTCTCCAGCTTTTGTATACAGTCCTCCCAGTGTATCTAACCAAACTGAGCTGCTTTCTATGATTCCTAAAGTCTCTATCATAATTTCAATTCAATTGCAATACATTTTACTTTTGTTCATATATATTCTTGTCTTGGGCACGTCACTGACCAAAAAGAATTTTGCTAATTTCCTGCCAGGAAGTGTATATGTGTATACACACATACACACACACACACACACACACACACACACACACACACACACCCACAGATGGCAGCTTCCTTGGATCCAAGTAAGGAAAGGGGTAAACTTTATCTGTTCCTTGTATGGTCTCACTCCTGCCCTATCCTAAGCTGTAGGAGTCTCCCTTATAGCTCCTGCCTTTTGTATGGTAGGGGAGAGCCTGCTGTCAAGGAGCACAAGGTAGAGGAGAAAGCCAAGATGCCTAGGCGGCCTCTGTACAGACTTTTGACTAATCTTCCAAATTCTTGTGCCACCCACACATCAATTTCCAGGGCTACCCAGTGCCTTCAAGTCCTAAAGCTAATGAAGGCAAAAATCTAAACAAGAAAAGCGAAGAAACACAGCACCAAATTTGACTTGCTCTTTACTGTTCTCTGGACTTAGGCTCAATGATGTATGTTTTGCTGTGTGTTTTTTAGTCTTCTAATTTGTCTTTAGAATAGGCTAAACACTATAATCCTATGCTGACAATTGTGCTATCATTGATTTCCTGCTTTCCTTCAAGTTGACAAGTTTAGGCAAAGGCCATTTATTCAATTCCTTTTTTGGGCTTGACAAAACTTTCTCCAACAGGATTATAAACAAGGCTTTCATTTTAACACTAGGATAGATGATGAATTATGTAACTCATTGGGTCATGATTTAATGTTGGGTATTTAGGTAACACTGTTTCATTTTAATTTGCTTTGTTTGATATAAGCATTAAAGTATTCTATAGCCCAATATTACCTAAATCCTGTTTCTAATTTTTATTGTTTACTGAGTACCCACTCTGTCCTAGGCATTTATCATATATTTTTTTCTTATATTATCTTTATATTATGATAAGAAAATGAGGTTTTGAAAGAGTAATTCATTTGTCAAAGATCCCATACAATGTTCAAAAGAGATTTGAAACCTGGTATGACCACTCTGAATTTCATGTTCTTAAATAATATGCTATGCTGCTTATGAATAAAAATCATAATTATGTTTGTAAACATAATGATAAGAAAGTTTATTTCTATATTCATTGTGATGTGTTGACTATACATATAATGCACCAAATAATTTCAGCATTGTAAAAATTATAGAGCCATTGAATATGAACCTATTCATTGAATTTGACACCTCAACTTATAGTAGGTATATTCCTGAGTTAATTTACTTTCCTTATATAAGGAAAATTGCCTTAATAAATTTTTCTAAGATTGCCTTTTCATTTATTTATCATTTTTTTTTCTTTTTCTTTTTTTCATTGGTTGCTCAAAACATTACAATGAACCTGACATATCATATATCATACATTTGACTCAAATGGGGTATGAATTCTTATTTTTATTTCGTGTACAGATTGCAGGATCACATTGTTTATACATCTACGTTTCTACATACTGCCATACTAATGTATCATCTTACTCAACAATATGCCTTGGGGATATGGTAACATTCAGAATAATGATCTTAAAGCTTATCATAAGAAGAGAGAGCTAAAATATTTCTGCTGATGATTTGAAAAGAAATTTCTCAAGGTTAGGCCTTTCCTAGAGAGTGAAAGAAAGTTGATATTTCTATTTTTAACCTTAGTTTAAAAGTATATAAAACCCACAATTTTCAAAGTTTATAGGGATGTCAGTCTCCTTGCATTGCCCAAAAGGTTAATGAAAATACAGTTTCCTAAAATCACAAACTTGCTGATTTGCTTGTCTTAAGGAGGTGGTTACTGATTTAATTTTAGTTGTATTTGACAATTTCAGATAATCTTATCAATGGAAGCATTACTTCTGGAAAGAATGCAATATCAAGTGGCAGGTTTTCTTTGTTCTGAAATACAATGGATATAAGAAAGGAGGCCCCTACACATGAACCCAGGGACATCATCTCACTTGAGGACAGACTTCTCTCCAATTCTTGGCTCAAACCAAGCTCCCAGTTCAAGAAGGGCCCTGCACACCTGCAACTGGTACAACTCTAGGCAACTACATTTCCCAGAGACAGCATGACACCATCTAGTCTGTGTTCTCAGTCCTTCCTTCCCTTTTCTTTTCTTTCACCTCTCTCTTCCTATTCACATTCCATTGCCTTGTTTCTCAAAATCCTCGCTCTTAGGTAACTGTCATCATTCTCCTCAGGCAGTTGGTTGATAAAGACTTAATTAACCACTCTCCCAGCGCTGGGCAGCTGCGGCTGAGGGCTGTGGCGGTGGCGGCGAGGGGAAATGGCGGAGACCCTCGCTCCCGCCTTGGCTAATAATTTTTGTGACCCAGATTTAAGCAATAATATATTCACCTGGATTTCCGTGGTTTCATGAATGTCTTCTCTTCTTGGGAAAGGAAGTGAAGAAGCTTTTTAGGTGCATCTGGGGAGATCCAACATGGTGGCGGGTGCGGAGAGATCAAGTCTCTGACCTCTTCAGCTGCGCGGGCATAGGGAGTCGTAAAATGTCTAAATGCTGTTTGCTCAGGATCACCAGGCAATGCTGAGCTGACGTGGATCTGGGGCTAACAGTTTGGGCCTCTCAGAACATACACTGAGCCCGGATCAGCTGCAATCAAGCTCCGGTTCGCCTGCTTCTCGTGACTCAGCACTAACGATCCTGCTGAAACAACTGGTCGGCCCTTCTGAACTTACAGAGGTAAAACCCAACTGAGCCTTCATAGGCAGTGGCCACAGGATTGGAACGGGGCTTGGGAGAGACAGTCAGGACCCACCCGTTGCATTGGTCACCCAGCAAAGGGAACGAAGTTCACCATTTGCATGAGATACCACCACTCCCATCAGTGCTGACAACTGAGGTCTCTTAAACCAGCTACCAGGGGCGTGGCTACCGGAGGGCAAGCAAATTCGCGGGGCGTTCTCAGCCCCAAGCTCTGCAAACTTAGGGTCTGAGGGAGGCAAACAGGGAGAGTGTGCCCAGGCGTTCATGAAAACAGGGCTCCCGGGAGCAGCAGACCTGGCGTGTAGCCAGTATTGTGGTGAGTGTCACAGGTGAGCAGAGACTGGCTTGAGGAAACACAAGAGAAGGCACTAGACACTCAGGATTGGAGACCTGCCCAGTCTGGGAGGAAGAGCTGCTGCACTGTGATTGGTTCCCAACTATTGAGAGGAGAAGCTTGGCCGAGTGGGCACAGCTCCACCTACTGGAAGTGAAGTTAATCGAACTCTATGACTGCATTTATTATTATTATTATTTTTTTTTTTATTTGGGTTTTTTTTCTTTGATTTTCATTTCCTTTTGTTGTTGTTCTTTAACTTTTTAAATGTTTTTAATTTTTTTTATTTTATTATTATTTTTTTAAATTTTAATTTTCATTTGTTTATTATCATTATTATTTTATTTAATTTTTTCTTTCTTTCGTTATTTTCTATTTTTTTCTTTTGTCTTTTCATTTCTTTTCAATTTTCTTATTCCCCCTTCCTTGAATTCTACCTGCCTACTCTCATTCTCTTTAGTGACTTCTTCCCTTCCCTTCTAATATCTTTCCTCCCAAGCATCAAATAAATTTATAAGAGTAAACAGTAACTCAGCAGTCAAACAGAACAAGAAGTAACATGAGCAGCATAAAAAAGAAAGGAAGAAAAGGAGTACAAACAATGAAGGACAGCCTAAATATTCAGGAGGACCTAGAGTCATCAGAAAAATGGTCATATAGAAAGAACTCAAGGAATACCTTAGACAGATGGAATGGAACCTTAAAGAGGATACGAGACAGCAAATCCAAACAGTGAAAGAACATTGAAAATGAATTACACAAACAGATAAAAGAAGAAGTTAAGCATCTTTATCAGGAGATAAGAATTATAAAAAAAATCAAACAAAAATTCTAGAAATGAAGGAAACGATAAACCAAATTAAAAGCTCAATTGAGAGTATCACTAACAGAGTGGAGCAAGTAGAAGCCAGAACGTCAAATAATGAAGACAAAATACATCATCTTGAAAAGAGTCTAGCCAACTCAGATAGGCTGGGAAAAATCACGAGAAAAACATCCAAGAGATATGGGATAACATAAAAAAACCAAACTTACGAGTCACTGGGATAGAGGAAGGTACAGAGATTCAAACCAAGGGAATGAGTAACCTGCTGAATGAAATAATTACAGAAAACTTTCCAGAAATAAAAAAGGAAACGGATATACAAATTGTAGATGCATACAGGACATCGAGCACACAAAATCACAGTAGACCAACGCCAAGACACATTGTTATGAAGATATCCAATATACAGAACACAGAGAAAATATTAAAAGCTACAAGAGAAAGGAGGCAGATTACATTCAGGGGTAAACCAATAAGGTTAAGAACTGATTTTTTATCACAGATGCTGAAAGCGAGAAGATCCTGGAACAACGTATTTCAAACACTGAAAGACAACAGATGCCAACCAAGAATTCTGTATCCAGCAAAATTAAGCTTCAGGTAAGACAACGAAATAAAAATCTTTCATGATAAACAAAAGCTAAAAGAATTTGCAGCCAGAAAACCAGCATTTCAAAGCGTCTTGAGCAAAACACTACACGAGGAAGAAATGAAAATCAACAACCAAATCCATCAGTGGGAAGTGCCTCGGTAATGACAGAGGGCGGGGGGGAAAGCTAATCATGGAGAAACAAACTAAATTTAAAAAAAAGATAAATAATCAAACACGTTTGGCAGTATAAACCATATATCAATAGTAACTCTAAATGTTAATGGCTTAAACTCTCCAATAAAGCAACATAGGCTTGTAACATGGATTAAAAAAACAAATCTAACAATATGTTGCCTCCAGGAGACACATCTGATTGGAAAAGACATACACAGGCTGAAGGTGAAAGGTTGGGAAAAATATACCACGCACACGGTCCTCGTAGGCAAGCAGGGATGGCCATCCTCATATCGAATAAAATCGACTTCAAGACTAAGTTAATCAAAAGGGATAAAGAAGGACATTATATACTGTTAAAAGGAACCATTCACGAACAAGACATAACAATTATCAATATTTATGCACCAAATAATGGTGCTGCGACGTTCATAAAACAAATTCTCCTCAAGTTCAAGAATCAAATAGACCACAACATAATAATTATGGGTGACTACAACACACCTCTCTCACCATTGGACAGATCCTGCAAACAAAAGTTGAATAAAGAAACTATAGAACTCAATATCACAATCAATAACCTAGACTTAACTGACTTATATAGAAAATATCAACCATCATCAAATGGATATACTTTTTTCTCAGCAGCACATGGATCCTTCTCAAAAATAGACCATATAGTATGCCATAGGGCAACCCTCAGTAAATATAAAGGGGTGGCGATAATACCATGCATTTTATCTGATCATAATGGAATGAAACTGGAAATCAATGATAAAAGAAGGAAGGAAAAATCCTACATCACATGGAAAATGAACAATATGTTACTGAATGATCAATGGGTTACAGAAGACATAAAGGAGGAAATCAAAAAATTCTTAGAGATAAATGAAAATACAGACACAACATATCGGAATCCATGGGACACAATGAAAGCAGTTTTAAGAGGGAAATTCATCGCCTGGAGTTCATTCCTCAAAAAAAGGAAAAACCAACAAATAAATGAGCTCACACTTCATCTCAAAGCCCTAGAAAAGGAAGAGCAAAACAACAGCAAATGTAGCAGAAGGCAAGAAATAATTAAAATCAGAGCGGAAATCAACGAAATTGAAACAAAAGAAACAATTGAAAAAATTAACAAAACTAAAAGTTGGTTCTTCGAAAAAATAAATAAGATCCACAGACCCTTAGCGATGCTAACGAAGAGAAGAAGAGAGAGAACTCAAATTACTAACATACGGGATGAAAAAGGCAATATCACAACAGATGCTACAGAAATACAGAAGACAATTAGAAATTATTTTGAAAACCTATATTCCAATAAAATAGAAGATAGTGAAGACATCGATAAATTTCTTAAGTCATAAAATTTGCCCAGACTGAGTCAGGAGAATACACACAATTTAAAGAGACCAATATCAATGGATGAAATAGAAGAAGCAATCAAAAGACTACCAACCAAGAGAATCCCAGGACCGGATGGGTATACAGCGGAGTTTTACAAAACCTTTAAAGAAGAATTAATACCAATACTTTTCAAGTTATTTCAAGAAATAGAAAAAGAGGGAGCTCTGCCAAATTCATTCTATAAGGCCAACATCACCCTGATTCCGAAACCAGACAAAGACACCTCAAAGAAAGAAAACTACAGACCAATATCTCTAATGAACCTAGATGCAAAAATCCTCAATAAAATTCTGGTGATTCGGATACAAAGGCACATCAAAAAAATTGTGCACCATGATCAAGTAGGATTCATCCCTGGGATGCAAGGATGGTTCAATATACGGAAATCAATAAATGTTATTCACCACATCAATAGACTTACAGATAAGAACCATATGATCATCTCGATAGACGTAGAAAAAGCATTCGACAAAGTATAGCATCCCGTTATGTTCAAAACATTAGAAAAACTAGGGATAACAGAAACTTTCCTTGACATTGTAAAATCTATCTATGCTAAGCCTCAGTCTAGCATCATTCTGAATGGAGAAAAATGGAAGGCATTCTCTCTAAAATCTGGAACAAGACAGGGATGCCCTCTATCACCACTTCTATTCAATATAGTTCTCGAAACACTGGCCAGAGCAATTAGATAGATGAAAGAATTTAAAGGCATAAAAATAGGAAAAGAAGAATTTAAAATATCACTATTTGTGGAAGACATGATTCTATACCTAGAAGACCCAAAAGGGTCTACAAAAAAACTACTAGAACTAATAAATGAATTCAGCAAAGTGGCAGGATATAAAATCAACACGCATAATTCAAAGGCATTTCTGTATATCAGCAACAAAACTTCGGAAACGGAAATGAGGAAAAACACTCCATTCACAATATCCTCAAAAAAAAATAAAATACTTGGGAATCAACCTAACAAAAGAGGTGAAAGATTTATACAATGAAAACTACAGAACCCTAAAAAGAGAAGTAGAAGAAGATCTTAGAAGATGGAAAAATATACCCTGTTCATTGATAGGCCAAACTAACATCATCAAAATGGCGATATTACTAAAAGCTCTCTATAGGTTTAATGCAATGCCAATCAAAATCCCAACAGCATTTCTTGTAGAAATAGATAAAGCAATCATGAAATTCATATGGAAAAATAAAAGACCCAGAATAGCAAAAGCAATTCTAAGCAGGAAGTTTGAATCAGGCGGTATAGCGATACCAGATTTCAAACTATATTACAGAGCAATAGTAACAAAAACAGCATAGTACTGGTACCAAAACAGGCGGGTGGACCAATGGTACAGAATAGAGGACACAGAGACTAATCCACAAAGCTACAACTATCTTATATTTGATAAAGGAGCTAAAAGCATGCAATGGAGGAAGGATAGCATCTTCAACAAATGGTGTTGGGAAAACTGGAAATCTATATGCAACAAAATGAAACTGAATCCCCTCCTCTCGCCATGCACAAAAGTCAACTCAAATTGGATCAAGGAACTAGATATCAAATCAGAGACTCTGCGTCTGATAGAAGAAAAAGTTGGCTCCGATCTACATATTGTGGCGTCGGGCTCCAAATTCCTTAATAGGACACCCATAGCACAAGAGTTAATAACAAGAATCAAGAAATGGGACTTACTTAAACTGAAAAGTTTTTTCACAGCAAGAGAAACAATAAGAGAGGTAAATAGGGAGCCTACATCATGGGAACAAATTTTTACTCCTCACACTTCAGATAGAGCCCTAATATCCAGAGTATACAAAGAACTCAAAAAATTAGACAATAAGATAACAAATAACCCAATCAACAAATGGGCCAAGGACCTGAACAGACACTTCTCAGAGGAGGACATACAATCAATCAACAAGTACATGAAAAAATGCTCAACATCTCTAGCAGTCAGAGAAATACAAATCAAAACCACCCTAAGATACCATCTCACTCCAGTAAGATTGGCAGCCATTATAAAGTCAAACAACAACAAGTGCTGGCGAGGATGTGGGGAAAAGGGTATTCTGGTACATTGCTGGTGGGACTGCAAATTGGTGCGGCCAATTTGGAAAGCAGTTTGGAGATTCCTGGGAAAGCTTGGAATGGAACCACCATTTGACCCAGCTATTGCCCTTCTGGGACTATTCCCTGAAGACCTTAAAAGAGCGTACTACAGGGATACTGCCACATCGATGTTCATAGCAGCACAATTCACAATTGCTAGACTGTGTAACCAACCCAGATGACCTTCAATAGATGAATGGATAAAAAAAATGTGGCATTTATACACCATGGAGTATTACGCAACACTAAAAAATGACAAAATCATGGAATTTGCAGGGAAATGGATGGCACTAGAGCAGATTATGCTTAGTGAAGCTAGCCAATCCCTAAAAAACAAATATCAAATGTCTTCTTTGATATAATGAGAGCAACTAAGAACAGAGCAGGGAGGAATAGCAGGAAGAAAAGATTAACATTAAACAGAGACATGAGGTGGGAGGGAAAGGGAGAGAAGAGGGAAATTGCATGGAAACGAAGGGAGACCCTCATTGTTATACAAAATTACATATAAGAGGTTGTGAGGGGAATTGGAAAATATACAAGGAGAGAAATGAATTACAGTAGTTGGGGTAGAGAGAGAAGATGGGAAAAAAAAAGACTTAAGCCAGTGGCATGCGGGAGCCAAATTGTACCAGCTTGTGAGAGATAACTGCTCAATATTCAGGAATTTTACAAGCAAACTTTCAAATTTTTGTAGCTAGTCATCAGCCTTGGAGGAAATGCTTATACCCAGGAAATCGGCATCGTTAACATTCCCTACTGGCCTGTGAGGAGCTGGCTTATCTGCACACCACTGGGTATTACACTGCCCAGGGGACTTGCAGTCTTAGTGGGTACTCTTGAAAACCTTAAACATTCAAAACGAACTTCCATTTCTGAGATTTCTCAGAAACAGGGAATATTTTCTAACAGGGGTAAGTGATAAAAATAATAGAGACACTGCCAAGGGTTACCATATAGGAACACCCCTAGATCATCTTGGTCCAAGTTGGCTCTACAGATACATATCACTAGGTGATATGGCAGGAAAAGGTCAGAAAGGCAATGCCTTTCTGGATCAAGAAAGATTCCCAAAGATACATGTACGTGTAACCATTATATAAAACAATTCTGTAACACTGACCTGCTGAGACAGACTGTTTTCCCATTACTGACTAAAAGAAAGAATGAAGCATGCTTTCCAAGAGAGTACCATGCTTCTTGCACCACCACAAAGGATGTGGAGGTCACTCAGTCTGTGCACTGAAAAACTAAATTTACTGAATGCCAATTAAATAATCTAATGATTTGTAAAACTGAAAATAGGTCTTAATATTCTACTGAGATCTTCAAAAGTCAAAACTTCTGGACTAGTGGCTGAAGAAAGGCCAACCTTTGTTACCTAAGTTGCATTGAACTGCACTTATTCATAGCCCCGGAATATTTTCCTTAAAAGAGGGAATGGATCAATGGTGCTTAATATAAATTAGTCATCTTTTCCATGTATTTCTTTCCATGCTTCTCTAAGAATTGATTGTATGCTAACTCTGTACCAGTCACTGTCATGGCTATACACAAGAACATTTAAGTTGTAGTCCTACATTGTGTTTCAGAAGATTCTGTGCATTTCAAAAATAGATGGTGAAGGAAGTACTACTGAAAGCCCTCATAGAGATCCTACCAGTAATATACAGAGAAATCACTTTCTGATTTGCTCACTATAATTAGAAAATGACATTTGAAAGTTATAACCTTTTTCCTTTTTGGTCCCACAATAAAAGTCATCAAAAGCCTTTGAAAGTATATGATTTTATTTCTAAGGAAAAATGTGATGTAGCTTTATTAGCATTCTTGAGAGGATCATAAATGTAAGAAATTAAAAATATACTTTATAGAGAACACCATGAAATATAGCAAGAAAAATTTTGGTTTATAATTAACCCATGTTTCTGAAAATATAGAGTCTCATTTTAATAAATATGGATTTTAAATAATGGGTTCTAGGAACTACAGTTGTAGTAACACTTTGATTTATTTTTATAGTTGTTTACTATTGGAAAAACACATGTTCCTGTCAAAGCACATCAAATTAATGAACATATTTTATATGCAGAGCTCAATAAATATCCTCTTGCAAGCTGTACTCATTTAAAAAATATAACAATGAATTCATTAAAAAACAAAAATTCAATGGGTTGGGGTTGTGACACAGCAGTAGAGTGCTCGCCTAGCACGGGCAAGGCCCTGGGTTCAATCCTCAGCACCACATAAGAATAAATAAATTAATTAAATATGTTGTGTCCAACTACAACTAAAAAATAAATATTAAAAAATTCAAATCAACAATGGGTTCAAAGGTAATACCTCTGGAAGGCCGAAATACAGCAAAGATAGAAAGGGCAAAGGTAAAGCATGTAACTGTACTCTTTGTCTAAATGTGGGCAGTTTGTTTGCTACTCTACAGAGCAATCAGGGAAAGTTGAGGGTTAATTCCTGACAAATAGCTTAGTAGACTGTTTGCCCAGCCTTCTCTGTTGATCCAAAGGAGCATCTCCAACTCCAGAGGAATCTTACAACACAGAAGTGAGTAGACCTCCCATGCAGGGGTCCTAGTGCTGACACAGACTGCTGGAATGCAAAGCAGGTCTTTCCCTTCTGATGATGTAAGTCCATTTGGCCACTAGATGGAGATCAGGTTACTCTGCCAGTGACTAAAGTGGCTTGCAGGCAGCAAATGGAAGTAGGATACCAAGAACCTATTCTCTTTTTTCACCATTTCTATGAAAGGCATTTTTCAAGCTCCCAAATCAGAAGCACACCTATATAGAATAAAGAATTTATAAATGAGGCTCCTTAAAAGATCAAACAGGAAGGGAACTGTAAAAGGCAATTATTATTATTATTATCTGGATTGATTTTTATTTATGTTGTATAATCTATAATATGAACTGGCTTAAGTAAGATCAATTAAGTATCCTTTCTCCTCATTACCAAGAGATTTGAGAAAAAGTTAATAAAATGGCAGATTATTTGGACAAGACAATTCTTCCTGTTCACTTAAACAATAAAGATGTATGCTCATAATTTGTTTCTCAGTTTGAGTATACACACACACACACACACACACACACACACACGCACACACACATATCTGTATTATATATGTGTATATATTTTTATATCAGCCAAAATGTATTAAGCAATCTTAGAAGTAGGAGGAGAATATTAGCAAACATCTATTCTAGTTTTCCAAGTGAAACTATCATTTCATTCTGAATTATATAACTTTATTACTAAATTTCTTATTTCTGTTATATTTGAATCTTGAGCTAGAGATATAAAGTTATAATATTTCCAAGTCATGTTTGATTTAGGGAAAATTCAGGTATTTGCACTGTACAATGTAGACAAATATTTGAGTATTCTTTTTTTAAAGTTTTTTTTTTTTTTGTAGTTGTAGATGGACATAATACATTTATTTATTTATTTATTTATTTATTTATTTATTTATTTATTTATTTATTTATTTATTTTTTATGTGGTGCTGAGAACCAAACCCAGTGCCTCACACATGCTAGGTGAGTGCTTTACCACTGAGCTACAACCCCAGCCCCATATATGAGTATTCTTGAGAGATTAGATATTATAATTGCTTCTAACTTAATAACTATATATTTACATATATTCATATTCATTCAATAAATACTGCTGTGGGTACATTAAAGCATAAAGTGAATAATTTGTGACAGTTCAAAAACATTCCGTTTGTTATCAAACAGCTTCAATTACCAGTGAAATTTAGTACATAGAAGTGTGAGCATAAACAAAGATATTTATTGTTGTGTACCAATCACCAAGCCAGACTCTGGGAAAATTAAAATTCACAATATAAATAGAGTTATATAACTGAATTATATAACTTTATTACTAAATTTTTCTTATTTCTGTTTTATCTGAATCTTGATCTAGAAATATAAAGTTATAATATTTCTAAGTAATGTTTGATTTAGGGAAGAGAAGAGTTACATGGTTAAAATAATGAATACTGTGGTGAACATACTTGTTCCCAGGAAGAGAAGAGTTACATGGTTAAAACATAAATATGGATAAATTTTTGTAAAATCATGAGTAGAAGTCTTTTTAAAAAAAGTTCTTTTGAGAAAAAATAAAATCATTAATTTAAGTCACAAAGATTTGACCACAGGAAAAATATCACCTTTGATTTTTAAAACATATGTATTTATTATTTTTATAACACTAGTATTTATTATTGGGTGCCAATGACAGAGAAGAAACTAATGCTTGGAATAATAATAAAAAAAAAACAGAACCATAAGTAATTAGTTTTCTAAATATTATTATGGATAGTAATCAACATTCATCTGCTGCTGTAATAGATCCATTTTGCATTTAATGACATGTTTATTTTAAGTAATACATTTGTTTTAACTTGATTAAATTAATAAATTTATGTCCCTTCAAAAGGATTGTGGTTGCTAGCCTAAGTTTGGTTTGAGATTTTCAAAATATTCCTATAAAACTTTTAAGAATCTTGGGCTGAAGTTGTGGGTCAGCGGTAGAGCACTCGCCTTGCACATGCGAGACGCTGGGTTCGATCCTCAGCACCACATAAAAATAAATAAGTGAAATAAAGGTATTGTATCCAACTACAACTAAAAATAAAGAAATATTTTTTAAAAAGAATCTAAGAAAAATATGTATTATTCATTTACAAATATATTTATTTCTCTTTTAAGGAAAAATCCCAAAGTAATCTCATACAATAGTAATTACTAACCAATTATTCATGGAATACTTGGTTGAAATGTCTTATCTTGTTAGATAGAAACCTAGCTTCCTTTTTTTATTTTTTTTTTGTACTGGGGATTGAATTCAGGAGTTCTTTACCATCGAGCAACATCATCCTCTTAATTTTCATTTTTAATTTTTAGACAGGTCTCACTGAGGCTGGCCTCCAACTTGTAATTCTCCTACCTCAGCTTTCTGACTAGCTAAGATCACAGCTATTCACCAACGTGCCCCTTCCTACCTTCCTTTTTGTTAGATAAGAATGAAATATAAACAAAGAAGTTTTGTCCTGAAGATTAAATAAATTTCAAAAAAAATTTATTATAAGCTTTAGTATGTATGAGTATACTGCCTTCCTCATTGTTATAATTCATTCCAGACAACAACTAGACCAGGTGCCCTGAGTCATTTCTAGAGTCACTGGGTTTCCTTTTGCTCTGGTGGCCTGTTCCCATATTTCTTTTCCACAGTAGTGTAATTTCTACTGGTCACTGCTAAATTTGCATTATCTGGAAATAAGGAAGTTGTTAAAAACTATTGGGTGAATATTTTGCTAACCTTCTAGAAATTTAGGCTTATAAGAATATGCTGTCAGATCCTCAATGTTATGAGTTCAAATTTATTTTAGTTATTTTAGCAAGTATATTTGAGTTGTTGAGCCAAAATTTTTCCTGATTGTGGCATCTAGAATGAAATTTATACCTGAATCCTCACCTTTAAGAGGTAAGTTAGGGGCTATGGTTGTGGCTCAGTGGTAGAGAGTTTGCCTAGCAAGTGTGAAGCACTGGGTTCGATCCTCAGTACCGCATAAAAATAAATAAATAAAATAAAGGTATTGTGTCCTTCTACAATGAAGAAAAAACAAACAAACAAAAAAAGGAGGTAAGTTAATTTAAGTAGTACCTGCATATGTCTGTCACCTTCTTGCCCAATCATGTTTCTCCATTCCATGAGTGATCGCTGCAGATGTTCAAGTCCAGTTTCCCAAAGCCTGATGTGACCTCCCATATCAACAGTAACAACGCCACGTTTGTCCCACTCTGCCAGCAGTGCATCTGTGTCCGAAATAGTAGATAGCCATGTAGTATATGGTGAGAGAGATTCTGAACTGAAAAAGGAAAAACAAAAACCAAAGATGAGAAACATTAAAAATAAAGGAGTTGAGTGATATTTTATATGTGTATTATTCTTTCCTGTTTAAAAAGTATGTTCACCACATTATTTATTATTTTATACCTGACTCTTCCCTACTTCACAGCATAAGAAGGTTACAAAGGTATGTGTTATGACCAAATGAGACATTGAACATACTGAGTTTTTAATCCTGAGGCAGAACAAAAATTAATTTAACAAGGATTTTGAAGGAAAAGTGTTAATAATTAATTATAATATATTGCTTATTGACAGTCTAAGTAATGAAGCTAGTTAAAAGTGATTTCAGTTCACTAAACTTGTGATAAAGATTTTTTATGGACTAATTGTGTCCTCCAAATCTATATGTTGAAGACCTAACCCTCAATGTGATGGCATCGGGAGGTCTTTGGGTAGTAATTAAATTCAGAGAAGATCTTGAGGGTAGAACCGCCAAGATAGGATTGTCCCTTTAAAAAGAGACCAGAGGGCTTGTGCTTTCTCTCCACAACTCTGCCCCACTCATGCATCATGCTGAGATACAATTAAGAAGGCAGTCACTTGTAAGAGCACCCTTATCAGGAGCCAAACTAGATGGCACCTTGTCTTGGACTTTCCCAGCTTCCAGACTGTGAGAAATAAATGTTTATCACTTAAGCCACCTATTATAGTTATAGCAGCCTGCACTAAGCCAGAACTCTAATTGTAGGTACATTAAAAGATCAGATACTGCCAGTAGTGCATGCCTGTAATCCCAGTTGGGGAGACAGAGGCAGGAGGATTCCAAGTTCAACTTAGTGAGGCCCTATGCAACTTAATAAGGCCCTATCTCAAAATGAAAAATAGAATGGGTTGGAGATGTGGCTCAGTGGTTAAGCATCCCTGGGTTCTATCCCCAGTAACCAAAAAAAAAAAAAAAAAAAAAAACCTTAAGAAACAAAAAACAATAACAGATCCATTGGTAAAGAACAAAAATACAGCCATTTATTGGTTATTAACATTGTCTAATATTCATGGATACCAGATGACACTAGCAACTCACTCTCAGGAAGAAAGGAACTCCACATCAACTCATCCCTCCTACACCTGCATTGGTGACCCTCACTATTCAAAGGTCTCATATCAATGCTGAAACCAATGTTTTATTTAAGGATTTCAATTTCATTTGTATTTCCTGATTTAGAAAGTGAAATTTATCTGTAACAAGGAATTTATATACTTCTTGTATTATATCTCATATTTATTTCCTTTATTACATATTTCTAATATATATATAATTTTTTTGGAATACAACTTTTATCTGTATAAGTCAACTGTATACTTCCTTTAAGAATAGCTTTCATATACAAGTTACACAGATCATAAATTCCAAATACTACTGTTGACTTTTTAAACACAAATGATATATTCTGTATGAAATAAAATAGCTTAAAGGGACGGTTTGATCCGATAAGAAACACAATAAACTAACAATGTGGTTTTTGGAAACCACAAAAACATTATACATGAAGTAAATTCTATGTTAAAGAATAAATCAAGACGATTTTGCTGTTTTTTCAGTATGCCTCAGTTGATACTGAACACACAGAAACCAAGAACAGCTACTCTTGGAATGCAGATGTTTCAGGGAATGTTTACATGATGAAGGGAACAGTAGAATGGGAACAGGTATTTCAAAATTATTTTATAGGACCTCTAGAGGACTTAAATAAAGTAACCACTGATATGCTGTAGGATTTATTTCACGGTGCTCTCTCAAAGGTATTTGGTTAGGAAAAAATAGTAGTTACAGACGATGAAATAAAGAGCTATTCAGGAATAATGAAATCTATTCATGTGAAATTATGATGTTTGACATTCTGCCAAGAACACTGATGTTATATGATACTATTGAGCATTGTATCTATTTGTTGTCCCTCCTTGTCTCTCTACCATAAAACTTTAAATTTAGAGGAACAATTTCTTTAATAATAAGAAAAAGGAAGTACTGAAGAAATCTAAACTTACTACATTTTGCACATCAGGTCCAGAACTTCTTCAATTCTTTTTTATTTTTTAACAAAAATGCATGTTTTCTTTTACATAATTGAATGAAAACACAGAATTATAGTGGAATGAAGCTTAGATTTATATACAGTCATATATGAGAGTTGGGCAGTATCATTTTACAAAGGCAAAGAGATAATACAAAAAATTTGTAGAATTAACGCATGAGGGCAAAAGTGGCACATTCATTTGGACTTGTAGTTACATTATATTTTTATTGTACTTTATGATTTGAAATTGGCCATCAAATGGAAACTTCCTAATATCTGGCAGAATGCTAAATTTAAGCAACTAGCAAAACCCCTGAAATCTAGATAGGTCATTCCCTTGTATTATATACATGCAAACAAAAACAAATAGCAATAGTTAATCTCAACAGAAAGCCAGGATATACTGACAATGAAACATACTCTAAATTACATGGCACATGAATTATGGCTAGTCTAAATTAAGATATGCTGTAAGTATTGCTAGATTTCATAGACTTAGAAGAAAAATGAAATATAAAATATCTCATTACAGTTTTTATTTTGAATACATGTCAAAATAATAATATGGTTTAAATAAAAGGTATTATTAAATTTAATTTCACCTGTTTCTTTTTAATGTTTATTATGGCTATAAGAAATATAAAATTACATTTATGATTTGCATTATATTTCCACTGGACAGCAACACTCTAAATGAATGAATTATGGTGCCCAGCTACTACATGGCTGTACACACAACTGCTCTTCCAGAAGTTCTTCTCATTGTAGGTAGAACATGTAGCTCAAACAGAAAATTAAAAAACACCAAAATAAAAAGCTCTTGAGGGAGAAAGTCAGAGAAGTATTGGAAAAAATTATCAGTGCTTTAAAATGATTTTTAAAAGTATATTACTTGTTTTTGTTAAATGGACTAGATAAGCATACAACTAAGGTGGAATAAGGAATTTCTTCAAATGTCTAAAAGTCATTTTCCATTAAACCAACACATTAACATGTTGCAAGAAATCACATATGTTGAAACAAGTAAATCTATTTCTTTGAATAATGATTTTATGTTGTATATGTTTTGAATCTGATTAAAGGGTCCTAAGAAATGCAATTGTTATTGCCGAGTTATTTTGTATTGTCATACTGAGCTATTTTTTTCTGTGGGTTAGAAGAGGAGAAAGAAAGGACGCCTGGTGATGTTTTGGGTGATTGTGAGATTCCACTGTTCCTGTCCTTCCTCTGATATTAGTGGGTCTCCAGGGTCCTCTGAGATTTCAGGCAAGGTTTTACCCTCTGTTAGAGCTCAGTTGCATATGGGAAAGCACAGGAGGGGAGTCAATCTTATCTAGATCAAAGTAGAGTAGAAAGATAAGAGGAATCAGGCTTTGGTGGCAGAGATGGTGGCAGTCAAGAAAGGAAAAAATGAGCAACCTAGGCTACATAGAACAAACAGTTGCAAGCTTATTAGCTCAAGAGAGAGACAAGGCATGGATATGCTCAGAAAAGGCTACAGGTGAGGATACCAATGTTCTTCAGGGCAGAGACAAGTAATTACTCTTTCTGTATCCTGAGCCTAGCTAGTTTAAAGGCTTCACTTCAATGACTGGTCAATAATAAAAGCAGTGAATGGTAATCAGTTTCATTCTAAATCTCTGGGAATCCTTTGGCTACTGTGTGGCCTTCATAACTGCACACAGTAATATACTTAGAAACAATATTAAATAAATGCTGTTTAAATTCCTTCAACATTTTGAATGCATTTCCTTCAGAAAACTAATACATAAAGTTAATAAGTATTAACATTTTTGCAATACTAACAATGCTATTTCTGGTTTAGAAAAAACTGAGCATTAGAACGGATCAAACAAAAGAGAACAAAGGCTAGAAGCGTGTTAGACTTATACCTACGTAAAATGTTCCAAATATTTGAATATTTTTCCAAAACAAAAATAAACATACCAGTAAAACATGCAGAAGAAAGGTAAGATACAAACCAACTGTTAAGTGGGAACAGGAGGGAAAGCTTTCATTTAAGGAAGCAAAAAATAGTTCACTCATTTTTATGACATATCAAGCTAAGAACAAAGGTGCAATGGGTTACCTGGGAATAGGGATATATCGAAGTTTTTTTGAGTGCAGATCAGTGACTTCTATATAACCAGCTGTCTGTGGGGGTGTAACACCTGCAAACAAGTCACGACATGAAACAAGTATTAATGACTGCCTGATACCAAAGCATGACCCCAAGAATGCTTGATTGTTGATAAAAGCAGAATGAAGTTACCACTATCCTACAAAAGAACTGTGGGACCTACTTGAAAAGGTACTGGGCAAGTCCAGCTCTCAAAGCTAGACTTAAAATTATGGAGAAACACAAAGATTGTCAAGTAGAAGCATAGTAGGTAGTGATTTACTGTCAGAAAAAATACCCTGTCCTTTTCTTCATGATCTTTGATAGCATTCCAATATGGTCGATTTTTTAGCATAGTTATTTAAAAAATATTTAATCATTTGAATTCTGTTTCCCTTCTTAGGAAGTCACAACAATGCCTAACAGGAGACAGTATAAAGTGGTAGAATTTAGTATCTGTTTTGCAATCAGACTGATCTGGTGAGCAGTTCTGGCTGTAATACTTCCTAGCTGTTGGTAAAAATATCTACATCTTTGGGGTCTGCTTTCTCATTTGTAAAATAGAGATAATAATAGCATCCGTGCATCATAAGCATTATTTTGAGGATGAGATGAAATGAATAAATGCAAAGCATCTAATTAGTAGTAGCTCAGCATATAGTATCTGTCATTATTAGGGTTCTGCAAAATAGAAGGTGAGATGAGGATGGGGCAGGGAAGTAAGGACTTTGGATCATGAAGAGTATACAAAGTTTGGGGTAGGAAAAGACAAAGATATGGCGGCTAGGGCCTGTAACTGAAATTTTGGGATTGCTCTCCCAGAAAATTCCATGGCTTTCTGACGTCTATTCCACAGCTCCAAATACCTCTGCCTCCCTCAAAGCACTACCTGTCATTAGTGTGTGTCACTAATTCTACTTTGTCTTTATAGGCAAGACTCATGATTCCTATTTGAATGAGGAAGAAGCTGAGTTCTATAGAGCTAATATCACTATAGGACTGACTTGAGGTGATTTAGCTGTACAGTGATGGTTTGAAACCCATCTTGCTCTGCCAATCACTGCACACATCTCCTACCTGAGCTGGCTCTAGGACAATGGCTATTTGTAAAATAGCCCTTTTATAAAACCTTGGACACTAGGATATCTTAAAAACAAGATAAAACTTACCCTACTACAAAACTTTTAAGATTTTTGTCCATTTTTGTCTGTCTACCTATCAATCATCTATCATTCTATCTACCTACCTATATTTTATTACAACTTCACATAACAATGAGATGTCCACACTAAATTAATGGAATGCAGGAAAGAGAGAGAGAGAGAGAGAGAGAGAAGAGAATAGAAGAGGGGAGGGGAGGGGAGGGGAGGGGAGGGGAGAGGAGAGGAGAGGAGAGGAGAGGAGAGGAGAGGAGAGGAGAGGAGAGGAGAGGAATAAATCTGGCATTTTATTTCATGATTGCAGTTGAAGGAGTTTTTCCTCAGGTTATCTGAACAACTCAACATATCTCTTATTTATTCAACAGATGTGTTTGAGCTTACTTTGTATCTGAGGATATAGAGAAGATAGAGAAGAAGGAGATGCCACCTTTAAAGAGCTCACAGCATAAAGAGGTGGGCCCTGGGGGACTCTGAAAAGATTCCAGAGTGGGAATTATAACTCTGAGGCCAGGTATGAACTGAAGAGGTAGGCAAGAGGAGGGCCCAGAGGGCAAAAGGTTCAGGAGGAAGAGAAGGAAATGTACAGGGGAAGGAAGGCTAAGCAAAGAGTGTTACTATGCAATTTGACCACCCAGCTGCAGTGGCTGTACCCAGACAGCCGTTTGTATAAAATGAACATGCTTAGCATAAATCACGCACCATTTGCATTGTACTGCCTAGGATATAAGGTCAATCTTGGATAAAGCTTTACACCATATGTCGATTTTGACAATTCCTGCTGCTAGAACCTAGCTGAAGTAGGTTGAATTATTTATAGACCAGGGTTCTTTGCCAAAAATAACCAGTTATTGAAACTGTTGGGATGACTAGAGCTGCTTAGCAAACCAACTTAAACATTTGGGTATAGCATTTAAAAGGCATTTTTTAAAAAAAATATAGTAAGTAGAATTAAGTTGAGCTGCTGCCATCAGCACTTTCAGGTTGCTTGTGAAAGCATTGTAAGCCAACTTATTTAAAAATATTTTTTCTACATCTTTCTTTACTTTCCCTGGGTAGATTAATTCCACAACACAGAAGGTGAGAAAATGCAATAAATGGCTGTATCTGCTGTTTCAAGAAGAAAGCAAAAAATTTTACTCCTGGTACTAAAAATATACTTCCAGGTATAAGAAAGGGAATTTGTGGCTACAGAGCACTTCAGGGAAATATTAAGCATGGTGGCAGTGGTGGTAAAATAATCAAAATTTTAATGTCTACTGATTTGAAAATAAATCAGCTCAGAAAGCAAGAGTATTTACAAAAATAGTCTTATGGCTATCTTTGAACAGAATATAAGATTGAATTAAGGAAATGAAAACTGTGGCCAGGTTTCCCTCCAAACTGAGCCAAGTCCTTGTCCATTTAAAATGTTTCCACACTGTAGAGAGGATGAAGGCTCAATATATTTCCATTACACTTATAATCCAGGTGGATTTTAAAGATGGGTATAAACTGTATTTAGGGATTAGTCCACAAACCATTAAAGGGAAGTCATTGCTGCAATGTTTATCACATAATTCCCATGAACAGTGAGGACAGGATATATGCACAGTGCCAAAGTTAGAAGGAGGTATAAAGACTGTCAGGTGAAACAACCAAGAAGATTTTCAAAGGGAAGGTGAAATTATACTTAAAAATTCACTCCTTTTAGAAATATAATTTGATGTACATCTGTTAACCACTAGGTTTAATACTCTTCTATTTATTCATGGATTAAAAGAGTGATGTGTGCCATAATAAAAAGGCTTTTAGAGTTTCTCACTATGATATTTTCCAGTGACTTTTTTTTATGCTGCGGGAATAACAATTTTGTAATTCCACTCCTAGATAGACCCATTACAGACTCTCAACATTCGTATAAGGAGAGAGTTAGTTGCTAGAATATTCACAGCACTACTCTTTATAATGACCAAAAAATTGGGGGAATAAACCTAAATGTACATTGACAAACAATAGAGGAAAAAACTGTATTGTGTAAAGCAGTGGAAATAAAGGTAGAGCTCTCAGTATGGTAATGACAAAGATTCTTTCCTTGATCAAGCTCTACTCAGGCTCTTCAGAATCCTCTTTCCAACTAGGCCTAGTTCTTGGGCTTCTATGTTTGCCTCTTGCACTGTTTTATAAAAAAATTAATTCAAAATGGATCATAAATCTAAAACTATAAAGCTTCTAGAGGAAAACATAGGAGATTTGCCTTTTATTCAAATAGGGAAAAAATGTATGAAAAATACAAATAATCTGACACTGGATTTGTATTTAGAATATATAAAGAGCACTCAAAAGTCATTAATAAGAAAATGAATACCCCAATTAGAAATGGGCAAAAGAAGCAAAGAGACATTTCACTGAAGAAGATACATGTGAACAGATGTTCAATATCATTAGGTGCTATAGAAAATGCAAATTAAATTACTATAACCTGTTAAAACAGTGAAAAATCTGACAATGCCAAGTATTGGCGAAGATGCAGAGCAACTATAACTCTCATTCATTGCTGATAGGAATGAACTGCCATTTGGGAAAACAGTTTCGGCAATTTTATCATAGAATGTAGAAGTATCATTCCTAGGACTTACACAAGTAAAGTAAAAACCTAAAAATCACTTAAAAATCTAGGCTCAAATGTTCATAGTTGTCTTATTAATTACTTTAAAAAATTATATACACATACATACATACAAATTTGTGAACAGATAGGCAAACTGTGGTATATCTATATAATAAACTACCACTTGGCAATTAAAAGGAACAAACTACTGGCATGCACAAAACAAATGATTCTCAAATACATTTTATTAAGTGAAAGCAGCAAGACTCAAAAGACAATATACTGTATGATATCATTAATGATATTCTAGTAAAAGAAAATCTATAAGGACAGAAGTTAGATCAGTGATGGGTTGGGGGTAGATAGACCAGTTGGCTGTAAGTGACATGGGAAGGTTTTTGGGGTGAGGATACTTCTCTTCTTTATCAGTTGGATGATGAGTTATACAAACATTTGTGTTTGCAAAACTCACAGAACTATACAGTAGAAAGGGTAAAATTTGACTATATATAAATTGGACCTTACTAAGAACAAACGTATACATTAGAAAGTCAGTCATCTGATATGTAGAGAATAAGTAGGAAAGGAAAAGAGTAGAAGAGGCCCTGGCATTACTCCAGTGGTGGTGCACTAGATGTTGGTAACAGAACTTGATAATATCAGGAAGGAAGTATCAAAAGTACATTATGATTGATGATGGATTTGATGTAGAGAATGAGGGAGAAAAGCCATCAAGTGGAGCCCCAGGTTTCTGGGTAGATAAAGGTGTGCTAAGTTCTGGTATAAATCATAGTGTCATTCCTGGAGTGCTTTGTCAAGATCCTGTACCTTTCACGCAGGCCTCCCTTTTTGTTGAACAATTCCCATTCAATTAATTCCCCCTCATCCTTCAAGAGTCACCTCCTAATCAGCAGTCTCAGCTAAAAGCTTCTTTTTTGTGTGTTTGTATATTGCCTTGTGAATATTCTTATCATAGCACTGATGACATAGTGCTGTAATTGTCAATTTATTCATCTGCCTCTTCTATCACAGGAAGACTGTTTAGGGAACTAGGGATTTATTTTCCTTGAATTTCAGATGGGAAGGAATTAAATATTATCATTTAACCAAGACTTTTCAAATCCACTAATAGATTATTATTATCATACATTTTAGCATTATACTTGTGAAGTCCACACCAATAGAATGAACATAAACACAGCATAAACACATTTGTACTACCACAGTGCAAATAATAATACTCAATGATTTAATGTTTAATTTTTTATAATTACCTATTCTGATGAATGCCAGTGTGGTTCTATACAAATAACTCTAAATCTGGAATTGGAAGAGCTTGGGATAAATCTGAGTTCTGCTGGCTATTGGTGGGTAATCCTGGGCCAGTAATTTTATTTCACTGTGTCAGAATTTCCTCACACATAAATCAAAGAGCAAGATGACAACAGGATAGGGTTCTAGAGATCAGGTGAATTTATAGAAGAAGTGGTCAGCACTGTACTTAGATATACTGTGTAGTAAAAAACACAAGTTGACATGGAGAGCACTGATGAGTGAACTGGTCTCATGCTAAGCTATGGGCCTTTGGTCTCAGGACTCTCTATGCCTAAATCCTAATCATTTTAAAAGGCTCTTGAAAAACATGTTCTAGGTAAAGTCACTTTACAGATTGTAATGTGAATGTTGATGAGCTCTAACAGCAGTGCATACAACCATACACTGTGTAAAGATTAGTGAGCGGTTTCAAAATACACAAAGCCCACTGGGCATGGTGTACACACCTGTAATTTTACACCAGTTACTAAAAAGGCTGAGGCAGAAGGAGTGTAAGTTTCAGGTCAGCCTTAGAAACTTGATGACACATTGTCTCAAAATAAAAAATAAAAAGGGGATATAGCTCAATTCTCAGTACCAAAAATCACAACCAGCACCTTCCTCCCAGCCCCACCTACAAACAAAAACAAACAAACAAACACACACACACACACACACAAAACCCACATAGCTCTTTTTAGCTACTTATAAAATATGAAATAATAATCATAAACTAAATATCCCCTACCAAATCAGATAGTGATAACTTCTTACCTTTTGGGTAGACATCTTTTAGAGGGACTTCTCCTGGGGGCAAAATCCTGACTACCTGATTAGTATCTAAAAGAGTCAGACAATTTCTCTGTCTTGGAGCCCCCTTCTTCTTCTTTCCTCCATAAAATGCTGTATCAGTGACACTGGGTTTATGCAAAGATGATGGCCTCTTCCAAGAATAAACTTCACTGGGTGACTGAAAAAGGAAGGAAGAAAGGAAGGAAAGAAAGAAGGAAGGGAGGGAAGGAGGAAGGGAAAGGAAGAACAGAAAATTAAAGTACCATTCACCATAACTTTTACAATATATTCCTTTAAGTATACACCAGTGGTGAACCTGTCTGACAGGAATAAGAAAATCAAATTATCTTTTTTGAATTTGGTAAAGGAGAGGGCTGCTTTACCAAAAACCATAATTTCCAGACAAGAATGAAATATATATTAAATTTTTATTTTGAAATAAATTACAACTAAAAAGAGGGAATATGGCAGTATAGTTAGCTCAAACATAATATAATATAAAACTATATATCTAGTATAAAGATAAGAAAAGAACATAACTGGTATTTTTAAACCCTTGGAGTATCCCTATCCAATCACACGTCTCTGGTACACCTATATTTAATTCTCCTGGAATTTCTTATTATTTTTTTCCTTTGGTTTATTTTAAAATTTTACCATGTATATTTATCCTTCCAAAAGATAATAACTGTATTTTCCTATATTTTCTCTTAAAAGGTTAAGGTGTTGTCTTTTGAATTAAATCTTTAACCCATAAGGAATTAATTTTTGTGCATGTTGTGAGGCAGGGACACATGTCTGTCTATTCTTATCTGAACAGATATTTGCCCAAATACCACTAACTTTTGTCCAATGATCTACAAATGTTTTCATAAAACAGAGTTCAATGTATGCATGCCTCTGTTTATGGAGGCTGCATTCTATTCTACTGCATATTTTTCTACCTCTAGGCCAAGAAGACATGGTCTTAGTTCCTACAAATTTATATGCAGGCTTGAAATTTAGTAGGTAAAGTAACTTTGGTTGCTTTTTCTTCACATTTTTCTTCAGTGATGTCTTTGTTATTGTTTGTTCTTCCATATTCATAAAATATATGGACTGTATTTACTCTGTATTCTTGTCAGTATTTTTTATTTTAGCCATTCTAATAGTATCTTACCAGGGTTTCAATTTGCATTTCACTAATAACTAATGATGTTGAAGATCTTTTCTTGGACTTATTTGCCATCTCTATATCCTCTGTAACTAAATGTTGTTCAAATCTTTTGTCCACTTTTCCCCCACACTTGCCTTTAATATTTTTCTATATCTACCTAAATACATTGAAAATTGAGTTCATACAAACATATCCAATTACAATCCAATAGCTACAGGGTTCATTCCAGATTTCTTCCTTTCACTATTGCCTTCTCCAAAAGTGAGAAACCAATTTTTATTATCCTTAATATATTTTAATTATCCTTAACATAGTTCATTATCTTTATTATAACATCCTTAATATATTTATTTTCTTCTTCAAATCCATTATAAATGACCCATCTCTACCACTAACCTTACCCTATGGACAGAGCCCTGCTCTCTTTGCTTCATCCCCAAAGCCCACACTGGGTTAGACTAATGCATGGGCACTTTCCTCATCTTACTTGGGATCCCATTTCTCACATCAAGCTGCCTCTTTATAAGCTCAGACTTGATGCCCATCACCAGTAGTTACCCCTTCCCTGCCATGAATGCCCTTCTTACCCCACTTAGGCTCTGACCTTAATTTAACAAGGTACTGGGAATTGAACTTGGGGGCTCTTTACCAATGAGCTACACCCCTAGCACTTTCTATATTTTATTTTATATTTCATTTTTAGTTCACTGTTTGCCCATCTTAAAAATTGGGTTGTTTTCTTACTTTTGAGCTTTAAGAATCTTATAGATCCTAGGTATAAGTCCTTTGTTAGAAATGTAGTTTCCTAGCCTGTAGATTATCTTTTTATTATCTTAACAGTGTTAAAGATCTTAATTATCTTAGCACTATTGAAGATGATATTTGCTATAGGTTTATATAACTATTTGGTATTAGGTTAAGAGAATTATACAAATTTTTAATAATCTGTCGCCTCTGATAGTTTTATTAAGAAATAGTAAGGGGTGTCATACTCCTTTGTTGATAGTTTTATGAAGAATCTAAAGAAATTCACATAAAAAAGCAGAAAGGCAGTATGGTATAAAAGAAAGTATATGGGTTAGCTGTGTGTAGTGATGCATACCTATAATCCCAATGACTCAGGAGGCTGAGACAGGAGGATCAGCCTCAGAAACTTAGGCCCTTAGCAAATGAGACTCTGTCTCAAAATAAAAAATAAAAAGGACTAGAGCTGTAGCTAAGTGGTAAATGCCTCTGGGTTAAATCCCTAGTTACCCACCCCCCCAAAAAAAAAAGTTTGAAAAGAAAGGGTATGAGTTAAGGGTTCAGTCATACTTGAGATCAAATCTTAAGGCTCTTAGTTGTAAGCCTTGTGACCTGGGGCAATAGAACATCTCTGTTTCTGTTTCTGTATCCACAGAATTGTTATTTTTTTAAAAAAAAAACTATTATGCCAGGTCTCATGGTGTATGTCTGTAATCCCAGCTACTAAGGAGGCTGAGGCAGAGGATTGCAATAAGTTTGGGGCCACCCTGGGCAGCTAGTGAGATCCTGTCTCAAAATAAAATATAAAAAGTGCTAGGGGTGTAGCTCAGTGGTAAAGTGCCCCCAAGTTCAATTTCTAGTACTAAAAAAAAGTTAACTATTATATATGAAAAGGCTTAGAAACATACAGTGCCTTATTACTACAGATGGGCCCAAAGAAAATATGACTGTTACCATAAAAGTCTGAAAGGCTGCCTAGTTAACTCTTTCATTAACAAATATTCACTGGTGGTGTGTTTAATACTAAATATTAAGGATATAGCTTTTATTTTAACAAGGTGACTCTTGCAAGGTAAAAGACTTCTATAGGGTTAATAGTTTATTTTACTCAGTTTTTACTTTCTAACCTTTTATGGTGATATTATATTTCTATACTAATTTCATTAATCAAAAAACAGTGATAAGATCAATTTGTTTTAAATAGTTCCACTTTCACAAAAAATTCAAGTTTTTTTTTTCCTACTCATAGCATATTAAACACACCTCTTTTATTTGATCAGGCTGCTGTAGGCACTGTTTTTCAACAATATATTTCATTTTGAGTTAGATAACATAATAGCAAATGCTTTTTACTTGATAATTAGGAAGGCATACAGCAAGTCCTAAGCCATGTATTATCCATTGGGTTTTATATTTCAAGTGTCTTATATCCTCAAGTACTCACAATTTATTAATTACATTAAAATTTAGAGGCATGTGAGATTGGTGTATTACTAAGTACAGCTAATACTTTCATCTTTAAATGATTATATTGTCTGATCTAAAAGCTACAAAGGAAATTATTAAAATGAAATGTTTACTCAAAACCATGGAATTACATCTAAGGTTAGTATACAGAAACTTGTACTAAAATAACCTTTATATTTCATTTCCCCACATTTCCACTAGGGGAAGATGGTGCCCAGTTTCACCTGAACTCAGTTACAAATAGCCTTTCTTTTAGCAATAAAGATAGATAACAGCATAAAGTCCCATCTAGGAGAAAAATAAATTAAGACCATTACCCATTACATTATTAGCAGGCTTCTGCAGAGATATGATAATTCGGAATAAAACTCAATGGGAAGTAAATATGAGTTAAAAAATTTAATCTATAGTAATGACACCCAAATTTAACCTGAAAAATTTCTAGAAGGCATACTTTATTAGTCTCAAATTGTTCCTCCTGGTAGAGTCCATGAACACACATTAAGATGACATGATTAAAAAAATCATCTTCAATAGGTTAAATGTTAAATGTGTCATATGAACTCCTACATATGAAGATACTCGTTTCTTACTAAACTAGATCATTGCATTACAATTTGATTGGTATACAGTAAAACATATTCTTTACTGATTTCAAATGCAAACTTGATTTAAAATGTTTACCAGAAAGCTATTACATTTTAATTGTCTCTTAAATAGGCTTACAGATTTTACATCAAATTGCAGAGAAGTAATTATACAATAATGTAAAACATTGGTGCTCACCATGAGATCTGGGAAGCCAACCACTATGGCAGCATAATTGTTCTCATCTGAGAAAATTCGGTTGGGAGAGGCAATCTTTTGTCCTACAGCTGAACTCAGATTTTCAGATGACAGTTGATCACTTGAAATTTTATGAGGTATGCTGACCACCATTTCTGAAAATGTCAGACACACATTAGGCACTATTGAACCCTAAAATGCTCTAGGAATTAAATTTTTGCAAGATTCATTCTCAACAACTCAAACAGAAAAACATAGTAAAAAATAGAAAACATTCTAAATTGCATTCATGAGCTTTTGCTGAGAAAACTGTTTTTATAATCAAAGCTTCTTCCCAAAGTGATTCCAAGTATTTATGGAATTCAGAATTTTATTAGTAATAAATATCATCATTAATAGCTCCCCACAGAAAAGATGCAAAACTGACCCAACCCAGTATTGGCAATAGTAAAGTTTTAGATGTTTTCATAAGTACTGTTCACTTCCCCAAACTTAGCCAATGGATGTAGTCATAAGGGAAGGGGACTTGAAATTTACTGTGCATTCTTTATAAACCAAGTGCCATACACTGCCATACACTGTGATGAATTAAATAGAAATTCTGATGGCCTGTGGAAAACAGAAAAGATGCTATGCTAAATTAGTCTTGGAACCTAAATGTAAGTGAAAATTCTTATTTGACAGTTTAAAAATTTCAAGGACAAGACTTAAAAGAGTGGGCTTCCTTATAATACTTTGAAAGCAGATTATTCCTATTTCCAGGGTAGTAATTACTTTTTCTTTCTTTTGGTGTAAATATCACATAATCTTGATGTTATTGTTCTTCAATGAATCTAGAGAATAGTTTGTGAATAAGCATGTACCCACACAGCCATAAACACAGACAACATAGTATTTACCTTGTGTAATTCCAAACCCTGTGCTAGGCAGCTCCTCTTTCAACATATACAACTGGCAAACCCCACTGTTCTCAGATTCAGTGTGTGCAGGCTTAGTTAAAAGATATTTTCTGTAAACAAATAAGACATTCAACTTAAGTGTAACGCTTCTTTTTCGAGAAATCATTAGGGCAAACCAAGAAAAACTAGTTGTTTGCTCCAAAAGCCTTTTAAAAAATAGTTGAGTATAATTTACTGTTTCAACATTTCATCATGAATTTAAAAAATAAATTCTCAAAACTATTAACACCATTATAAAGAATAGTACCCAATGACAATGCAGTGATGAAGGCAAATCAAACATTCAAGGCTTTCTATAAGATAAAGGGCTATTAAAGGAAAGCAATGCTAACAGGGCACACCCTTATAATCTTGGAGCCCTCTATTAATATGTCTGTCTGGTCAGGCAGAAAGTGAGAGCATGAACTCTGACTTTGTGACCAGCTAAGGGTCAGAAGTCCTCATCATTATAATCTTCTTGACGGATTTATTTTTAAGCTGTCTAAAATGTGGATGCATGAATAGCCAGAAACTGTTTGTAGTGAGCCACTTTTGCTTGTCATCAGAAGGACAGAACTCTTCACTTAGCCAATGGATGTAGTCATAAGGGAAGGGGACTTGAAATTTACTGTGAATTCTTTATAAACCAAGTGCCATACACTGCCTTTGATCAAAAAATATACAGTCCCAATGGGGGAAGGCAACACAAACAAACAACCATAACCAAATAAGAGGACAAAAGATGAAAAGAAGAAACTTCTAAGGTATGAATTCTGGGAAGTTACAAAAAGGCAATAGCTCTAGGATAGAGTCTAGGGCTCTTAGAAGGGAGAATAAACTGAAAATCTACTTTGAAATACCTACTGCTTGGCTAGAACACTGTGAGTTCTCAATGTGCAAATAAAAAAATTTGAAATCAATATGGATCATATGTAAAAGTTATTATTTTTGCTGTTAATTTCAGTGTCACACTCTGAGAAGTGATATTTATTTTAATTTTCTCCTCTCTCTTCTTATAACTTTTCACCAATAGAGATGGTGCCAGATACAGAAGTTGTTAAAAGAGATAAAAGGAAGATGGAGTAAGGGTTTTGGATAATTGATAAATAAGGTTAAGCTATGGCATATTGCACAAGATGCTACACAATACAGATTCACCCACTGATTTGTTTCACTTTCCACCAGAAGCCATTTGTCCTCTGCTACAAGGAAAACTCTCTCAAGGTTGATGGGAAGTGAGATGGTATGAGCTCGCCCTTCCAAAACATCCAGCACAGTCAATCTGTTCCTAAAAAAGGAAAAGAAAACCGTGTCTAAAAGGAATGATAAGGATAAGTTGAGTGACCGGCATAATCATTTCATGATATATTATGCACTAAGTAATAACAGAAAATGTTAATTGAGAAAACACATAAACAAATTCTAAACTGTCAGGATGTGAAGGAGAAGAAATAATGGAAAGTGACAGCTGCCATATTAGTAGTGTTGCATTATGAAATTTTTAGTGCTCTTTTTTTCTATCTTTCTCAGTGTTCTACAAACGTGGGCATAGTTACTTTCACACTAAAACATTTATAATTTGGTTATATTAGTTTTGTACTAAACAAGTATAATTAAAACAGGAAACAGGATTAATAAAATAAGTAACCCAGTTTGTCTTATTCAATAAAGAGCTTACCCTTTTACTTTGTAGAATACTAGCCAGTTTTTGTGTGAAAATTCTTTACACATTTTATAAGTTTCCTAAAGACAAAACAAAATATTAAATGTTTCAGATGTAGTCACATTTCTTTAGCTGCTTCCCCTTAAATAAATTTCTTCATTGTGTAGAAAGAATACATAACTCTCAGAGAAGATATATAATCACTTCAAGACTTTTACAATAACATGGATTAAACTATACTTCAAAATTTATTGTGGCCTATGCACCTAAACCTCCATAGAATATTTTTTTTAAATACTGTCAAGTACTATTTGAAATAAACATGCTATTTGGTGATTAACTGTGGAATTTACATTATAACATAAACACGTCAGAAATACTTAGTAGCATTTTTAAAAAATCTCTTTTTTCTCATGGTCTATTAAGACCTAAGTATGCTGTCTTATACAGTACTGGATAAACCTTATTTTATATCAGAATCAATTCTCTTGGGTTGGCCTTCAGTGTTCATTTATTCAATTTGGTTAATAAACTGAAACATTTATTTATCTGGTGAGACAATTAGGAATTCTACTCATAGTTTTATCATATAAACCTAAAAAAGAACTACATAACTGAAAAATAGGTTAAATGATGAAGAATTTGTTATTAATATCATAATCAAACAGTTCATAATGTTCTTTTATTATTCTTAGTTAGTCCTGGAAATCTTCAACTCAGTATAACGTATACCAAAAGAAGCTACTGATATTTATTTATAGGTTTATCTTTATATATTATATCATATCTCTATATATTAGATGTTAAAATCCACAGATGTAACAAGAGGTCTCTCTTGTGCATTATAGTTGTTTTTTTTTTAAGCACCAAAAGGAATGCGCAAGCTTGCATTTTCATGGTGAGAAAGCTACAGAAAATTGTTGGCAATCTGCCCAACAGAGATCTGACATTCCTTACTTCTTCCTCCTTGCTCCACCAGGAAGATTTCTTAGATGCTACCTCTTCTAAAGGAAGGATGAGACGACGAAGGACCTGGCCAGTGGTATCTAATAAGAGGATGACATTACTCTGGAAATAAAGAAAACAATATTAAGTTCAAAATTATTTTTAAAGAGCAGTAAAGGTTAAAGAGAGTAAAGGTTAAATAAAGGGGAACCCAAAAGGAAGACAAAAATATTGAAATAATTATAAGATATCATGAAGACATTCGGTGATTTTCCTTACTATAGAATTTAAAGTTTTGAGTGATTTTATCAGGATATGTCTAAATGTGTAACCTTCTCCTAAAAGATTTTATCTTTAAAACATTCCCTTTTAAGTATAAGGCAGGTGAACCATGTTTTATTATATAATAACAAGGAAATTAAGAGGATTGATAGTTTTTAAAAGTTCATTTACTTTTATCAAAATTACACTTAGAAAATGTCCTGTTGAAAGCTCTTTTACACTTTGCATACTTAAATCTCATTTATCCTTTTCAGAAACAAAAGTTCAACTTAGAAAATAGGTACTAGATATAAAGATGGGTTAGCAAAAAAAATATGAAGGACCCCAAGAGCCCAGTTAGTAATGAGTGTCATCTTGAAATTCACTGAGCTTAAAGGACTTTCATTACTGGTGCTGTATTATGAAGAAAATGTAGTGCTAAGAGGTTTTAGCAAGGTGAGAAAATGGATTTGGATGAAGGAGACATTTTCTCATTTAATTTTGTAAAGGGTATCAAAGAAATTCAAGTTTTAAGAAAGGAGCTATCACTTTACACCTACAAGACTAAACAACATTATAAAGCTGGACAATGCTGAGTGTGGGCAGTGACACAGGGACTTGTGACCCTTTTGTACTATTAGTAAGCATGTACAGCCATTTGGGAGGACAGCTGACACCACCTGGGAAAATTAAGTTTATGTGCTGATGATGATCTAACATGTCTACCTGGGTTTTTATTGCAAATAAATTCTTATACTAATCTATAAAAAAACTTGTACAAGGGAAAAATTATATACAAATGAAGCATTATTAATTACAGCTACGCAATGAGGTAATAATCTCTCAGTAAATAGGATTCTTTTTCAAGAAAAGAAAGAAACTTTAAGCATTATAATACATGAACAGAAACAAAAACATAAAATTGAGAAAGTCAGAAAAGATTAGATATTTTAAAGAGATGTAAAGAAGTTGGCTTTCCTTGTTGAAACATTAAAATGTTTTAAGATTAAACTAACAAGTTTGCAAAACAGACACATGCAAGTTGTTTGTCAGGCCTCATTGTTATGCAATTCTCCTTTTTTTTTTTTTTTTGTTTTGTTTTGTTTTGTTTTGTTTTAATTTGGGTTCTCCAGTTATCCTAACCCTTATAATATTTCATTTTAAGAACTTTATTTGGGGAAAATAAAGTCACAAAGCATCCAAAGAATTAAAATATTCTTAGGAACCTATAGAAGACAATCAAATATGAAATATTTGCTCAATTATTCCATAATGTCAACAGGGCAGCTTAAATTTAAAGCACAAAGGAGAACATAACCATAAGTTAATCATGATCCTTGCATTCTATTATGTTATATAGTTGGGGAAGTAAAAAGAAATATAAAAATATTAATGATTCAGCTGCAAATTTAGTAACTTATAGTGTGGTTTCATATTTATATTACAAACTAAATTTATTGAAGTGCTCAAGAATTAAATAGCATTTGTACCACACAGTTCATGTCAGACCATATATTGAAACATGACTATATTACAAAATTTACTGAGCATGTTCATAAAACTTTAATTTTCCCACAACATCACCCTTGAAATGTATCATTCCATATAATATGTAAGCCTCCACTAAGAAAGTATGTTAGAAATATAATTTTAAAAATTAACATCTAATCAAGAAGTATTGTTCGTTGGTATTCTAAAGTTTTAAAAACAGTAGTGATAAATTAGAATTTTTCTTAAGAAAACATACAAATAAGTCAAAAAATTATAAAGTCTCCATTCTAGATCAACTATAGTATGTTTTAGTAAAGAAGTCTTTCTTGGATGATAACTATATATAACATTTACATAAATTCCTAGCACATAAGCAATTTGAGAGACATTAACTTTTTTTTAAAGAGAGGGAGAATTTTTTAATATTTATTTTTCAGTTTTCGGTGGACAAATGTCTTTATTTTATTTTTATGTGGTGCTGAGGATCGAACCCAGTGACGCGGGCATGCCAGGTGAGCACGTTACCACTTGAGCCACATCCCCGACCTGAACAGACACTTCTCAGAGGAGGACATACAATCAATCAACAAGTACATGAAAAAATGCTCACCATCTCTAGCAGTCAGAGAAATGCAAATCAAAACCACCCTAAGATACCATCTCACTCCAGTAAGATTGGCAGCCATTATGAAGTCAAACAACAACAAGTGTTGGCGAGGATGTGGGGAAAAGGGTACTCTTGTACATTGCTGGTGGGACTGCAAATTGGTGTGGCCAATTTGGAAAGCAGTATGGAGATTCCTGGGAAAGCTGGGAATGGAACCAGCATTTGACCCAGCTATTGCCCTTCTCAGACTATTCCCTGAAGACCTTAAAAGAGCGTACTACAGGGATACTGCCACATCGATGTTCATAGCAGCACAATTCACAATAGCTAGACTGTGGAACCAACCTAGATGCCCTTCAATAGATGAATGGATAAAAAAAAATGTCGCATTTATACACCATGGAGTATTACACAGTACTAAAAAATGATAAAATCATGGAATTTGCAGGGAAATGGATGGCACTAGAGCAGATTATGCTTAGTGAAGCTAGCCAATCCCTAAAAAACAAATACCAAATGTCTTCTTTGATATAATGAGAGCAACTAAGAACAGAGCAGGGAGGAAGAGCAGGAAGAAAAGATTAACATTAAACAGAGACATGAGATGGGAGGGAAAGGGAGAGAAAAGGGAAATTGCATGGAAATGGAGGGAGACCCCATTGCTATACAAAATTACATTTAGAAGGTTGTGAGGGGAATGGGAAAATAAACAATGAGAGTAATAAATTACAGTAGATGGGGTAGAGAGAGAAGATGGGAGGGGAGGGGAGGGGGGATAGTAGAGGATAGGAAAGGTAGCAGAATACAACAGTTACTAATAGGGCATTATGTAAAATTGTGGATGTGTAACCGACGTGATTCTGCAATCTGCATTTGGGGTAAAAATTTGGCGTTCATAACCCACTTGAATCTAATGTATGAAATATGATACGTCAAGAGCTGTGTAATGTTGTGAACAACCAATAAAAAAAAATTTTTAAAGATGTCCTAATGTTTTGTCCCCTCAAAACAATTAAACCAACAAATAAGCAGATGACTAAAGATATGCTTAAGCAGAAAAATAAGTTAGTGAAGTTTCCCATTTATATTCTTTTTTAGGGTCTAAAACTTATATATTCATAACCTGGTATAAATGAACTGAAAAACTGTATCTTTCCAAGTGACAGAAAATGTATATATTTCCATCTATGACTGTATTTAGAATTAGTTTTATAAGTAATTGGAAACATGAAGGAGTTCTGTGGCTCCATCTTTTAAGATGTTAATGGTTTCCTTCTGTAAATGACTAATGATATATTCTGTCTGAGTTTAAAAATAGAATTTCACATCACACATGAGTACAAGTTAACTGTGGCTTTGGCGCTCTTTTAAGCAGGGCAGGGAGGAGAAATAAGTGAGCAATTTTATTATGTTTGTATTTCACTGGGAGAAAAGTAACCTCTGGATGACCTCCATGTCCCCAAGTCTGAAATTCTAAACTCTGTGTAGATGTAATAAATAATTCCATGGGGGGTGAAGGAAGGGGAGGGTCTTTATTTTTAGGCATAGCGAAGTTTTCCTTTTTTCACTAAAGATTTTATTTTAGCAAGGAATTTTTGAACAATTTTTTAAACTAAAGGAAAGTGCATCTGAAGGCAAAGCTTTATTTTAAGAAGACAAGGGATAGGTAAACTCATGGCAGTACAATATTTCAGCTTCATTTTCAGTGAGGACAGTTTGAAGAAGAAGAAACTGATGGCAGTCCACTCAGTTCCCATTCCACAAGAATTATCTACCAGTTGTTAAATTTCACAGCTGTTGGAATCAACAGGTCTGGCATCCCAATAGGCCCATCTTATAAAACAGACAGCCAAGATATCCTCTCTGGGAAAGGATGAGGCAGTTTAGAGGACAGGATAGTGGAAGCATCCACATACTGCATGTCTGCTCAGGATGCTAAGCTCCTTTCTGAACAACTATTGACATTGTGGCCAAAGGGATAAGTAAGACAGATGCCAGGAGACAAGATACTGGCTGTGGATGCTGAACATAGCTTCACAATGAAAGTCATTGTAATCAAACAGAATATTAATCAACAACATTGTTAAATAACTGGATTTTTTGAGAAAATGAAACACATGCTGAGAACATAAAAATCTGATAATGTTAGAGAATTTGTATGTATGTAAAACTGACAGAGAATTTGTCAGCTAAAAATTTGGCAGAACTGTTTGAATAAATATTACAAATTTCATTTCTTTTTTTAAAATATCATTTATTTTTTAATTTTTAGGTGATGCTAAGGATCGAACCCAGAGCCTCACACATGCTAGGCAAGTGCTCTGCCACTGAGCTACAGCACCAGCCCCTACAAATTTCATTTCTCATACAAATTTGATTGACTTACTGAATGAAAAATCACTAACATATTATGTGCTTTTAATGATTCTTATAGATATAGGATTCAAAACAGACACTGATATTTGGATGAACTCTGTTTCTAGTAGAAAATGAAAATGCAAAAAACAAGCCCAAAACTGAACCCAGAAAAATATCTTAACTCAGAATTTATGATAATTATTTAGGCAACAACTAAGTTAACTTATTTCCTCAAAAAGTTAGTGACATTTTATTTATCCAATATATTCCTCTTGAAATAAAATCTAAAAGTATTATTTCTTGATAGTATTACTTACAGGTAACAATGCTGCATTTCTTTAATATTTTCCTATTATGAACTCTTTTCTTTATTTGTTCTAATTAGTCATACATGACAGTAGAATGTAATTTGATACATCATACATAATGAAATATAATTTCTCATTCTTCTAGTTGTACATGATATTGAATCATACTGGTCATATAGTTATATTATGTAAACAGGGTAAATAATGTTTGATTCATTCTACTATCCTTCCTAACCTCATATCCCTCCCCTCCCTTCACTCCCCTCAACCTAATCTAAAGTAACTCTATTCTTTCTTAGCCAAACCCCTCCCCTTATTGTAAATTAGCATCTGCATATCAGAGAAAACATTTGGCCATTGTTTTATTTTGGAATTGGCTTATTTCACATAGCATGATATTCTCCAGCTCCATCCATTTACTAGCAAATGCCATAATTTCATTCTTCTTTAAGAATGTCACATTTTCTTTATATATATTCATCTGTTGAAGGGCACCTAGGTTGGTTCCATAGTTTAACTATTGTGAGTAGAGCTGCTATAAACATTGATGTGCGTGCATCACTATAGTATGAAGTTTTTAAGTCCTTTGGGTATAAACTGAGGAGTGGGATAGCTGGATCAAATGATGGTTTCATTCCAAGTTTTCTGAGGAATCTCCATACTGCTTTCCATAATGGTTATACCAATTTACATTCCCACCAGCAATGTATGAGTGTACCTTTTACCCCACATCCTTGCCAACATTAAATGTTGCTTGTATTCTTGATAATTGCCATTTGGACTGGAGTGAGATGAAATCTTAGAGTAGTTTTGATTTGCATATCCCTAATTGCTAAAGATATTGATCATTTTTTCATATATTTGTTGATCACTTATATACATAAAGAAAGAGCCTACAGAATGGGAGAAAATCTTTACCACATGGACCTCAGATACAGCACTATTCTCCAGAACATAAAAAATGAATAACCCAATCAATAAATGGGCTAAGGAACTGAACAGACACTTCACAGAAGAAGAAGTATAATTAATCAACAAATATACGAAGACTTTTAAAATTTTCACACTATAGTATTCTTCTTCCAAGTACCTGCAGTGAGTAAGAGAATGGGTAAAGTTTAATTCTTGTGAGTCAATCCAATTTGACTTGAATCTCAATCCTGCTGTGTATCCACAGAAAAGGTTAAACTCTCTGAGCCTAGTGTTCTCATATGTAAATATGCCTTACAGCTACCTCACTGGGCACTTAAAATAATAACATAAGATAATGTAGTAATTTCTTACTTGACACACCATCACTATTTAACAATCCATCCTTCTCCTGGAGACATCACTTGCCTTCTGGGATACTGCCCTCCCTGGTTTACCCACATTCATCACCAGCCACTCATCCTCAATCCCTGCTGTTGATTCCTTCTTCATGTCCTTGATTTCTTGACTTAGTGCTTAGACTTTTCCCACCTACGTTTACTCCTTGGTGACCTTTTTCAGTCTCATGACTTATGTAACATTTATATACCAATGACTACCCAATTTATATTTCTATTTCTGACCTCTCCATTGAACTCCAGTCTCATCATTTACTTGGGTGTTTAACAGTATCTCAAATTTAGTCAAATGTCATCTGAGTTTCCCTTGTAACTGATTCCTTCTCCATTTCAATTAATGACAACTTCTTCCAAGTTGTTCAGGCCCTAAATCTTGAAGTTGCTCTTGAGTTGACACTCTTTTACCCCATATATTTGCTCTGTTAAAAAATCCTGTTAACTTTACCTAGAGAATATATCCAAGATCTACCATTACTTAAGACCTTCATCCTTCTCTAAACCACCATTATCTCTTGCCTGGATCACTGCAAGAAATCTCTGAACTAATTCTTCTCATTCTTCCTTAGCACCTATAGATTATTTATCACTGAACAAACACAGACATTCTTTTGAAATATAAGTCAGATCATGTTCTCCTCTGCCAAAAGAACTTCTAATACCTCCTCCTTTTACTCATAGTCAGAGACCAGAACCTTCCATGGCCTATAAGGTTTTACACAATCTGCTTCCCACTGCTCTCTCTTCCTCATCTCTGAATAACCTCCTTACCTCACTTCTTACTTTTCCCGTCATTCAATCTTCCATGTACACTTCTCTATGTCATTTTTTTTTTTTTTTTTTTTTTTGCAGCGATACATGCTAGGCAAGCCCCCCTACCAACTGAGCTACTCCTAGGCTCCCACCTGACTTCTTTAAAAATAAATAGGCATGATCCAGTCTCTGGGACTTTGAATCTATGATTCCCATAGAACTCTCTTCCTCCAGATATCTGTTCTCCCTTTTATCTCCATCAGATCTTTGTTGCCAACCCTTCAGTTAGGTAAGCTCTGAGGACCTTATTTTAAATGGAAATCTTCTGTCTCTTGCATCTCAACTTCTAGCTAAAGGTATAGTTTAAGTTGTTGTTGTTGTTGTTGCTATTATTATTATTATTATTATTATTATTATTTTGCTTATTGTCTATCTTCTTGAACCATAATATAAGCTTTTTAGGACAGGAATTTTTGTTGTCTTGTTCATTGACCTATAGCATCTGTCTTTTGAGCTGTAGCATCTGTTTAGAATTAGGTTTAGCATGAATCTGGGTATCTGTACTTCTTATTAGTGCTGTCTTAGTGCACTAATCTCTAGAAGTGATGGATAGAACTTGAGCACCACAGATACTAAGGGATTCCAGTGTATTCCATGCAATATATTTACATTGCTACTTCTATATAAAGAATGTCATTTAAGTCTCAGATAAAATGACATCTTCTCAGAGAAGGTATCTCAGCACTCTTTTTAGCACTGTTCACCCTCCCAACTCTTCCTCCTTCTTCTCCATCACTTCCCCAGATGTCACTGCTTCTATATAGCACTTTTCACTACCTGAAATTGACATGTTTATTTGTTGGTTTGGTTGTTTGTTGGCTCTCTCTCCTAAGAGAGAGTAAGTTTCATAACAAAGAATTATCTAGCTCCAAATATCAAAAAGTGGCAAGGCTGAAAAACCCTGATTGGGCAGTTGGTACAGAGAGCAAGATAGTAGCCTACCTTTGTGGAACTGATAAAATATAACTCCTGATATGTCCCCCAATATAAATGAATTTTTCATGATTCTCTTCAATCATGAAAAACACATATTTCAGTTTTAGGTTGAAAATTACTCTTGCCTTTTTCTTCACATCAGTTACTTTTCCCATAATTATAGAATGTGAGTAGCCTGGTGTACCTGTTCTTCGTGGAGAATAACTTGACCCTTGAGAGGACTTCCCAGTGGTGCCACTGTCACAAATGGGTGCCAAAGTCCACTGGCAGTTCTTGGGAAGATGTCATATAAGTCCACAAAGAAGCCACTTTCCCCAGTCATATTCATAAAGTATAAGGAAACAGGATTGCATGTAGTTATATACAGAGTATTTTCCTCATTTTCTGAAATGGCAAAAAGGTGTTAATTTAGTGGTTTGAAAATGACTTACCAACTGATCAAGAGGCCTAGGAAAAATTAAATTATGAAGTTTGAACATACAGTTGAAACCCAGCAGATGATTTGTAGATGCACTGATTAGACTAAAAAGACCATGAAAAGCACCTTAGTTCCTTCCCTAAATGTAGAGTTACACCTATCTATTTCAGGAGGTATCTATTTGTTCCCAAGAAAAGGCCACAATATCTCCTGATAACATCATTAATTAGTTAACAATTTTTAATGTCAGGAAATTCTCCCTTGTGTTCCAATGAAAGTCTGTTTTCTCTTTTCCATTGTTGTTTCAGAATAACAACAGTTCAATATTTTCTAACTGCTGATCTTTCATTTTCTAGACAGTTACTAGATATTTAGGATCTAATTAATTCCACTTTTAAAAATCTTAGCCTTACAGATCTTCAGTTTCAAACTTTTGTTCATATTTCAGTATTCCTTATTAGAAAATTTCTAACATCTTAAATGGGTGCTTTCTTAAGTCCATTTTCTGAATTTTATACTGGTGTTTCTTCCAGTTTAAAATGACTATGAATCACCTGGGGAACTAATTAAATTGCAAGTTCTGTAAGTCTGTGGTGGGAATACAGATTCTGTCCTTTCAATCTGCTCCAGGTTGCTTGTTTGAGCTCCTTCCTTTGAGTAACCAGGCTCTGGATCAGACTTCTGATAATGTCTTATGTGAGTGCCTTGAGGCAGGGAATTAAGCTGCTTTGTCTCATAAATGCTATCTGCATCACCCAGTACCCAGATATCTATTTATAAATAGCTGTATTTTTGAACCTAAAATTCAGACACCCAGTATGACAATGATATATATTGAAATTTGGAACTATCCTAGAAAATCTGGACTACATGTATGAATGCCATATCTACAATGTTAATATGTAATAATTATATTACATATAGATATATTACAAATACTAACTTTAAAACAATAAGTTAACCTCAGTAAAAAAAAATAGCCATCAGTGCTATGGAAAATACAGTAAGAATGTTTACATAAATTTAGTTAATAAATTTATTAATTGTTCTCTTTTACTTCAGGTATTAAGTATCATCTGGCCTTTGGCTCAGACTCATAGATATAAAATTAACTCCAGCTCTAACTCTTTTCTATCTGAAGTGCAGAATAGGTAAAACATACATATACACAAAACACCAAGAAATAAAAATAACAAAAAATCTAGTTTGCAAATGTGGCAAATACTGAAATAAGAGGGTTTAATTCTATCAGGGACAGCAAATGAGACACATTTATCAGCGTCGCCTCTGACTGACAGGAAGGGGCTGCCTGAATGCTATTGAGAAATAAGAGCCTGTGACCAGGTTTAATGGGAAGAGTGTACAACTGATTTACCACCTGCCATAGGCCTGGGCAGAGGATCATAACACACTTACCTATGATTCCTGAATATGAGACAAGGGTCAGAGTTCAAATTTTTTAAAATAAAATCTCAGACTTTCACTTTACAAACAAATATGAAATAATCTTAGGAGCAAAAATCTTTACCCAAAACAAGCAAATAACAACAATAAAAAATCTGTAAATATTTTAAAGCATACTTTTATTCAAAATAGCTGACTTGGGGTATAAACTATATCCATAAAACTTACAGGAATAAACACAAGATACTCAACATTGCCTCAACAATTCCATCTTAAGTGATGCTGGAGATACTCTCCCTTCCCCCAGCTACCGCTTCTGTTTATATTGCCTTAGTAACTGACATCAGTTGAAGAACTACTGCCAAAAAGTACTCAGGGCCTCCTGCGTCAATCAGTAAGTAATGGCAACAGTCCAGAAATGTATATGCCAACAGTTCCCATTCTTTATTTGCCATTCTTTACAATGAAAAGTTTAGCAACTGCAAATCACTCTGGCCCTGCTTTTGTGGTTTATGCAATCACCAAACTGGAATCCCAGCCAAAAAATCCAATGTTTCTCCTTTTTCTTTTTTCCTTCTATTTTTAGCACACGCCTGGGTGTGTTTAACTTCATGCTACAATTGTAATGAGAAACAGACATATGCATACAAACTCAGCAGTGCTTATGTGGATTCCACAATGGCATTTTGTTAGGTTGTTAGAGGAAATTAGTTCTAAATTATATATAATTGCTATCCAATCCAAGAATGACAGTCACCGAGTTTATCATAGACTCCTTGATAACTAGAGAGTGTTTTAAAGCCTTTTAAAAAATCAATACAGGAATAAAAGATTAAAAAATAAACTTAACATACCACATGATGTAGCAATGTCACAAATTAAATTAATTTCATCCAGTGGTAATCTCCAGGAGACACATTCTTCAGTAAAGTTTAGGGATCTCTTTTCATGTCTTTCTATTGGATACTTCTGTATGTTCATAAACACTGGACCCTATAATAAAGTAGTTGTTTGAATTAAGAAATTTGGGTAGTCACAAAAACATAGAAAAGCTAAAGTTCTTCCAAAATATAGAATTTATATTTTGAGTATTTAATGTGGATCTACTCCACATTTTATTTTCTGACATAGTACTTATAACAATAATATTTCCATACTTGTATTTACAAATGCTTTCTATACATGCTATCTTGGTTAATGATTTCTCGTTTTCTTTTGTTTTTAATCACAAAATATACCAGATGTAAAATCCCACAAGATTTCTCACTACTTTATTCCTTGCCAAACCAAGAGCCCACTTCAAACTCCATATATCAGGACCTAGAGTTGTCCAAACCAGAATGACTTATAAATTAATAAGCCATGTTCTAATATGTTTCCTTTGTAAAGAATGATTTTTTTACATCATAACAAAGAAACGTAAGGGTTGAATATGAGTCTTTTAAATGAAATGTGAAAAAATATGACATTTGAAATTAATTTTTTAAAACCATACTTACTGACATTCATTAATGTTACTTATGAAAGAGTATTTCACACATGGTGATAATTATTCAATAATAAACATAGGCAGAGAAACTAAATTAATGATGTTATGAATATTAGTACTGGGTACTTGGAGTTCCTGGAAGAACTCCATGGATGTAACTAATATTTCAATGATTTGCATGATTATCTTCAGTCTTTAGTCAAAAATATTTGAGCTAGATATTGGCATCCACATCCCATCTCATTCGATCTAGTCTGTGCATCAGGGACGAGAAGACTAACAAATGCATTTGTCACACTCCCTTGAGAAAGATTTTGGAAGTGATTTTGGTTCTGCCAATTAAATACACTTGTATGAGATCTGGAAGACAGAACAAAGGGAGTGGGCATCTTCCTGCAGCCATAGCAAACAAGGAAAATCTAAAAATATAAGCAGAGATTCTGTCCTTTATTGCCAGTTTGATACATGAGGGACTGCAGGGCAAGTCTGACCCATTACTTGTTTTTATAAATACAATTTTAGCAGAACACAACCACATTCATTTGTTTACATATTGCCATGACTGCTTTTGCGTTATGGTGGCAGAGTTGAGTAGTTGCAACAGAATCTGTGCAACCACAAAGCCTACAATATTTACTTTTTGGCCATTTACAGAAAAAGTTTGCTGACTCTGCCTTCCTGTGCAACTCCCAGCTACAGGATGACAGCACTTGCAGAATCACTGACCCTGAAACTGACTAGCCTCTGGCTGCAAGTCTTCCTGTCCTTCTAATGATTTTACAAGCACCTTTTCCCCCATGATAAAACCCTTTCTGCTTGAAATACCTAGAGTGATTTTAATTGCAACTATGACTAATCCTCTTTTCCTTTACCTTTTCACAGGAAGACATTATGTGTCAACAATATATGGCTAAAAAAGAGGCAGGCAATTCATAAAAGCACAAAATTTTAACTCTGTTAGCAAACACAAAGTAAAGGCAAATATAACAGAGCAACAGTCCTAGGAAAAAGTCCTAGGAAAACATACCTGACTATCATAAAACATACATTAGTTCTCAGAAATTTTATCTGTACATTAGGAATTTTCTACATGGAGTTCCTTGTAGACCAGAAAGATTTGAAAGAATAGAAGCAAAAAAAAAAAAAAAAAAAGTCAGAACAAGTCATTTCTGCAAGATCTATTGTATGGATTTTCTTCAGGGAAGACATGGAAAAATTTCTAAGAGTCAATATTTTAAGAGAAAATAATAAAGATATCAACCTTTATGTCTATCTGATGAGTTTCTGCTGGACACAGGAGTTTTTGCATTCCATTTCTTGCCTGACCAATTGTCCAGTAACCCATGAATGTCTGCTCTGGTAGAGGCAACCTGTTAAGGATGATTTGAAAAATGAGCATTCTTGTTTCCAAATCATAGAATAACATAATGAGCCCTCTAGTATCAACCACACCAATAAATCTAAAGAATGCTTTGTTTAGGAGAAAATTATGCTTCATTTTATTAAAAAAAGATGATGATTAGAATACACATTAAGATGAAAAAGATTCCACATTTCAGAAATACAGAAGGTGAAGTCCTATCGCATATTTACCTCAAAGACAAACATAATTAAGATTCACACATTTTTTCCTTGAATTGGTAAAATGTTCAATAGTAACTATTAATTTCTGATACAGCAAATAGAGCACAGATAGTCATTTTTAAAAACTTTAGCAATCTATCAAAATTTTCAATTTATTCTTTTGAAGTTTGAACCAAGTAATAATAACTAGTGTGCAGTATTATTAGGCCCATGTTTGTCAGTTATACAGGGCAAGTTTCATAGACTTTCTTTTGGCATTTTAACTTCTTTCAGTTTGCTTGATACATAATAACATACAGAAATGCCTATATAAGCCTGTTACTCATGTAAGTGTAACACTAAACACATCTGAACCAAAGAAGTAGCACATCATCAGCACCCAGAAACCCTCTTGGGACCACATTTTATAGCTATTCTCACCAAGAAAGTTAGGATCCTAACTTCTAAAGGAATAATTCTATGTTTAATTTATTTTAAAGTTTTAAAAAAGCAAATATGACAAAGCTAAAGTATAAAAGTGTAGACAAATTTGAGAATCAAGGCTACAGTTCCAAATTATACTAATTTGACTTTGAACTTTTTTAAAAAAGGAATCATTGATTTGTCATTTAACCCATTAGAAATTTCTTATTCCATGATAAACTGAATTCCTAAAAATAATAACTTATACTTTCAAGTTTTCTAAAAATAATAGGCACATGGCTACAACTTAAAGGTGCTTGCAGTCAGTCTAATGGACATTAAAAAGAGTACATATTTACATTTAGAAATAATTTTATTTTCAGTAAAGAAATAGCATGACAAAAATTTCTGTATGTTTAGTAAGACCATATTAGGCTTTGATTTTTTTTTTGCTTAATATAAAAATCTAAACATTCAGGCAGAATATGCTTGTTGTCCCTTTGAAATGCTAATGTTTGACATAAGAGGAAAGAAAAAGAAATTCCCACTGAAATTCTTCTAAAACAGGTATCTCCAAAAGGCACATGTGCTTTCATATCTATTATCCAAAATACATTTTAAGTACCTGAACAATTATACTGACTTATGACCCATGTACTTCCATCTTTTCACTGGCAAAAAGTGTGGAGTGTGCTGGGGGCGGAGGGAGGCCAGTGATGAGTTAGGGGATTGACTATAATTGTATTCTCTTTTGAATATTATGAAAATGCATTTTTGTGTCAACGGCAGATCTTTAAAATATATCCAAGGCTCAGGGTCTCTCTTTGCTAGTTTAGGAAATGAACTATATTCTTCATTTGCTTTCATAAAGGAAAATAAGGTCTCATATATATAAGGAGAAAAATAAAGGAAATAAATATATTAATTACTCTTTACCAGAGAAGACACAGAATAAAACAATGCAAAGAGAGCTGGTTTTTAGTTTTGGTTCTTGTATTAACCAGCTATGCAAATTTGGGAAGGGGAATATCAGTTAATGTTTCAGTATTTTTTTTTTTTCTGGTACTGGGGATTGAACCCAGGGGCACTCAACCACTGAGACATATCCCCAGCCCTATTCTGTATTTTATTTAGAGACAGGGTCTCATTGAGTTGCGGAGTGTGGCTTTGAACTCATGATTCTCCTGCTTTAGCCTCCCAAGCTGCTGGGATTACAGGCATGAGCCACCATGCCTGGTTTAACTTCTTCATTTGTAATTTTCAAAATTCCTTATGGTTTAGAAAATTTGAAGCAAGAAGAAGGAAATGTCAGTGATAGTTTAAAAGGCCAGCATTAACTTGTTGCTCTGCTTGAAAATATGTATACCTCCCAATGGAATAGGTGTCCTGATAGATAGTATATGCTTTAATAAAGCGTACCTAAGAAGCTCTAAATACACCTAAATTGGTTCTTTGAAAACAAGAGAACCATTTCACATCTTAAAATCTAATTACAGGTGAAGAATTGTGTAATAAAAATGATTCTGGTTGACAACTAGCCTGAAACATGGACCTAGGACTAGGAATGTCGTTCACTAGTAGAACACTGGCTAACAATATGCAAGGTCCTGGGTATGATCTCCAGCATATGCATGTGCGCACACAACACACACACACACATACACACACACACACACACACACACACACACACACACACTCTTAATGTATCCATTGATAATATTACAGAAATAACATTGAAATACTGAAAAGGGTGGGGGACACCCCTTCATCCATTTGAGAAAAAGTAACTGCTCAACTTCCAGTTCCTACTGACAATGCCAGGGATGTGCATAAAGTCTGCTTTGAACTTGCCAACTCACTCTAAATAACAGTCATGGAAATTACAGGCTGCCTGGCTCTATATAAAAATAGCACTGGCTGTTTGGTTGGCAGAGTATGGGAAGGACCTTCAGGTACCCCATATAGAATCTATTCCGAAACCACATAACAGGATGCTACTGGCAATGACAACTATAACTGAAAGACACATAAGCAGGGTGTCCTGGAGTTGCACAACCAAACTGACTCCATCCTGTTCCTTGGTCACATGAAATACTTTCTCTAAACTCTTAATATGGACTTTAGGCTGTCCAACAGAGGTAAACCATAACCCCTTGTTTATTTTTCTCTCACTAAGCCCTCCCAAAGAACTGTGGAAAAAAATTGACCATTCCTAATTTTCTCCCCTTCAGTATGTTAGTGGGCAGGGGAAAGGAGAAGCATTATACTTGGATGCATGAGTAAGCTTTGGAATTTGAAACACACTCAACGTTAATTCAGGGGTACTTCTAAATTAATAACCAGTTAGCAAAAGGCCTTATATTCTATAACTGAAATCTGTCATCCAAGTCTACCAGAGTTCAGTTTTTATATCTGACTTGATTGAAACAACAATGGTTATTTTCCATGGTTTTAAGATCCCATCGCTTGCATTGCTTAACATTGTTAAAGTCTTAGCTAGAATGATATCTGGATTTGATTTTAAGTGGGGAGGAGAATGAACTTAGGCCTATAAATAGCATTGCTTTTTATCTTCAGTATCATTCATGAATTTATGTTTGTTGAAACAATGATGTATTTTAATTTATATGTTGTGATATTTTTAATCCCTTGTGGAAGTAATAATAAAGATCTGGAAGTAAAAATTTCAACTAAAAAAAAAGGTGAATATCAAAATTATGACTCAGATCAAATTATAATACTTGAGTAAGTTTCAGAAAGAAACAAATTCATAGCCTGATGCATATGGACGGCAAAGTCAAGTCCCATCATCTGAATGACATATAAGAGATTTGTCTTAGACCGTTTCCATAAAGAGGTGAGCCAGGGTTTTAAAGAGCATGTTCTGGCAAATTTCTGACTTCTCTGAACCTTTGCCAAAACTATTTCTGGAGTATGAAGGAAAACACATGAAAAAGATTTGGATCTTTTTAGGGGCATTATGCAATTGGAAGTTGTTGACATACCTATTATCAACAATTCCTAAAACATTTCCGTACCACAAGAACTACTAATTTTCACAGGAATAATGAAACCCTTCAGGGTAGTTCCATCAACTCAAAAACTTGACAATCACTATCATCTTTGAGAAGAAATAGAACTATTTCAATTTTAGTAGGCCTCACTTGTTTCTAATATTTTACGTCTAACACCTGGTAAAAATTTTCAGGTTGTCCAATTGAGTTCACTGAAGATTTTCATAGAATATTTCTGACAAATACTTACAGTTTTTGTTTACACCATCCTCTGATTCTCCAGCCAATCTATGCCTTAGTCCTACTTGAACTGCTTATTGCTTTTCTTTAGCATGCCATGCATTTTCATGCATCCCTGAAGTCATTCCTTCTGTACAGAATTCCTGCTATGGTCTCCTTGGTGAGATCCTTCTCACTCCAAACATCCAATCCAAATGCATCCCCCTGCTACATTTATTTATACAAACTCCCTGCTCTCCTGTGTTTCTATGTAAATTTACACACATGAAACTCTAGGAATAGAGTTCTATAGAATCTATAATTTTCAAATTTAAGGACATGAGAGAAAATACAATTTTAGCAAGAGCAAGCCAGAAGTGAACCTATGAAATCCTTCATAATCATTATTATATTTACTAAATTAAGAAGTCAGCACATTAGAAAGAAAAGATAAAGCCCATTTAAACATATTAAATTAGTAGTAATGGGAACCATTAATTCCCAGTAATATCTTCCCTTGTTTGCTAGAAACTTCAGAGTCATACTTCCCAACAACTCACATGTTTCTGGCCAATTAATTTTACTCTGCTGGAAATGATGTGCACATGAGTATGTGTTTTCCCTTTCTGTGCCTGGTTCTACACTGAGATATTATGGCTTTCACTTAATGACTTAAGACTTGCGCACCTCTGCCACCTAGATCCTGCAGAGGTCACAGAAATACAGAGTAATTTGGATGTATGAGATGGAAAAGATTTGGAGAAAAATTGCTGTTCTTGGCAGGTACTTTTCAAATACACTCCCCAAGCCCCAGAATGACACTGTGCAGTCTCAGTGCTGTTGCCCAGCATTACTTTGTGCCAAAGCAGATGTTGTTAACTTGCTCTACACATCTCTGTTTTTTTTTTTCTTTTTTTGTCTCCTTACAGAAGTTGCCAAACTACAGTTCTGGGGTCTGGGTTTCCTTTCCTTCATCTTTCTTCAAGTTGTACTGCAAAAATGTCTTCTCCTTTTCTGCCATCTACTTTATCAATCACATCTTAAGTGTTTTTGAATCAGATATTCTTTCTTTTTATAATCACACACAACAAGAATGACTGAGACTGAAAACTTTCTCAGTGGTTAAAAATTTCCTAGAGAAAAATTTCCTGTATTTCCCACAGGAAGGACTCTTAAGATGAACACCCTACTGTGAATAGCACTTCAAATATGACATTGCATCTATCATAAGGCTGATAGTTTTACTTGTTTTCCTTATTAAATTGTTGATCCAATGAAAGTAAAGCTTACATTTTACTCATCTGAGTCTCTGACATTTAGAATCCATTGCTTCTGCCACCTAATTCTTTCTCAGTGCCGTGCGTTTATTCCATTGCCACAGGTACAACATAAACCCTCCTCATTTGTCATCACCCAGATTGTTGAAACTGCCTCCCAATAGGTCTATGTTCAGGTTCAAAGCTTTTTATTTATTATCTTTAGAAGGCAAAAGGGCCCTTTCTTAATTATGAATCTGACCATGCTACTCTAAGGCTTGTAATCCTGTGACTCCTTTGGCTCTTGGATCCCAGTAAGCCTCCCCACCCAGCATGCCCTCAGTTAACCCTATGTGTTAGTCAGCAGACTACTTGCACTTTCCAAAATGCATCATGCTTTCATAAACCTTCTCTCCTTGAAGTGTCCTCCCTTCTTTATTTGTCTGGGAAATGCATAGTAGTCCCTGAAAGACTCTGCATCCTTATCCTCACAACCTCTCCTCAAAGGCAGTGGCAGCAACCCTGCCTCTTTGGTCCATCTGTACAGCTCTAATATAACACAAGTCTGTCTACTTGACTCTTTTTAAATTAATCATGACCTCCTGGAAAGCACATATTAAGTCTTATACATTTTAATAATTCTTTTTTTAATAAAATATTTTTTATTGATTATTTAAAGCATTACATAGCTCATGATATATCATCTTTCATACATTTGACTCAAATTGTGTTTTGAACTCCCATTTTCACCCCAAATACAGATTGCAGAATCACATCTGTTACATATTCACATTTTTACATAATGCCATATTAGTGGCTGTTGTATTCTGCTACCTTTCCTATCCCCTACTATCCCCCCTCCCCTCCCCTCCCCTCCCATCTTCACTCTCTACCTCCCCTGCTGTTGTTCAATTCTCTCCCTTTTTTCCCTCCCCCTTGCCCCTCATGACCTCTTATAATTTTATGTATCATTGAAGGTCTCCTACTATTTCCATAAAAATATGGAACGCTTCACGAATTTGCGTGTCATCCTTGCGCAGGGGCCATGCTAATCTTCTCTGTATCGTTCCAATTTTAGTATATGTGCTGCTGAAGCGAGCACCATTTTAATAATTCTTACTCCCCATCTAGTATTTGCCACATTAGTGTTAAGGAAGTATCTATTAAATGAGTGAATACTTGCTTACATTAGCACTACTAACATTTTGACCCTACATGTTTTCTCATCTGAGTGGCAAGTTGCAAACTTACCATGGCAAATTTTCCTCATTGTATTCTGACTACATGTCTTACAACTTCCTTCACTTAGAAGACTCAACAAATGATACAGTTTGCCTTGCAGGTGTATTTGGAAGAGATAGCTATAGCCAAGGACTGGGGACTTCCATCTAGTCATGTGACAGGCTCTTATAAAACCTCACTTACAAAAATTTAAAGGGTCGGGGCTGGGAATGTGGCTCAAGTGGTAGCGCGCTTGCCTGGCATGCGTGCGGCCCGGGTTCGATCCTCAGCACCACATACAAACAAAAGATGTTGTCGCCGCTGAAAACTAAAAAATAAATATTAAAAAAAATTCTCTCTCTCTCTCTCTCTCTCTCTCTCTCTCTCTCTCTCTCTCTGTCTCTCTCTCTAAAAAAAAAATTTAAAGGGTCAAGAATAATTCTGTGAAAATGCTTAAGATGCATAAGAAAGAAGATTCATACATCTTAAAAATTTCTATGTAGATTGGGTATATTTTTAAATTTTCTTTTACACTTTCATAAAGAAATTAGAAGCATATGAAATGGCTGTGAAGTTACTTCATGATATAGCAAGATAATATAGGACAGAGTATGAAAATATAAAACCCAATACCGCCCTCTGCTTATAAAAGTTCTGAGTTGTCATTATGTAGACCTTATTATTTTTGAAAACTAAGAGTTCTTTTATGAAAATAAATCTTTGTGTAGAACTCTGTGATCTACACTATGAACTTACTTGTAAAAACTATCAATACAAAAAAGAAAATTAGAGCATATAATTATTTGGAGGAAACAAAAGAGGCTGAAAACTGTAGGCTGAGAGCATTATATTTTAATGGGATAAAAAGTAAATTGATAATCATTCCTACTTTTAAATAGTAAATTGATAATCATTTCTACTTTTAAATGGAAATCTAATGAAATTACTCCAAAGAAAGGTCCTGCCTAGTGATATTCTTTTTGATGCTTCTGGTACTTTGAAGACCCCATAGTTATTTTCTGTTAGAGAAGCAGCAGTTGCTATTGATGGCCCAACTATACAGGATAAGTCTTCAAAGCAGAAAATCAATTTTTGACAGATACCCTTTCAAAACCAACTTCAAAAGAGATGAAGCTGTTCAGTCTGCAAATACACACACCTGGCACTCTCTGAAAAGAAAGATAAATACTAAACACGATTCTGTAACACACTGCAATGGCACACAAATAGCTTTTATAAAAGGAAAACATACTCTTAGCTAATTTCATTGGGAATCCTATTAAAATATGCTGAGATTGACTGAGAAAGTAATGAATGGTTACTGATAAAAAGGAGAAGAGTTACTATTTATTCAGCTTCCCTATTCAATCAAGGAGAGTAAATCATAGAATACAGGAGTGTGAAGAATAAAAAGGACAATTCAGTGTTCCAGGTTTGAATCTCCAGCAGATACCTACCCGCAAATTCTGTCCAGATCTGTTTGGGCTCAAGTAACAGAAGGCACACCCTGTTTTTACTGGATACTCCATTTCAACTATGAACAAAGGAGCTACTGGTTCCAAACTTGCAAAGACCAAGACTCACAGGGGCCCAGGTAAAGAACAACAATGTATGACTAATCAGTTAAAGCTGATGATATTAATGATCATGTATTCAAGGATGGTAATACTAATAAAGGATTCTTTGTAGGAGAAACTTAGAGAATCATTGTTCTCTTAATTTTGAAGAATTTGTGAATGCTACCACTTTTGCCCAACCCCCCAAAAAGTCCTTATTGCAGAAAAGGTTTATGATAATTTGTTCACATCTTATGCAAAGGATGTTTTTATTTGCTTCTGGAATCAATGTGACAAATGGTTTTAACTCAAAGGAAACTGATTAAAACAATAGGCATAGCCACGAATGTAAAATGTAGTATGTATATCATATTTAATATAAATGTTCCCAAATGCTAAGAAACAGACATTATCTTTCAAATCTTGACAGCCAGTTTTACATTGCATTGTTTTTCTTGTGTAAACAGTGGAATAAACATAAAGACGATAAGCTTTGGAACCAGACAAATCTGTGGTTAAATCCCTATACTACTATTTATTAGTTGTATAAACTGCTAAGTTATTTAATGTCTCCTGAGACTCATTTTCTTAATCTGTAACAGATTCACACACACATACACACACACACCTCTTAATACCTAATAGTTAAAAATGAAAATTGGAAAAAATTACCCAGTATAAAAAGTGGAATTGTTATATACATTAAGGATCTGTGATATTTGTAAAGTGCTTAAAGCCCACTTAGTAAGGACTTGATAAATACCAACTACTTTCATTTCTGCTGCTTTAAAACATATTGTTGGGGAATGGGCAGGGTGGGTAACTCAGTGGTAGGGATCATGCTTAGCACTCACAAAGCCCTGGGTTCAATCCCAAGCATCAAAATAAATAAATAAATAAATAAAGCTGTCTACTCTCACTTGATATTTTTATTTTCATGTTGATGCCTACCAACACATAGACTTAATTACACTGTGTTGAAATATCACAGAAATGCCTGGGGCTAACTTAATTTTTCATTTGCCATTGGTAAAGGTGCCAGGGTTCTACTTTTAGAATAGGCATCATAGTCTGTTCTAGGCTTTTCTATACTGGGAGGCAAAGATGATCCCCAGAAACAGCAATTTCAGAACAGACCTTTGTTTAAAATTTTTAAATTTATTAAAGTGCCAAACAAAAATGAGAAATTCCAGTGCCCAAAGACTCAATGGACATTTAAAAAATAAAATACAGAAAATTATATGCTTTAGAACATTAAAATACTAGAGAAAGAAGAGAGGCTCCTTTGCTCTTTTTAGGACCTCTCTAGAAGAGAACTACAGCTACAACTTTTTTTGTATTTTTGTCTTTGTTTTGTGATACTAGAGACAGAACCCAGGATAACACATGCTAAGCAGGAACTCTACCACTAAGTTTCCTGCTCTGTTCCCCACTGTGTTTTTCAATTGTTAAATTGGGAACATATTAAAAAAAATTAATAAAAATATTGGCTAAGTGGTTTTGGAATTCATTAATTCAAAGTTATCTTATTTTCCTGAAAAATGAGATTTTATAATACCTTAAATAAAGCATGATAGCAGCGACAGAATGCCTAACAACAGGACATCTGAGCGGTAATTACAGGCTCTAATAGGGCTTTTCACCAGCTATGGACACTTTAAAAGTGTAGTCACACATCACAGTCATTTTTAGATGTGCAGACTATCTGGTGGAGAGCATTTTTATAGGTCTGAAAAGCATAATGACATTTAAACATATGCATAAAGACACAAAGCACTGATAATAACGTTTTTATTCCTATGTGAGTATCTCATATGCCTTATGTATCTATCCACTGTGGTTAGAATAAATGTTTTAAGCTTAAAATCTAAGGAGTGAGGGGAATGGTAGAAAAAAGTAGAAATGTGAAAGAAGTGTTATACATAATTAAATCTCATTCATTTAGATAACTTTCTTTTCAAGAAAGCAGCTTGAGAATGAAATGTTTTAAAAAGAATCCCTTTTTAGGAACATGTGTCTTCTATGAAGATGAAAGGCTCAGAAGAATAAAAATGATTGAAAAGAAATATTTCTCAGTGCATGAAATAACACACATAATCATAAGGAAAGGTCCAGAAGGATCTGTCAACAGTTATTTCTGGATGGTAGAATTAGAGATATTTTCATTTCTTTTTTACTTTAAAAATAAATGGGATATAACTCTTTATTCAGTAAATTTGTCTTAAAAATAAAGCTTACAAAACTTCTCAATTTTTCAAAATTTTAATACTACTTGACTGATACAAATAAATGATTAGTAAAACATAACTAGTTTTCCAGTAACAAATAGGCAGTGCTCTAGGACAAAGAAAAGGTGGTTTAAGAATAAACTAAGCAGCATTGAAAAAGAAATCAACAGAGTTGACAGCAAAAAATTTGGAGCAAAGAGAAAGATTTTACATACAGATGGGTATCTACCATGGAAGACAGGGAGAGAAAAACACAAAGATATAACTTCAGACAGTGGAGAGAACTTTCTTGTATGTTTGATTCATTTTAACATGATCACTATCTTTGAGGGAAAAATATCCATTAATAGCTTTCATGTTCCAAATCAGGAAGAAATGATGTTTAGTGCATGTCTTACACGTGGTAGGCCTGCAAAGTTTTCTCAAATTCTCATTTTTGGAATGAATTACTTTGTGTTTTATTTCAAGATCCTCCATTATAACAAAAAGGAAAACTTAAATAGGAATGAATAGGCTTCTAAAATAATCACTGTTGTGTCCAAAGTCTATATGCATCAGTTTTGTGGCTGATTTTTTCATTTTGAAATATGACTAAAACCTAAAAATCCGAATCTGTCATAATTCTCCGAAGAATAAGAATTTGTCTATTATAAGCATAGAATATCAGGAACAATGGTGATTTCCAACTTGATTACTTAAAATTCAAAGGTTCTTTTATGCAACAACAATACTTTCCAGTTGCCAATAATAACTTTGATTTAGAAATTGCCCATAATCATGTCAATCTATTTATATTATCTTTAGAATTCTGAATATACAAATACCAAAGGTGCACCCCTGCTTTCTAAAAATAGGCAAGATATGTGACTGTTCTGTACCTCAAATTACTTAACTTCAAAATTCAATTCTACACACACACACACACACACACACACCACACACCCCATAGGTTATTGAAGGGATTATATGATTTGTGTAGAGAATAGCTGGACATGTGCTAGGCACATAGTTACCTGTGTTTCTCTCATCATCATTATTATTCCATTACCATGATTGCATTATTATGACATTATAAATGTTACACAATTTTTATTTAGAAGTAGAATATCCACATTCCATTGTAGACATAAAAGATGACAATTCTCATTTTAAGAATGGTTATGGAGAAAATGGTACACAAATTTAAGATAGAATAGATAAGTCACTTAAAATGGATGATTAGAAAAAGAAAACAGGATTTTTTATTCCTTTAAAACAAATGTTTTCCTGAAATGACAGTTTGCAAATTGCTGTGAAACACACTTTTTAATTTGGAAGTGCTAACATGCTAGCAGTATGTTTACTCTCAAATAAAAGAAGCTTCAGAAATAAAAGCTCATGTAAGGCCAAAACAAGCAAACTCTACTTAGAAATTTATATGTTTATCTATAGTTATCTATATTCTCCTAGAGTAGATAATCTATATGCTTTTGGTTGAATGTTTAGATGTACTTCTGATATATATCTCTCTATATATAGATATAGATATAGATATAGATATATGTTTAAGTGTGGGTGTATATCCAACAATGAAGTTTAAAACTCAAGAGTTCATATTTTAACCCAAACCCTCCTATCTCTGCTTATAGTACTGAAAAAAAAAAATCAGATTTATGGATGTGTGTACGCACAACACACAACACTGATTGTCTTGATGAGTTGCTGCTCTATAGACTAAAAAACAGAGAATTAAATTCAAATCCCATGTAAAGCATAATATTGACATTTAAAAATAATTTCTAACAGTGTACCTCCTTATTTGGTTATGTTTATCATCTCCTTGACATGCTTTTTTGTGTACTGGAAACTTTCAAAGGGACCAAAACCAAACCAATCAACAAAACAATCAACCTCAGGAGATACTAGCAGAAATGGGTAAACTCTATGTGGAAGGCTAGGTAATCGGCCAATGCTGATTCTACTACTAAGAACTGAAAACACATTTGTAAATCAGGAAGAAGAGCTAATTGTGGTGGGCTAAAGCAAAGTAAAAAGAACCATCAAATAAAGCTTGGTCTAAAAATGCCAGGTTTGGGAAAAGTTTATTAAAGAAGACAAGTTAAGTTTGTCTCATCACATTGGCCTTTAAAAAGTGTGCAGAAACCTAGAGAAAGGTAACAACACTATACTACTTAGGAGAACAAAGGCAAGTAACAATATCTCTCTTTTGGAAATTTCATCAAAGAGCACTAAAATGATATTACTGCTCTAAACAGTCAGAGTATATTCTGATTTCAACTGAAGAAGAAGCTATATGACTATACAAATAATGGTTTAGTGTCATCTCTCTCGTGTGTAAAAATTTTCCTTCTACTACAACATTTGCTTTATGTCTCTTTTTAGCTATATGTAGTAGGAGGCGAAATTATCTTTCTGTTCTCATCTTAAGCGTAACTATGCCCATCTTGATCTAGACTCAAAGTAATTTTTGCTCCCATTCAATAAGGACTATGGTTAAATTAAAGGAAAAGAAAATTAACAGGTTGCAATAAAAATTTGTCTGTCAGGGCAAAAGGATAGTAATAGTAGTTGAGTCATTTTACCCTTCTTCCCTAGGAGATGAAATCTAAAGTGGATCCTCTCCAAACAACAAACAACCTGCAGAGCTAGGCAGAACCAGCCTCGGAGAACTAGTTTAGTCTAAAGGTCTAATTGAACAAAACATTTAGCAAAAGGTGGAGAAAAGTCAAAGTCAAATATTAGATGGCATGGGGACAACTTTAAATCTTCAGAAGTCTATGTGATTACTGTCGACAGTGTGGTACTTAAGGGGGAGAAAGGTAAGTATTAGTAAAGGCTGATGATCCTCTATCTGGATGCTTGGGACCAAAACTGTTTGGGGTTTTGAATTTTTTTCTTAGATTTTGGAATATTTGCAATTACATAATGAGATATCTTGGGGATGGAACCCAAATCTAAATATTATTTATGTATGTTTCAGGTATACCTTATAATATACCTGTGGAATTTTCTATTTGTGGCATCATTTTGGCACTCAAAAAGTTTCAGATTTTGAAGTATTTTGGATTTTTGGATTAGAGACATCTAACCTGTACTATTTCTTTATTTTTTGGCTTATTTTGCAGAATTGAGAGACATTAAAAATACATTAAAGGGCTGGGGCTGTAGCTCACTGGCAGAGCACTTACCCAGCATGAGTGAGGCACTGGGTTCCATCCTCAGCACCACATAAAAATAAACAAATAAAATAAAAGCATTCTTTCCATCTACAACTACAAAATTTTTTTAAAAGATTACATGAAAAATGCAAAATGTTAGAATAGGAAGGGACCTTGCTCTATAATGAGGACAACCACACACTTATTCAGGCTGGACTAGAACAGAGTCTTACTTCACATCTCTTTTCAGAGTTATCATCAATAGCTCTCCCCCTCCATTCTCAAAAATATCCTGATATAGATAGTTAATTATTTGGTCTATAATACAAAGCTCTCATTTTACCAGGATGTAACTTCTCTAAATTCAAATGACCAAGATGGAACTGCGAGCTCTCTGAGGGCAGGACTCTTGTCTTTTTTAACTGTTTCTCTATTTCTGGCTCAGGTATGCAGGTTGACTGCTAGATTCCCAAGCTGTTCACTTTATCATGCTACCTTCTTTAAGTACAAGGCTGATAATTTAATAGAAATAGTGCTATGGAACCTATGAATTTCACTAATGGGCAATAAAACATCACTACTTTTGAACTGCTGAAGTCACTGTAGTTTACAGATGAGGAAAACAAGGCTTTGAATGATTATGCAAATTACAGTCAACCATTATCTCCACTCCAAAGAAAAAATGCACTCATCCTCCACATCTGCTATAAGTTTATTTTTAGCTACATGCAGTAGGTGGACAAATAGTTGTTTCCAACCCCATCTTAAGGATGAGTGTGACCATATTGCTTCCAGGCTCAGTATACTTTTGCATCCACTCATGTGTAAGTACTAGAATTGTAATTAACTTGCAAAGGCAAATATTAATATGCCATGGCAAGAAGTTTTCAGTTTAGAATTTAGGATGATCATAAGTTAAACCATCAATCTGTCATCTGTAGAAACTGAAATTGCCAACAATTTTCTTATGATTGATCTACTATTATTTAATATTTAAATAATATTTAAATAAATATTACCAATAACTTTTAATCATAAGCCTATTTTCCATGAAAATAACTCTAATTATATAAATTTATTAATATTAATAAAACTGGCCCAAATGAAAATGTAGTTTATAAAAAGGAAGTAATAAACATGGGTAGTAGTGGAAGTTTGCATATTGAACTTACTAATATAGGAGATAACTTATGCCTATTCAATTACTCACCTAGTTTCAAAATGCGCATACTGACTGCTAATCAATAGGTAAAATAGAATTGTACAGAAAAGTTTATGCTAAGTAACTGATACCCAATCATTCTTGAAAAAAAAATCACTCAATAATACAAACTAGTACACGGATAATTTTTAACATAATTCTATGTTGTGCTTTTACCACAAAAGGGAAATATTTGTTTCTCTTTAAGAAATTTCTGATACTTTAAAAATTTATTTTAATGGTATATATGCATATTATGACAAGATTTTACAATGAGTTCAAAGAACAAATAAATAAGGATGATGTATACACTTAGAAAAAAATATATATTACTGAACTAATCACTAATTTGTATTTAACAAACTTTATATTGCCTCTATATGAGACCGTCAAATATTATTTTACTTTGATTAATTATTGTATCTTATGAATTTATGAAAATTGATCATATTTATGACAAAGTTGGCATTAGATGCATTATCCATAAACTATGCATATTTAAAATTATTTTCCAGAGGGCTGGGATTGTGGTTCAGTGGTAAAGTGCTTGCCTGGCATGTGTGAGGCACTGGGTTTGATTCTCAGCACCACATACAAATAAATAAATTAAATAAAGGTCCACCGACAACTAAAGAATATTTTTAAAAAATAAGATAAAATTATTTTCCAGTGAACCTGCACTGGCTGAGTTACTTCTAACAAACTACCAACCATCATTCTGGTAAACAACATATTTGCAAGAATCCTAACTAAGGTTAAGTATAGCCTTGATTACTAAATAAAAGGAAGGCAACTGGCCCACACGAAATAAACTTGCTTGTTCTCACTGCCTATCTTTTTCAACTATGAAGCTGAAATTTTAAAAAATAAATAAATAACTGAGTTAATGTGATTATAAATTCAGAAAACTACCATAAGCTATATGGTGATATAAATAAGAACATCATAACAAAATGTACATTAGAATGTAGTTTTCATGTTTGTACAATTTTGCACTGGATTATGAAATAATGAGACCCATTATAATTCAACAAAAGAACAGACACTGTTAAAGAAACAAATATTTCCCTTTATTAGATTGTATTACATCTACTCATGGGATATTTATAATTGAAATTCTCAATTTACAAGTCTATAAATAATGCTATTCAACTGAAAACCAGCCAGTAAATAGCAACATATATTTGCAAAGCTTATTCATGGAAAGTGATTTCCACACCAACTCAGTAGATTAGAAATTATTAGTATTTCAGAATCAGAAGAGTAATACTCAAGAACATTTTATCAACAGTGAGTTTGCCTTACTCCTTTGCCAGCTGCACATTGGTAGGTTTTGCTCCAATAGGTATCCCATATTTGTGTAAAGTGTTAATCAAAATCTCCCTCATGTCCTTGTTGTAGGAATCAAAGTCAAAGACATTCCGAACCACACTGGAAAGACCTTCAGTGGGGAATTTCTGTATTAAAAAATAAAATAAAATCCTTATTATGTATGTGATAAAGTATACCACGTTATAAAGATTTATTAAACTGATAGAACAAAATGCACAAATGAACTTTAGCAGAAATTTACTAGCCTGTTAGATACAGAGATAGTTGGAAAACATACATTTTTATCCTTTAATGTTTGCTTCTTTTTAAATAAATACTAGAATTTCAGGAGTAACTGTTCCCACTCTTAAACATCAGGGAGAACTCAGAACCAGGTGTTCAGTGACTATACCTGCTTTCGGACCACCCCCCCCCCCTTAAAAGGAGTACCAGATGACCAACTTTAAAATATTAGTTAAGGCAGTATTAATATGAACACAAAAGTATTTAGAAAAATTAGTCTATTAATAAATGAAAAAATAAAGGAACAAGAAAATAAGGGAAGAACATAAAAAGTACAGTGAATAGTAAAATAGGGAACAGTAAAGGGAAAGAAAACAAGTACCACTACAGCTAAATGTACACTGGTGGTTCCTCTGGGTTCTGTAATGGCTCTGTTTGTGTTTTGATTTTCTTTAGGTCTGGGATCTAAACTGACTGAATTGGACTTATGATTTTATAGGTAGAATAATGTTTTCTATTTTTCTTTTTGTTCTTCCCAAATATATTCTTTTAATTCACAGATAACTTTATATATTTATGGGATAGAATGTAATGTCTCTATAGATATATGTGTGTGTGTGTCTGTGTATATATACATACGCACATATATATATGTTATGAAATGAGTAAATCAAACAAATTAACATTTCTCCCCATTGTCTCACTGTCTCACTCTTACTTCACCTTCCTCCTCTGAACCCTCCTTCACAAATTTCCTAGTTGCTTGGTGATGACCATGGTATAGAACTTTGCCAAAGCCAATTCAAAGGCCTAATAGATAATGTTCATTTGTCTTCTACATTCACAACTTAGACTGCAGACACTTTGTATTATGTAATTGGATTATTTATAGAAATTGAAAGGCTTATTATAAATTATGTAGTCTGAATAAAAAGAGATTAGTGGCTTCTTCTAAACCTCTATTTCCAGGTGCGTGCCATACCTGTAAGTGTTTGACGATGTTTACTACTTCCCTGGTGGAATAAGGATAGCTAATAATGCCCTGGTCAGCCAAATTCCTCAGCTCCCCAAAGGCAGCCACAAGCTTCTGAAGGATGGCCTCAGGCACGTTTGGTCCATACTGTTTGAGCATCTCAAGTTCTGAGTGGGGTTTGGGGTTGTCAACTGCATGGCAGCTAAAGATGTCACCTAAGGGAGAAAGAAGATTCACATTTATCATGTGACTAATCCATTATAATGTTACTGGAGAAAATGCAACAGCTGTTTGAAGAGCCATTGGTTGCTCATCAAAGTATAGAAAGCCCATCCAACAATAGGATTGTAAAGAGAAGAAAGAAATGACTGAAGTGGAAGAAAACTGGGTGATGGTGGTTTATTTGGCATGAGTTTTTTCCCATTAAAAATTACATAATAGGGGCTGGGATTGTGGCTCAGAGACTGTGCGTGTGCCTCGCATATGCGAGGCCCTGGGTTCAATCCTCAGCACCACATAAAAATAAATAAAGGTATTGTGCCCAACTACAACTAACAAATAAATATTTAAAATATTTAAAATATTTAAAATTTACATAATACTTGAATAAAATGCTTCCTGAGAGATACTGAAATACAAAGGTAAAGTCTCCTCAATATCTCTGCCAATGTCACTCCCTCTCTAAAAGGCACTCATTGGTAGCAGTTCAGCACATTTATTTTTCCAGATCTGCTTTAGTATTTTAAAATAAACGCATACATGCAAACAAATACAATTCTAGTGATCTGTTCCTTTTCCATTAATAGGAGTGTATTTTTCACGTGGTTCTGAGACTGCCTTTTTAATTTTAACAAATGTTGAAGATCTTCAGAAATTATATATATTCATCTTATGTGAATGCTTTTTTTAATGTATTCTAAATAATGGAAAATTAGTATCATTATGACCCTAACAAGTTATATAGCGTGCAGATTGCTAGAATATACCTTAGAGGAGAGTTTTAGAAAAGAAAACTTCAGAGATGTTGTCTAAATTAAAACCAAGAAATGGAATTCTAAATGCAAAATATTTAATCTGTTACTTATACAAGAAGGAATGAATTAGAGACATACACTTTATTCTGAAAAGAAGGATGAATTGTTCATGCTGAGTCATAAAATTCCCTGATCCATAATCTAAAAGAACAGGTATAAAGAAAATTAAAATAAATAAACTTAAATCATTTAAGGGGTTCATTTTAGAAAAAGAAGATACCTACTCAGATAGCAGTAAGATCTTGCTCTGATTTAGAAACCATCTGAATAAAGTTATTGTGTGTGGGGTAGGACTATGTGCATATGTTTGTGTGTGTGTGTGTGTGTGTGTATTTAAAAGTAACTCAATTAAAATGAAAGCCATGATAACTTCTACTTTTATCACAAAGTTTTCAAATATAAAATGTAAAACAGTTTTTGCTGAAAATGAAATTTAACACTGATTTTAAAAAGACAATTGTCTCCATATTTATTCATTCATCAAATAATTATTAAACATCTTCTATGTGCCAAGTACAACTCTATGTACTTTATATATATTTACGTATTTAGGTATTTCATATGTATCAAAATTCCCTATACTAGTGAAGTTTATATTCAAGCAAAGGGAGATCAATGATAACTATTAGAAAGTATAAGTTTCAAAGAAAAAGAAAGGCATAGTATAGGACAATAGAAGTAGTTATGCTGGTGAAAATCAACCAGGTAGAACTCATTGAGAAGGTAGCATCTAAGAAAATGTAGACACCTGGGGGAAGAGCATCCCACACAGTGAGTACAGCTAATAAAAGACCCTAAAGCAAAAATATCTAGCATGTGAAAAGAAGAGGAAGGAGAACAGAATGGCTGGAACAGAATGAGTGACAAGGAGAGCAGTTCAGAACAGGATAAGGCAGGAGGTCAGAAAGACAAGATGTGGGAGACATATCTCACAGGACATTATCAACTGTTATAAAGACTACTTACAGTCAAAGTAAAGTGGAAAGCCAGGGAGGAATTTTAACAAAAGAATGGACTGTTGTGTCGAGAAAAGACTACAGAAGGGTATTGGGATCTATAGCACTGTAGCATATCTTATTAGCAAAGACGCTGACTCCATTGACTATATTTTTAAGAATGTTTGTAAAGCAAATATCGTTCCCTCTGGAACAACATAAGGCATATTTATTGTCCGTGATAAAACATTTGTATTACCTAACATTAAGCTTCCCCCCCCCCACCCCGCTGCAAAGCATCTCATGCAAAAGCAGGAATCATTTGATCCTCTTTGTGCTATCTTATGGGACCTAGGCCTTGAGGAACTAGTGCAAATGCCAATCTGCTTTTGCTGTGAGTAATAATCCTTCCTTTTCCTCTGACCCAGGAGTCCAGTATCTTCTGCCATAAAATGGTGGCAAGCTAATTTGTTACATTAAAGGCAGGTAGGGTAAAATCTTAGATCCTTCACAGTTCAAGACAAAAGATAACAGTGGAAACAGGGAGATCCACTAGAGAACTATTTCTCATAATTCAGATGAGAGGCTGTGGTGGCTCACATCAAAATGGTGACCGATAGAAGTGATGAGTGTAATATAATTATAATATGATACAGCTGTAATGTAATATAATGAATATAACATAATTCTGCATATATTTTGAGGATAGAGCCAATAAGATTTCCTGATAGATGGTAAGAAATCAAGAGGAAAGAGAAAAGTCAAGAAATATTTTTGGGCCAAAGAAAATGGAGTTATCGTTTGAGATGAAAAAAGAGACTATAAATCAAGAAAAGTAAATTCATTGTGGATATGTTAGATCCAAGATATGGGAACTATTGAATAGACAGTTGGATATCAGTGTATAGTTTGGGAGACAGGTCTAAACTGGAAATAAAAAATTTGGCAACAACAAGAGTATAAATGGTGTTTTAAAACATAATATGTTCTGATTTTACCAAGGAATGAGCATAGCTAGGTAAAAGAGGACTAGCAGCATTATACCAAGCATGCAACAAGGAGGCTGAGAAGAAATAGTCATTAATGTAGAAAGAAATCAAAAAAGCAGCTGGAGGAGAATTAGAAGTCAAATACAAGAAAGTGCATTAAGGAAAAGAGGGTGACCAACTGTGTCAACTCTTTTCAGTACTGCTAACAGATTAAAAAAGATGAGCACTGCAAACTGATCACCAAATTTAACAGTGGAAAAGTCCCTGATAACCTAGACAAGAATGTTTCTGTGGAGAGATGGGAACAAAAATCTTATAAGAATGAACTTAAGAGATACTGGTGAAGGAGAAATGCAGCTATCAAGTATAGATAATTCTCTGAGTGTGAAAAACTGCTGTGAGGAGTGTAGCTAAAAAGGATAGTAGAAGAATCCAATAGCAGCTAGCAAAAAAAGAGGATTAGAGGGTCTTTTTTAAGATTGAAGATATCTTAAAAGGAAACAAAGTTGATTGCTGATGGGAACAATTGAACAAAGAAGGAAACTGCTGATATGGGAGAGGAAAGGCAGAATTTTTCAAGCTCTATCCTTAAGAAAGTGGAATTGTGTATTCATCTGGAAGGACTGGCTCTTGATGAAAGTGTGAATGGTTTACCTGGAAATGGTGGGAAACCACAACACTATGGATGGAATGTTCAGGGGACACAAGTCTATGGATGTGAACGTCTATTGTTTTTATTTTTTTCTCAGTACAGTAGGAAGCTAGGAAAAAATAATAGGCCTATGGAAATCGAGTCAAGAAACTGAATCCTGGTTAGGTATGGGTCGTCCATACCTAACTGGTGGTATGGACTGGTGGGAAAGTGAAGAAGACCTCTCCTTCTATGTTTCAATTTCTCACAAGTGATTGCAGAAGTATTGTACAATTTTAAAACAAACAAGAAAATTCACCCAGCAGGGTTAGAGCTGTGGGGGGAGAGAAGATCTGAATTACTTACCTAAGAGAACATGAAAGTAAAAGAACTAGGAAGGCACAGTGTGATTGCAATAAGGGACACTTGAGGTCCCTAGTCCAGAAAAGTGAGGTTACTTTTTCTAACCATATTCAGCTCCATGTGTGTATGTTTTCTAATTGGTATGAAGGGTTGCTGGATTTGGGGTACTTACTTAGAAGTAGTAACAGGAAATACTGGAGGTTTTGCAGTGATGAAATAAAAACCCAAGGAAAAGTTATAAATAGAATTATAAAATTGAGATTATAGAAGAGTTTCAGTAATTAAAACTAGGATATGTCCATGGAAGTGAGTGGCTGAGATACAATATGGAATAAAATCACTTGAATAAAAACATCCAAGAAGCCCTGAAACCAGAGAGTTGGAAAATCCACATGCATTATACTGCGAACACTCTCAGAGCAGTTAGAGTTAGGCAGAGTGACAGTGAACAAAGAACAAAAAATCATGGAGAAAGGACAAGGAGGTAGACGACAGCAACAAGGGGTTGTAATAATATAATCTGACGACACAAGATGTAAAGCTAGGAACTTTTAAGGAAGAAACAAAGAGAATAATCCATAAATAGCAACAAGAAGCAAAGACTCTTTATTTCTTCTAGACCCAGTATGAGAGAAATACACACACACACACACACACACACACACACACACTCCTCGAAAGGACTTCAGTGGAAGAAGTGACTGCAGGGAGGGCTGGAATTTCATCTGAGCCACAGCAGATTTCAGGATTCAGAGGAGGATGAAAGACAAAGACAGAATAGGGAATTAATGTTCTTATAGACATTAAAATCAATATGATGTGTGTGACCCATGAAGAAACTACATAAAAAAACTCAAACCTTTCACACTAGAAACAATTACAAGTTTACTTTAGTGTTTTCACGTTGCTACATTGTAAGAGTATCAGTAATGCATGAATGGGTAACAGCTTTTACAGAAATATCTATATATGGTTAAAAAATACAAAAATAGTAAATGAACAAATTACATGTCCATTTCTGAATTTCAAGAAAAACAACCCTCCCTTCTTGCCAGTTTTCTGTGTTAGGAGAAATTCTACACAAGTAAGACATATATGTGTATCTACATCCCTTCTACCCTGAAAAGAACCTCAAAGAGTAAATAGAGTACCACTTTCATGACTTATTGTATTTGATTTGTTTCTTTTCTTGCTATTACAAACATGCTGTATTGTCTATACTTGTACTTAAATCAGGTCAATTCCTTAATGTGGAATTACTAGGCCAAAGATCCTATGAGGAGAATCACCCTGCCTCGTGTTGAGTATTAGAGTCCAGAAATATATATTTGCCACAGAAAAGTTCCTCAAGGTTATGATGATTAAGTTTATTCCAGGGCCTCTAATCAGTGTGAATGTGTTTCCTCAGAGTTGTTTTAGCCCTTTTCATAGTTAGGGAAATGTAACAAAAATAGACACTAAAAACATTTCTTATTTCATTCCAAAAAGACCTGAATGACATATAGTTTAACATAATTAAGAAAAAAAGGCTCTGGAATCAGATTGACTTAGATATGAAGCCCACCTCTATCAGTCATTAGTTAACTGACTAGAGAAGAATAATCTCTTTGAATATAAGATACACAGGGCAGTTATTGTGGTACAGCATAGAGTAACCCTGACAGCCATTCTGGCACTGTCATTAACATTGTTATTGTTAATATTATTGTTAATGTGATTGTTATTATCAGCATTACTGTTTTTACCTAAGGTGCCAAAGAAATCATTGCCTAAGAAAGGAAATCCAGGTCTGTTGGCTAGAACAATCATCCTAAAGTCAGGATGAATCACTATAACATTTTCTCGTCCATCCACATTGGCAGAATCTGAAAAACAAAATTTCCATTTATTCTTTATTGATATTTAATAATTTTTAAGAATGTCAAGTTACTGACTTTAACACAAGTAGTCATAGTGACAACTGAATTGCAGAAAAAACTTGCTTGAAAAAGTTTGCTCAAGAACAGAATATTGATAAATATACTAAACTCTACAAGAACTTGCATATTTATGTAAATGTGCAACATACATCAAAAAGCAAATATATCCATACACTGTCTTATAATACTGGCTTGAGATATCATTATTCTTGAAACAAATAAAAAAATAAAAATTTATAATGAGCTACAAGGAATACCCAAGGCTAAAATCCAACAATCTTTACTTTTTATCAGCTGCATCCCTTTGCACAAAGCCTTAGAGTATGCAGCTTAAGATATCATTCTTGTTTAGGTCACATGCCCTACAACATAACTACATAAAATAGAGGTCTCAAAAACTGCCAATTCATTAGTAAAAAGCTGACTTGTGGGGCTGGAGTTGTGGCTCAGTGATAGAGCTCCCGTTTTGCATGTGTGAGGGACTGGGTTCAACTGACCCTCAGCACCACATAAAGATAAATAATTAAAATAAAGGTACTGCATCCATTTACAACTAAAAAAAATTAAAAACCCAGCTGACTTGTTTCCAATTAGGGAATTGTTTTATGCACGTGTTTATGGCATTAAAGGAACTAAATATTACAATCTCCTGGTTGGTGCACATTCCAGATAATGTCTGAGCTGCTAGTAAGAGCTTTATTATGGTTATTTTAAGAAGAACCACTTACCATCTAGGTTTATGTAAACTCTAGCCTTAGGCTGTCCACCTTTAAAACATGATGGTTATGACACACCTGGAGTTTTGAGATGAGTCTGTAAGAACCTATACTTATAATCATTTATGATACCAAACAATAATCTTTCAATGTGTCATATATGCATGTGCTAATACAACCTATAGTTTTTTTTTAACATTTATCCCGATTAATTTTAGTAAAGAAAACCAGAGGAGTATGGAGCCATAGGCAAAGTTTAATTATTCAATTAAAAGAAATATGATAATAAAAATAGAGAACGTTTTTTAAAAGCAAGGAAAATGAAAAAAGACAGGACTGGAATTGATGGTTCATGAAGCTCCATTAAAAGAGCTTCAGGTGCCTTTATTTAAAATATCATCTACATGGCTGGGGGTGTACCTCAGCGAAAAAACCCATGCTTAACGTAAGGCTCTGAGTCTAGTGCCCAGCACCAAAAAAGCAAAACAAACAAAATATAACAAAATAACAACAATAACAAATTCTAGTCATGAACAATCATGCTTGAGTTTGGAAATTATTTTGCCTATCTACTTGTCGGTTATCCTTCAAAAATATATCAGAAAATGTAGAGGGTTGCCAGGAAATAATCACTCTTTAACTATGATTTTGTTTTAGAAAATCTTTCTTCCTATTTTAGTATCCTTGAGATACCTCTAAAAAGAGTCGGCAGAATTCCAATCCTGAGAGTCTGAAAAGATGTTAAGAGAGAATATTCAGACTAACACAAATTCTTATTTTTTTCATGAAACTTAGTGTAAAATTAAAATAATAGAATGCTATTATTAGTCTGAACTGAGGTTCAATATGGCAACCTTACAATGGTAATGTCCAGGAGGAACACTTCTATGATGGTCATCTTGTATCTTTTGAATGGGGTCTTCTTTACACTATCTTCAAATACTGCAGACTTTAGTTATCCTAATTTGTTTGGTTACTAGGCTATTGGATATGTATTTTCAATGGCTAGTCTTTTCAGGAGGCAAAAATTTAAAATTAAAAGCTAGAAAATATTCTCACATCGTGTTAAACAAACTTAATATTCTCTGTAGGTTAAATAAACTGATAAGATTTATCCTTCATTTTTTCCTAACAATAACAAAAAGGGTATGTGAGTAGGAACAAGAAGAAGACAATCCAAAATAGAGGAGAACTACTTCCTGCTAAAGAAGAGTGTGTACCTAATGTGTGTGTGTGTGTGTGTGTGTGTGTGTGTATATAAATACACAAATACATAATAAGTATTTTATGTGTGTGTATATGTACATGTATAAGTCTAGCAAATTTTCTAATTATATTGAGCTAATAATAAAATAAGTCTTAAAATTCCAGATATTAAAGAAAATAAATAACACAAATAATGGAGAAATGAATTGATAAAGTATATATTAGTATTCTCAGGGTAGAAAAATATGACACTTATTTGTCCTAATATTACCACAGAAATTTTCAAAAATGCTTTCCTGGCTATAAAAAATAAAACTGGGGACTCAGAATAAGCTCAGTGGTAGAATATGTGCTTAGCATGCAATAGGCCTTGGGTTCAATCCCCAGCACCTTCTCCCACAAAAAAGTAAAACTTATAAAGCTAGACTTAAATGTTACTTTTTATAAATAATTACCAACATTGACAATTTAATTTATATTGAAATTATGCCTACTGCTTGAGTCCATACCAGAGATATAAAAATTACAGATATGACAGTAAACATTGCAGTTTTAATACTCACTTGCTACAATGCGTCTTCCATCTGCTAGAATCATTTCTCCATTTTCTACTAAAGTTTTCAAAATACAAGTGACATTTGTTGGGGCTTTGTCTGCTTCATCTATAACCAGAACATGACCCATCTTTATTGCTTTAACCTTCGAAGACAGAAAACTTATCATAAACAAACACAAATAAATAAAAGTAAGCATTATTAAAGCTTCATCACTTAGTGCTTTGTATTTATAATAGCTAGTATTAAGTTATGGCTACACACAACCATACACACTCAAAATCTGCAGCACAGCTAAAAACAAAATTTATGTATCTCCACCAGAATCTTCACATAGTCACTATTTTACTGACTTCACAGGAATCCTTTCATTTACCTTCATTTTAGAATTATTCCTATGATAATGATACCAAATAATATTTCATACCTAGAATAGGGGAGATGTACAACAAGTATAATAAATAGAGAAATCAAAGTGCCATAGAATTTAAGAGGAGTTGAGACACCATAAGCAATTGTATCAGAATATTGCATTTGTTCTAGCTCTTAAAAAGAGTGTAATATTTTAATATTGTAATAGATCAGAATGCATGGTGCTGGAGATGTGGTATTCAAAACAAAAAAGCAAACCAATGGTCAAACTCCTGGAGCATATTTATTGAAGAGTGAATATGAGTAGTTTATATTAACTGAAATAGAAATCAAATCTAAGAAAAGAGAAAAAAGGCACTAGAAGAGTAGATTTGGTTTCTACTACTAAGGAATTTGTTTGCCAGACCAATAAATACATACTTTCCCTCATTAAATAATGGGATATAATTTAATATTTGTGAGTTCACACATGTTGGAAAAAAAACTGTAGAGCTACACTTTAGGATATTTAATCTGGCAGCCACATGCAGAATAAACTAAAAGGGGATTACTGTAACAATTTGTTTAAAAGAGTTTGTTTGGGAACCTGATTGTGCATCAGCATTAGAAAACAGAAATAAAAAGTGTTAGACTAATCTGAGGAGTTCAGCAGAGGTAGAAACTATAGGTTGGGCAACCATTTGAATAGTAAGAGGGGAAAAGAAAAATAAGAGTCCTAGGACTTGAGTGACTGTGTGAATGGTGACATCATTAAATAAAGATAAAAGCTAAAAACTCTTAAAACTCTTTCCCCCTGGGGGAGTAGGAGAAAATGCTCAATGAATTTAAATGTAAAGACTGTTTTTAAATAGCAAGAAATATAACATTATGAACTATAAGTTTTTCTGACTGCACAATTGTGATGAATGATTTTAAGGAAATAACACATCATTAAATAGGTGGTTTCTTTTACCACAAATATTTTATAAAGAATTGATGAGAGATTAAAAAAACCATTAAGGGTTATAAGTAAATTTTAGGGTACAAAAAGAAAACATGGAGCTTTTATCCTCAACCCCATCTCTGCACAGATAAAAGGAAAGTTAGGCCCAACCCAAATGACTTCAGGCAGGAGATCCTAGACTCACATCTCTGGGTCTGGGCCACAGAGGTCCCATGATGGCTTACTGGTGTTGCAGTTGTGCAGGAGTTTGCTGCACAGGGTCACATGCTTGGCAGGCTGGGATTTCCCTGGGTCTCAAATGGGAAGCTGAGGACTGGATCCCCCCAGCTTCCTAAAACACTGATATTTGATTAGATAAAACCACTTTATTAGAATAAACCACCAAAAGAAAAAAAAAAACTTTTCTAGAAATATTACCTGATTTCAAACTATACATGTTTGGAAACAATAGCAACCTTAAAAAAATTTTTAGAAGAGAAATCAGTAAAGGACTTTTGTCATTCCCTAAATTTATGACTCTCTCTCTCCCCACCCCTTCTCTCTGAAAAGAGAACATAATTTTAGAAATAATATTTCCCAATAATTTATATTTAAATATCTGTCCCTAAAATAACACCTGAACAAGTGCATTCTAGTTAGTCTAAAAAACATTAGAATCTATGGGAGATTTCTCTACTTATTCAAAGGATGAAACACAGCTATCATTTAAAATATTTAAAATATTCATATGATTGGATTACTAACCAAAGGTGAGTCTTCATACACAATCAGTCCATCTTTAACTGAAGGCTGAAGAGTAAGTGTTTGTACTGTGGTGTCCCTAAGGTGAAACCAACATGTTTTATAGTTAATAAGGAAATAAACCAATGTTTGATTACAAATAAAATACCACACGAGAGAAGTTCTTTTAAAATTTTGTTTCACCATCCTGCTTTTCTGAATAAAAATAAAAATAACAAGTGAAATTTCATCCAGCAATGGTATGTTGTTAAATTAATATAAATTACAAGGGTTTGGGAATTAATCTAGGTTTATAGATTAATCAGGTTCTTCTTTTTCTTTTCTCCTTTATGATCATTTCATATCTCAGAATTACCTCATGAGGATGAAATAGAGAAATTTCAAAAAATGTTTTATATTATATATAATATTTATGTTACTTAGAAGTAATCTCAGCCAGGTGCAGTGGTGCATGCTATAATCCCAGCAATCCAGAGGCCAAGGCAGGAGGATCACAAGATGGAGGCCAGCCTGGGCAACTTCACAAGACCCTGTCTCAAAATTTAAAAATAAAATTTAAATGTAGCTACACTTGGGTTCATTCCCAGCACAGAAAAAAAAAATTATAATAATAGGATGGGCAAGTTTGGTAATAATTGGCATGTTGACATGGTCAAATAAATAAAGCGAGTCTACAAATTATATGATATAGCCCAATTAGCTATCACTAGGTACTAAAGCATGACTCACACCACTTCCAAGAACACTGAAGAATTACTTAATTGGATTTTAAAATTTTTACTGGGTTTACAGCAATCCAATTTATTTTCTTAAGCCACTTTTTCCTATTTATCAAATTCTCCTTTAATTGAGAATCTTCAAAAGTATTGATAGTGAGTTATCTTGGTGTTGTAAGCCTCTTTCCTGATGAGATATAAGGTCTGTATTACTTATGGATATTTTTGTTAAACATGCACAGAAGCTGTAGGTATTAGGCAGGTTCAAAGACTTGAGGGGATCAATTTAATATCATCTCCTTCTATATATACTGTATTTTTAAAAAATAAAATACTACGGCCAGCTGGATTAAGTCTCAGAGAATTAGAACTACTATTAAAATGTGAATGTGAGTAATGCCTTTCTTTGGAATGGTTCAAAGTTGTCTTTTCAAATGACCCTACCATTTAGTTAAAATAAAATGTGAAGTTGAAATTGTATGTGTAAGACATTACTTGGAATGTGAACTTCAAAACTTGGTGCTATAATATGCATGTGAAACTCACGCCCAAATGCCAAATTTTACTACCATCTGTGAAAATTGTAAAATGTGTATCTATTTTTTTAAAAAAGTAATATCACATATCAATCAAAACCAAAGCAAATTTAACATAGCACTCAAATTTTTTTTTAAAGCAAAACAAATTCAATTGAAATTAGTTAATTGCTTTGAGAGGCAGTTGGGGTAGCCGAAAGAGGACTCTAGAGTCAGAATAATTAGTAAATTTTCCTTCTGGCTACTTGTTAGTAATATGATCTTGGGTAGGTAATAAGATCTGCCCAGAAAAATTGCTGAAGGAATGCTTGGAAAGTCTGTGGCATAGTATGTGGAAGACAGCAGGAGTATAATAACATGCCAGCTTTAGTCATTGGTTGTTATTGTTATGGCTCTTGAAGTGACTGAGATTTCCTGGCCCAACTTCTACTTGATCTTTAGGCTTTTAGTATTAACAATACTTCTTCAAAGTCTCTTCCCTGACTCTTTGAAGACCAGAGTATGTGCTCTTGTTGTGTATTCCCTTTGACCCTTGATCTCTCCTATCTCAATCCTTAATATACTATATTGCAATTATTTATTTCAAGATTTATTTTTCTACACTGGTTAGAAGATCTAAAATATAGAACATCTATATTATCCCACTTCTGTCCCCAGTATCTAGATGTCTGTCTTATGAAAGGAATTAAATAAATATTTGCTGAACAAATAAAATAAAATATGGTAAAAAGTAAAAAAATGAAACCTTACATTTTGATTTATACTGCAGAATACAAATTTATTGGATGATGAAACTTTAAAAAAAAACATAAAATCTGGAACCCACTCTAGTAAATGTTGGGTTATATTAAGGCTGACTCTCTTAGAGGAAAGGAAGGGTCCTAATTCACCTCTATTAGAAAGCACAGCAATGTTCAGAAGGTATACTTGGGTTTGATCAGCCATGGAACTGAGAGTAGATGCTTTAATGTCTATCCTATCCTCCAGCTGAGTTGAATTTTAGACTTACTAATGTAGTGGGTAACTATTTTTTTTTTTTTTAACCAGGGATTGAATCTAGGGGAACTTAACCACTGAGCCACATCTCCAGCCCTTTTCATTCTACTTTTAAAATTTTGAGACACGGTCTCACTAAGCTGCTTAGGGCCTCACTAAATTGCTGAGGCTGGCTCTGAACAGGTGATCCTCCTGCCTCACTGTCCTGAGCGCTGGGATTACAGATATGTCCCACCACACCTGGCTAGTGGGTATTTTTCACGTCAAAGTCCTTAATTATCAGGACCTACTTTGGTATGTTGACAATATAATTATTGACATTTACAATTTCCAGATTACCTGCTTTGTTTATACCTAGCTTGAAAGGATTTTTCCTCTAACTTGAACAAATGGTGATTGGTTTCTTTTGTTTATTCTCTTGGGATCTGGCCTACTGCTATTCCTGAACCTTCTTCCAAGCTGCTAACCTCATGACACCAGCCCTTAGGGTACTTAGCACCTGTCCCCATGATATACTGCTTCATACACTTTACCAAAAATCCATTCCAAAGAATTATTCTTTTATCGTCCCTAAAAAATCAAATTAAAATATATCTAAAATAAAGCCCTGGGAAATGTTAAGGAAAGTGAAAATATGTTGTGACAATTTATTGGTATTTATCAACTTTGGTATGGATTAAATATTTCTAGGACAATGTTATGATATACAAGCATCCATTTTCTGTACACTAATATTTATAAATTTACTGTTGGACATCCTGTATACTGCCTTTTGTTAACATATTAACTTTTAGAGTTTTGAACTAATGAAGAATAGAGCTTAATTAACTCACTTAAATTCACTGTTAATATTCTAGCAATGGAGAAGGGGGTGGGTAATGAAAGGAAAAAGATGTGTTCACACAGATTTTTATAGCAATATAGTGAATTTCTCACCTCAATTCTCATATATTTAATGGGTAACAACATGATGCCTTCCAGGACCAAAAAAGAAAAAGAAACTCTCGCATCGTTGTCAGTAGGAAGGAAATTCAGTATTACATTAATAATTATAGTGCTTTACAGCAGATTAAGAACAGTAAATTCAAGCTTAATTCTAATTTTAAAGAGGCAAATGAAACTGCTCTATAACACTTGGATTCTGATAGCATACGACTTGTCAAATTAGATTTCTCAAAAGACTTTTGTGCTAGAAATAAAAACCATATGTTTGAGGGAACAAGCACAAATCAGATGATTTCCATAAAAGACTAAAATGAAGATAAATACAAATAGGAAACATGGTTTTCAGTGGAAAAGTCAGCAAGAAAGAGGAACTTATGGAATAAGAGTGGATTTGTTCTCTTCTTATTACTGATCATTTCATCTGGCACATCAAAGAAAAAGCAGACTAGTAACATATGTGAAATGATACTGAGCTTAAAATTGGTTGGCTTGCATTTTGGATAGTTACCCTGATTATATAAGGGTGAAAAACAATATACTACCTTCTGCATAGTATATAATACAAGAATAAAGACATCCTATAAACTATAAACTTCAACTTAATAAGGGATTAGGTGTTTACTGTTGTTGTAGATAGCATATGCATAGACTCTTAAAGACACTGTGATAATTCTTTTTAAAAAGCATTTCATTAAAATCATTGTTTTGCATTCATCAGCATCTTTAATAAAATATATTAATTCTCCACACAAAAAGCAATGACCTTAAGAAAATATTTTACTGCAAATTTTAATTCTATTTTGACTTGTTTCTCTCAAAAACATCTTTGAAATGCTGGCTAATAAAAATTTAGTCAATAATTTCAATTAAACTAAGGAGAAAAAAAGTTGAAACACACCTTTGTCATATTATTTTCAGCCTAAGGTTTAATAAAGAGATGGTTTTCAGTTACCAGTACTACTCGATGAATTAATTAGCCAATAGTTGACATTTAAGTTATTATCAATTGTTCCTATTTCTTATGGTATTACAAACTACAGATGTCCATCAATTAAAGCCTGTGTCAATAAAGGACTGCTCAAAGAAATATCACATTAAACTCAAAAAGCTAAACACCCAAAAAACAAATAACCAAATCAATAAATGGGCCAAGGAACTGAACAGATACTTCTCAGAAGATGATGTACAATCAATCAACAAATACATGAAAAAATGTACACTAGCAATTAGAGAAATGCAAATCAAAACCATTCTAAGATTTCATCTCACTCCAGTCAGAAAGGCAGCTATTAGGTATACAACCAACAATAAGTGTTGGCGAGGATGTGGGGGGAAAGGTACTCTCATATACTGCTGGTGGGACTGCAAATTGGTGCAGCCAATATGGAAAGTAGTATGAGATTTCTTGGAAAATTGGGAATGGAACCACCATTTGATCCAGCTGTCCCTCTCCTCAGTCATCTATACCCAAAGGACTTAAAAACAGCACACTACAGGGACACAGCCACATCAATGTTTATAACAGCACAATTCATAATAGCTAAACTGTGGAACCAATCTAAATGCCCTTCAATAGATGAATGGATAAAAATGTCACATATATACACAATGGAATATTACTCAGCAATAAAATAGAATTAAATCATGGCATCTGCAGATAAATGGATGGAATTTGAGAAGATAATGCTAAGTGAAGTTAGCCAATCCCCAAAAACCAAATGACAAATGTTTTCTTTGATATAAGGAGGCTGATTCAGAATGGGATAGGGAGCAGGAGCATGAGAGAAATAGACGACCTCTAGTATATAGGGTAGAGGGGTTGGAGGGGAAGGAAGGGGGCATGGGATAATTAATGATGGTTCACTGCTAACCAAAGTACATGTATGAAGACATGAATTGGTGTGAATATACTATATATACACCAAGAGATATGAAAAATAATGCTCTATGTATGTAATAAGAATTGTAATGCATTCTGCTGTCATATATAAATAAAAATTTGCATAATAAAAAAAGAAATGTCACATTAAACTCTATTTTCCTTTTAACCTTGTGATTTTAATTTTTTTTAAATTGGAGTTACTGATGTTCAATAGTAACTCATAATGATTCCAGATGCAATTAAAGTATGTAAAGACCAAGTTTTTGTTAAAATAAGGAAATAAAATTAGCCTCTAGAGAGCAAGCACAATCTGTTCTGAAATGTTGCTTGTAAAGTTACTTTAAACTAATATCTTCTAATTTACGAAGGAGGAAAAGTTGTCAAAAGAGTGTTTATTTTGAATATTATATTTTAATGAGTTATATTTTAATAGATGGATGTTTTTATTTCTTTTAGGAAGGAAATTAATAGATAAACTTAAGAGTAAAGGAAGAAGGAAGATACAAGAGTTTCAAATAGCCAACAAAAATCTCCTTTATAATCTTCATTAAAATAAAGATGGCTATACGAGCACTCCATTCAATAATGAATCAAACATGAGAAAAGACAGAAGAATATAGATCAAAAGAGGCACCAGATATTTGCTTATTATTTTAAACAAATGGGTGATTATAAAAATAGAACTAAATGATACTTTTAGCGAATAAGATATAAGCATAATATATCTTATTATTGGGAAGTAAATACTTCTTATTGAGTAGTAAATACTTATCGAGAAGTAATATTGTCAAAAAGTAGTTTTTCAAATGAAGAAGAGTTCATGACATCATCAAAATATTGTTTTAACAATGAGTTTAATAAGTTGAAATAAATGTAAAGAACACTAATAATCATTAATAAAACAGTGAGTGGTACTTAAGACAAAGGTGATGCAAACAAGTTTAATAATTAATTATTTACAAACATTCTGGTTTCTGTGCTGAATAGGGACACATAACACTACCCTCTACCTGCAAATGACAAATTGATTTTCCCGAAAACAGGAAGAAACTTCCTTAGAACCTCAAACAGATACAATCCTTGTTATGAGCAGTGCTGCCAACCAACTCAAAAAAAAGAAGACACAAAATAAGACTATGGTTACTGTCATGTTAGTTAAAAAACCAGCAGTGGGCTAAATGTGAATACTTTTGGTTTGATCAATCACTTACCCTCTCAAAGCCCAAGAGCTCACCTCTACCAAGGGAAATAACATAGAATATATGAGAGAATATTATGGTGAAAAGTAAGAAACATAAAAGGAAAAGGAAAAGAATGAAAGGGAAAAAGAGTATATACATATGCAGTGCTTTGAATGTCTTGAATGCTTTGAGGAAAAAGTTCTTTTAGAAAGATAAGCAAAATATTTTTTTTCTGGTAAAGTGCCTGAAAAAACTCCAGCTTTTAAAAAAGTTGTTTTGGAGACACATAGTAGTTTATTTAGTAGTCAATCACTCATCGCTAACAAGACAAAATGCAAAAAATCCTAACAAACTACAAAGGAAAGAAAGATGTTAGAGGATAATATTTATGGAAGGAAGTCTACTGGGATGCAACACTTTGCAGTTCAGAGGTAGGTTGTTGCTGGGAAAGCAGGTAGAAATTAGCTACAGCAAAACAATCACCAGCTAATCATTTCAAAACATGCTTAGTTTTCAAAATCTATTTATCTCTACTATGTCTCCTTAGGACTATTTTATTAACACTATTTTAAAAGAAATTCAATATTCAAAGCCATGATGATAAATCTTTTCTTGAATTTCTCTGAAAATCTTATCAGTTATTAAGTTTTTAGAAATAAAACAAATCTACTAAAATGGTAAAAATAAAATTGTACTTTTTATTGTTACTCTGAAAACTAGCTTTCTGCTGGGTTAAGTTTCAGGGACTCAATATGATCTAATTTCTTTGAAGGAACTTTTCTATTTTCCAGAAAAAAATAAAAGGCAGTTTATAGGTCCTTTATCTGAATAGAAAAATGAGTATTTTAATTAGTTTTTAAAAGAGAATAGAAGAATAAATACAGAAATACAAAGTTGTGTACACAGAGGCAATCAAAGGTGAGTTTGATGAATATTTTGTCCTTTGAATACATCTTTTTTGGGGGCTGGGTGGGGAGGATTGCCAGGGATTGAACCTAGAAGCACTCCACTACTGAACCACATCCCCAGCCCTATTTTATTTTATTATTTGTATTTTTATTTAGAGATGGTCTCGTTGAGTCAGATGCTTAGGGTTTCGCCATTGCTGAGGCTGGCTTTGAACTTGCGATCCCTCTGCCTCAGCTTCCTGAGCAACTAGGATTACAAGTGTGCACCACCACACCTGGCTGGATAAATCCTTATTAGAAAATATACTACATAATAACTTATAAATTGAGTAACGAAATAAAAATGTAATAAAACATAAAAATTAGTAAATGACCATTTTTCATATCATGATATTCCAGTCTTTCATTAAACAAATAATATTGAACATATATTAATGGGGATTGCTTTAGATACTGGAGGACTATCTGTGAACAAAACAGGTAAAAATTCCTTCCTGCAATGAACTTACATTCATATAGCATTTAAAGGAACTTATCATGTTAATAACATATTACTTTGAATTACAGAATGAACTATATTTTGCATATTAAGTACTAAAAGATATTTTACAACAGGCAATGAAATTGAAAGAATAAAATTAAAACACATTTTTTAAACATTCTTTTAGTTGTAGATGGACACCATATCTTTGTTTTATTTATTTATTTTTTTATGTGGTGCTGAGGATCGAACCCAGCGCCTCATGCATGAGAGGCAAGCTCTCAACTACTGAGATGCAACCCCAGCCCAAAATTAAAACACATTTTTAATCATTAAGACAAATAATACATGATCCTGCTGCCATTAATGTCTACCAGAAGAGGAGTGCTCTCCACAAAGCTAGTTAAGCATGTCTCTTGGTTAATAACCCAATATATATATTTGGTGTAATACATATTGACTAAAACTTACAATATAAGTTGAATTTTTACATAATATCATTTGATATACTATAATCCATTCTTTTATCTTCATTTGCTTGTTTATCAACCTGGAAAAATTTACAATGCTATGGTTTTAAATTAACCAGACTTTAGCCACCCCAGTTAAATAAAAACAGTGTATAAATAAGTGAGTACTTTTTTTTTTTTACAAAATCTATAAAGAAAATGTGGCTTTAATTTTTTATAATTTTCCTATTAGGTTTTTATAACAGATTCTCTCTTTTTTCAGATTTATTTTTTAAATTAAATTATTTATTCTAATTTGTTATACATAATGGCAGAATGCAATTCATTTCATATTATACATATAGAGCACAATTTTTCAAGTCATTGATTGCACACAAAGTATTTTCACACCATTCGTGTCTTCATACATGTACTTAGGGTAATGATGTCTAACTCATTCCACCATCATTCCTACTCCATTGCCCCCTTCCTTCCTCTCTCTCCCCTTTTCCCTATCTAAAGTTCCTCCATTCCTCCCATGTTCCCCCCACCATTGCCATTATGAGTCAGCATTCTCATATCAAAGAAAACATTTGCCCTTTGGTTTTTTGGGATTGGCTTACTTCACTTCATATTATATTCTCCAATTCCATCCATTTACCTGCAAATGCCATGATTTTATTCTCTTTTAATAATGAGTAATGTTCCATTGTGTATATAACCAAAATTTTCTTATCCATTCATCTACTGAAGGGTGTCTGGGTTGGTTCTGCAATTTAGCTATTGTGATTTGTGCTGCTATAAACATTGATATGGCTGTGTCCCTGTAGTATGCTGTTTTTAAGTCCTTTGGGTATAAACCAAAGAGTGGGACAGCTGGATCAAATGGTGGTTCCATTCCAAGTTTTCCAAAGAATCTCCATACTGCTTTCCAGATTAACTGCACCAATTTGCAGTCCCACCAGCAATGTATGGTGTGCCTGTTTCCCCACATCCTTGCCAACACTTATTGTTTGTATTCTTGATAGCTGCCATTCTGACTGCAGTGAGATGAAATCTTAGAGTGGTTTTGATTTGCATTTCTCTAATTGCTAGAAATGTTGAACATTTTTTCATATGTTTGTTGATTGATTGTATATCCTCTTCTGAAAAGTGTCTTTTCAGTTCCTTAGCCCATTTATTGATTGAGTTATTTGGTTTTTTGGTGTTAAGGTTTTTGAGTGCTTTATATATCCTAGAGATTAGTGCTCTACCTGATATGCTTGTGGTAAATAAAGATTTGCTCCATTCTGTAGACTCTCTATTCACCTCACTGATTGCTTCTTTTGATGAGAAGCTTTTTAGCTTTTAGTTTTTTTTTTTTTAAGATTCTCTTTTAAAACAGAACTACTGCATCATAGGAAAGACAATATATGCTGCTTTTAGCACCAAAATTTAGAGTTCACTTCAATCCTAGTATCTCTTCAAGACTAATTTTAATCAAAGAAGGAAAGGTACATGGGTTGGGATTGTGGCTTGCGGTACAGCGCTTGCCTAGCACTTGTGAGGTCCTCAGCACCACATAAAAATAAATAAATAAAGGTATTGTGTCCAACTACATATTTAAAAATATATATTAAAAAAAGAAAAGTTACAGCTATGTGAGGAATTAGAAGGCAGAGAACTAAAGCAGGCCCTAAACACATTTCCTTGTCATCTTGCATTTTACCTTAAAATTTGATGTAGGTTTTGAAAGCTATTCCATAATATATCCAATTTGTTTCAATATAAAAACATTTAAGTCACCACTGAGGATACAGCAACAAGAAGCTGTGGTTGTGAGCCAACACCTTCTGGAAACTTGATTGAACTGAAGATAGCTGACACTGCATAGAAAGTTCAGCATCTGGATGCTTTTCCTGTTCTGGTATCTATCACATTATTTCATGAACCCTGATTAGATGAGCGGTTATACACAGCAATCATTTTTCATTGATTTATGAACTATGTCAGGGTAATCACTGTGGCCAGTCTCCAGAATAATGCGAAAAGATGGTATGTGCAGCATTTTCTGACTTCTGGTAGACATTTCAACAACTGCACCTTTTAAAGTTTTCACATAGTTTATGTCATACTAAGACGGAAAAGTTCTCTTATCTCCTGAGCCATCTCTTATAATATCTCAGAATGAACCTAAGGATATTGTTCATTTGTCCTGTTCTCTTGTTTGAATTTAGGTATTACTGCTGTTCATTTAAGTAAACCAGAACATCTTTAAAACCACTCCAAAAAAGAGGTAAAGAAGTAAGAAGTACTTAATATATTGATGAAACAAATAAGGCATGTTTATAGGGGCAAGAAACAAGAAATAGTTTACTGCGCAATGCTATTGAAATACCAGTTCTCTCAATGAGGCCTTCCCTGGCCAATCTATTCAAAATTGTTAGCCCCTGGCTCCATTCATGCTTTATTTTTTTAAATCAATATCTGACATAGGCCATATTTCATTCTCTCTCTCTCTTGCCAGCAACTAGAGCATAACATGAATGTTGCTTTTGTTCCCTGGTCAATCACTCAAGCTTAGAAAAGTAACCAGAGTATAGTAGATATTTAATAATGCTGCTCAGATGGGTGCATTTCAGTCCCTTCAATCATATACCCTAAGGCCAAACTGTGTTATTAAAAGTTCCTTAAGCATCAAGTATATCTTTCCTCTTTTCTGAAGTTTTTTCTTCCTTTTTCTCATTGCCTGACATACTTATAAGGTCCATTCCTTTTATGCTCAGATCAAATGTTCCTGACTCTTAGAAGCACCCCTTACTTTTCACTTCTACCCTACCAGTTGAACTAATAATTGTTCCATAGAAAGTACTCTACACTTAAGATGAACTTTAGCTGTTCATATGATTGTCTCTCTTGCTAGGCATAGCTGTTATAGACAAGAGTACAATAACATAATTTTTTATGCACCTAGTACCTATCACCATGTTGTGTACCTTGTAGGCAGCAAAAAATGTTTGCTCAAAGAAGGAATGAATGCATGAGTGTATTAAATAAACATTAATTATGTACTTCTAATGTATAAAGCAGATTATTAGGCACAAAGTATTATACATGAATAATACAGAGACTGCTCTTCAGGAAGTACACATGACAGATAGGGAGATAGATATAAGATAATTAAATCTAGTTCATGTCAGAAGTGATACGGGTTATAAAAACAAAGATATCAAAATAAAGTTCAATGTGAACTCAGAGGAGACAGTAACCAATTCTGACCGAAGAAGACATGATTCTAACAATAAAATCTGATTTTATCTGCCAGTGATGCGTAGAAGATACATCCAGGCAGAGCATCAGTCAAATGTGGAGCAGTCTGGAGATACAAGAGAAGTTTTAGGGAACATCTAGTTACCCAACATGTCTAGAACATAGTTATGTGAAGGGGAGAGAGCTGGATAGGCAGGGTAAGTCCAGAATGTATGGAGTCTTAAATTTCATAGTTTAGTCTGACTTTCATTTCATGGAAAACATGAAGCCATTGGAGGACCAACCATCTATCCATTTCAGAGGGAAAACTTTCTGAATAGATGTCTGAAAGGTGGAAGAAAAAGGAAAAGACATTGCATTTATTCATTTGTTTAGCAAATGTTTATGAAACATTGGCTATACTCTAGACATCACAGTGGAAAAGGCAGTTGAAGACATATCCCTGCCCATAAGGGGGGGGGAGCTACCTACTGAGGAGGACAGAGATAGGAACATGTAACTGTGATAAAGACAGATATACTAGCAGAGCCTGTTCTATGTCAATAGCCCTAACCTTAACCATTAATAAAAGTCCTTTTGGAAAAGAAACATTCTAAAACTTATAAATATGGAAACCAAAAAAAATGACCTAATAGTGAAAAACAATATCTTAGTTTTTATTTGGTACTAATAAAAAAACTTCTTGTTCTCATTAAAAATTAAAGAAGACTATTTGGGAGAAAGCAATGTGATTGATTCACTTTATTATTTTTGTGATTTAAAGTTCTAGCCCTAAATTCAATTGATTTCTATAGCTGAAAAACAGCTCACAAGGATACCTACATAGAACCAAATGACAGAAGGGCAAAACTGACTGCACTACCTAGAGCTCAACATGCAATTTTTCAATCTCATTTACCAAACACAGAAAGCTTTCTTTGCTCCCCACTTGCAAAATGTTTTACAAAAACAGTAACACAAAGAAAGGAATCATCTGCTTGTGAAAGAGAATGAGAAGGAAAGGTCTAAGAATTTTTCCTACTGGAAAAGACTTTGATTTACATTTTGAAGAAAAAGGTAGGAGTTTTCCAGGTAGACTTGATAGGGAATTCCAAACTGCATATGTTAAGTTAAGGAGCCATGAATATGTATGCAGAGCCATAGGCAATGGATGAAGCATAAGTGTGTGGGAGAGAACAGGTGGAAGCAAGACAAGTGAAACAGATGGTGTTCAAACTCAGGAGTATGGACTTGATGCTGCTGGTAATGGGAATCACTGAAGGCTTCTAAGCAGGACAACAAGTGATCAACTTTTTTTTTTTGAACAATGTGGGGACATGGAAAGGAGATGGGGGTTAAGGTCTTAACCAAGAGGCTACTGCAATAGTCCAGAGTAGAGATGAGGAAAGGATTAATTCCTATTACTACCAAGCTGATACTAATGATTCTATTCCCACAGGGTTAAATCTAGCTAGTTCTGGTAATTTGGACTATTTACTAGAATCCTATTCAAAACTATCATTAGCCCAAGTTCTCACAACTCTCTAGTTATTTTGATCTGAAGGTCTGCTTATTATTTCTGTTACAGATCCATCTCACATATTGGGTCAGTAGCCCTGCTGAGTCTCTAGAAAAGATAGTTGTTGAAATGCCAGAATGTTGCACTGCAAATCCCACCAAAATTATATAAATAGTCATTACTGCCAAACTTAGCGATGTTTGAGCTCTATTTCTCAATTAATTTCCAATTTACTCTCTATCACATTACCCTTTAAAGTCTTGTACATCATTTTCTTTTCTTTTCAGAATGGGAATTGAACCCAGGGGTACTTTACCACTGAGCTACATCCTGAACCCTGTTTGTTTGTTTGTTTGTTTTTGAGATAGGTTTTTACTAAATTGCTTAGGTCCTCATTAAGTTGCTGAGGCAAACTAATAATAAAACTAATAATCAAACTAATAATCCTCAAACTAATAATCCTTTGCCTCAGTACTCCCCACCCCTGCAAATCAGTGGGATTATGGGCATGGACAACTGTACCTAGCTATCATTTTCATTTTAGCATTTTTTTCTATTGGTTACATTATTTTTTATTGTACACCTTCTCTCTACTAGATAGAAATCTTCATGGCAGCCATGACCTCTGTCTATCCTATTCATTGTTAAGTTCTCCAGTTCTAAAACAGTGCTAAGGACATAACAGAAATTCAATATAGGGTTGATATAATAGATGCTATTGGTACTCTACCAAGATCTCCTTTATCAGCAAATGCACTCATCCTCCAGTTATTACAGCATTGACCTATAAATGCTTACAGCTAAACTCTTCTTCCCTCCACCATGGGAGCTACCTCTTGGAGAAATACTCATTACAAGTGCTTCCTGCCCTCTCTCCCAGGGTGCAGCCCTTAACCAGTGACTTACTGATATGGGAACTAAAACTATTGGCTCTCTTGCTTCTAGGTGAGATAATGGAGTAGTACCATTCACACTCCAGAGCTCCCTGTGAAGAGACTGAGACTAGGTCATATCTAGAACCACCTCATTTGTCCACATTTATTCTGACTTCTTTACTTTCCAATAGTTCTCACCTAAAATCTCTCCTTTTCAAATCACTTATACAAACATCCTGATTTCTGGCTCAAGAGATCTGTTTCAAGATAACCCTACCTAAGATACTTGTTGACTGACTGACTGATGAATGAATAAATGAATGACTAAAGGCAAATGCAGAAATAATTCTTAGGTTTTTCAACAAGGCATAAATCATTATAGATACATCTCAATTAACAGAAGATTCGTAACAGAATTGTGAACTGAGCAATCATCTTAATACACCAGTTTATTTACTAATTTGAAGCACCTTGGGCTGTTCCTTCTGCTTATTTTGTCATTGTTGCCACCATTTGAAGAATCTGGCTAGAGCAATATGTATCGTATAAGAACAACATTATTTTAATATAAACAAATAAAAAGGAATTTTGGAAGTATTGGATATTAGACCAAGACACTTTTTCATTCTTTCTGCTCATCTAAGGACAGTGCAGCTGATGCCAGCTAGGAAGGCCCAAGTGGGGCACCAGACTGGGGGTAGGGACATGATGTTAAGCCTGTCCAGATGATCTGAGATTTGAACAATTCTAATATTGAGCTTATTCCATATTTTTATAAGGAATTTTATAATGAGAATCAGTGTGAAATAATTTTTTAACCAAAATTGTCCTGTGAGGGGGAAAAAAGGACTAGAATTTATAAAGTAAATTTATAATAGTGATTGAGTTGAGGAAGGTGATATGATTTTGGAAGTAGCAGTTAAAAGAAATGTTAGCTATAATTATAGTATTTAATTTCTGGAAAAGGAATCAAATTTGGAAAAATATGAACAGTTAAATCTGGGTGATAAATTTGGCTCTGTGTTACGTATTTGTATTTACATTTTTGGGATTTTTAAAAGTTTTTCTCAAACTAAAAATGCACATAACACTTGAAAGGAATGTAGTAGGCTCTAGTGGCAAGGGATATAACAAAATAAAGAAAAAACACTGTTTTAGTGGTTCTCAAGCTTCTTAAGCTTGTGATTCAGGAAATAAAAAATGAAAACGAATCCCACAGACTCCTCATTGTTTCCAGTTGTCTTTTCCAGAACAGCCTAGAGCATGCCACTTGCTGCTATCTGCAGTTTCAGGAATTTGTCTATAGTTCTGACTCACCAGCCTCTGTAACCCACAAATTAGAAGCCATAATAAAACAAATTTTGGGTGGGCATGCTTCAAGGAAGGACATCACTGGAGTAGTGTCCACTTGGGAGGAATATTCCTTAATAAACCACAATAATTAATTAATGTTTTTATGAATCTCCTGGGTGAAGAGAAAAAAAAAAAAACAGTGCCATCAAGTTTGCCGATGACACAGTTCAGAGGAGGAGATGTGACTGGGAGTAAAAGTAAATTTAGGGACTGGGGATATAGTAGAGCACTTGCCTTGTATGCACAAGGCCCTGGGTTCAATCCCCAGCACCACAAATAAATCATTACAGATATAGATACAAAAAAAAAAGTTTAATGATACAGAGAAATAATAAAGAGAAGAAAATGAAATAAGGATATTATTATTAGCCAAAAATATAAAACTATGAAATAATTAGCCAAAGAAAATAATGCAAAAAAGACTCAACAGGACTTAGGAATATAAGGCTAGAATTTAACACAACAAGTTAATTATACATAGACTGAGGTACAGAATAAAAAAGATGGTTGATCGATAGTTCTGTCACACAGGTTAAAACCACAGTAAAGTACTTACTATCCTCCCTACTCTACTGTCTGATTCAGCACAATGAAGTCAAGGAACAGCATCAAGCAGTAGTTAGAGCACAAGGCTGAAGCCAGAATGTATGAAGCCAGCTGTGTAACTTTAGCCAAGTTCTTTAACCTCTCTGTGCCTCAGTGGCTTCATCTGCAAAACAGAGATAGTAATGATATGGATCTTATACACTTGTAGTTAGCAGTAATAAGTTGTAATTTGAAATCAGCTTAGAACATGCCTAGCGCATAATAGCTGCCATGTAAATGTTTGTTAAATAAAAAGAAAAATACAGAAATTTAAATGTATTTGGAGGTCAATCAGAGAAGAGTCAAAATTATTATAAACCTAAAGCATGAGGCAGTAGCATAACTCATTTTTTTTTAAAGAGGCAGTATAAGGCATTCTTACTAGCAGAACTACTATCCAACTGCTGATAAAAATGTTTCCAAAACAGCTTTTTCAAATTCATAATAGGGAAGAAGACACAGGAAGAGGACCCTGGATGTTTTGTGTGGCAGCTGCCATTTGTCATATCGTCAGGTCCCTATTACTCCAATCAGGGCTAAGTATATTGTAATGGCTCAATAATAATGTTTTCCATGAGACTTAAGAAAAGCTTTGACTTTTTCTGTTTTCTACCAGATAGTTCTGCCTGCTGGGATTTTGTGAATTTCAAAATTTTGTGCTGTCACACTCAGTTTTCTTCAGCCTAAGGAGAGCCTGGTGTGTTGATTATGCTGTGCTTTGAAAAGCATGTCATCATTTACTCCAGGATATGTGATTTTAAGATGGGCAAGGGAAGAGTTTTGCATTCAATTTGCCACATATTTTACTTCATCTGGTTTCAAAAGGGAGAATAATATAGAAATATGATAGATAAAAAGCAAATGTTTTAACAATAACCTTCCAATATGCAATATTTTAACTATCTCAGCTGGTTAGAGCACTTACATAACAGTCACTGGTCGAACCCATACATACATGAGGAACCTGGCTCCACAATGAAGTAGCCTGTGGTGCCTCTAGATAAGGATGGCTATCAGAGGGGACCTTGAGCTGCAAGTTCCAGATGAAATTAGCTCATACCAAGTCATTTCAACAAATACTTAGTGGCATCCACTATATATTGAGAACCATACAAAGTACTTGCCTTGTGATAAGGGAGGCAACTTCTCTTAACAACTTCTTCACTTCTCCTTTCCCTTCTCCCTCCACAGACTTCTCAACAATTATAAAATCAGCCATTTATAACTATCTTAATATATCCCTTCTTTCCATTCTCATCACCAATATTTTTGGTTAGCCCCAATAATTTTATCTGGATTCCTAATATCACTTCCTAGTATTCTATGTGATTCAAGATCCATATGACTTTGAGCAGCCCACAGACTATGGTCAACATCATCTTTCTTGCTTTCATTATACCTCATTGCAGTCAGGATTCAATCCAGCCTCAGCAGGGACTATGATGCCTCTGTAAGCCCCTGTCTGCCTCTTGCCATTAATTCTTACGTCTACACACATACATCCCAAACTTACCACACTGACTTGTTATTTACATGGCCTGTTTCCAATGGCCATGCCACATGTGGTGGTGCTGGCCTATAATTCCAGTGAATAGGGAATCTGAGGCAGGAGGATCGCAAGTTCAAGACTAGCCTCAGTAACTGAATGTGACTTTTTCTCAAAATAAAAAAATAAAAATAAAAAAATAAATAACTGATGGAAATGTAGCTCAATGGTTATGGGAATGGGAATATTTGCATAAATTTTACCAATTGAGCATCTTTAATTCAAAAATTTAAAATGTGAAATGTTCCAAAAGCCAAAACTTTATAAGCATCATGTCAGTGTTCAAAAAGTTTCAGACTTTGAAGCATGCTGAATATTGGATTAGGGATGTTCCACCTGTCTCATTCAAATCAGAGATAGAAAAGAAAGAAAGTTATGTGATAAGAAACTAATACTTAGTAGCTTGTCTAAAAATGCCTGACACTGGCTGAGTCCATTTCACATATTCTGTCATTTAGTCTTCACCCTAGGAAGGACATACTTCAATTTGATAAGTCAGGAAATTAAGACTGAAGGAGTTCAAAATCACACAAAAGTTAGTGAAGACAGGATTCAATCTCTAGAACCTGTATTCTTTCTATCATATTGGTACAAATTCAGCTTCTCAGAGGTTGAGAGGTGGGAACAGCTATACCCAGAATGAAACGAGAGGTCACCCATGGATGAAACTTTGAAGTCTTGGTGGAGAAATGGGGTGCATTTTTAGATGAAGGAATGCAGACAGGAATGGGTTAAACTTCAAAACTTGTGAATAGAGCATAGAATGATCCTGGAATAAGTTGAGTATTTGCCAGGAAAATTTATTGTAAGAGAAATTTGAGGCTATAGTAGGGGATGTGGGAACTCTATTTCCAGTAGTACCACTATTAGAAAAATAACAAGAGCATACATATATTATACTAATGATTGGACCTGAGCTATCTTTATATATGAAGAGTAGCAAATAAAAAAACTGGTAATATAAGTATTTCAAAGCCCTTAGATTATTATGATTTTAATATAGACATGTACTTTTATCCAAGGTAGCAATACAACTACAGAAGTTGCAAGTGTCCTTCATGTTAAATTAACATCATAGAAGAAACAAGTAAATAGATACATTTCACAAATGTAAGGCATAAGTGATTGCATCCATTAATCTTTTAAATTATTTACATCATATTCTTCAGATATATTTTTGATTTTAACTAAGTACATGAATTGCCCAGCTTGTTCATTTTGTGAAGTCTGATAATCAAAACACAAGATGGCCATACATAAAAGCATTGTGGTTGTTTTATTCATGTGTGTTTGGGGATGGTTTTACTTATCAAGACTATGTTTCAAATGACTCTTATAACTAATTGTGTTCCAATGACTAAATTAAATTGAGACTGACTGATCATTTAGATGGTAACATCACAAATCTATCAGGAGTCTAAAATGAAGACAAGGCCTTACATAGATCATCTACAGATCAAAGAAGTCCTAAACATATTTTTAAGACCACTATTTTTAAGTCTTTTGGACATAGGTTTCCCTTAAAGCAATTTTATGAGCTTAAATTTTATGGCAAATACAACCTTAAAGCTGTATAAAAAAGAAAAAAATTCCCTACATTGAAATTAGTGGGGATATAGGTCTAATTAGTGAAAATTCTTTAATGGTATTTATCGCAAACTGAGCTTTTGGACTTCCACTTTTACATAATAAGTTAATATCCAATATTGTCAAACATAGATACCTAGGGCCCCTGTTAAATGAATAAATATAATTTTATTTGACATACTATTATGAATTAATAATACAGCAACAGGTGATATAAAATATAAGTATTTGGCTTTGAAATTTTTCCTACATTTTAAATTTAGAAAATTAATCATAGATAATATATATACACATTTATCTAACCAATGTCAGAATTACCACAGAATGTAAATTAGCAGGATTCAACTCTTCACTACTTTATGGACCATTTCTTATTTTAGGACAAGAGGTTGATGGGCCAGACAGGAAGTAAGGCATGCTCTCTCTAATCCTCTAAACCTTTAAAAGAACCTCAAATACCATACTCTTCTTGAAGACTCAAAGACATTCAAATATAGAGCAAGAAGTGATATTATAAATGACCCTTGTCTATTCCTCTTACTTAGAGATGAACAAACTGAGACCCAAGAGAGACAAAAATAGATGTTTTTTGAGTGCATATATGATAAATTAAGGGTCAAAAATCAATGATTAAGAAGGCATTCCCATCAAAAAGTTTAAAAAAGAACAATACACTGAGTCTGGAGAAAATTAAAGGGTATAATAAAGACAAAAGCAGGAATTATTGAAATGAAAAAGAAACATAAGAAAAGAAAGGGTTAACAATTCCAGAAGTTGGTTATTTGAATAATAATAATAACATCCTAGCAGAATTGATGGAGAACATAGATAATCAATGCCAGGTGTAAGAATGGAGATATCATTACCTTATATTCCTGGGATAAAATCTACTTGGTTGACATATTATACTTCTATATTTCCTTGAATATGATTTGTTAATACTTGTTAAGAATTTTCACATCTATATTCTTAGCTTTTGTCTGAAAATGTCTTTTATTTTATATTTGAAGAGCATTTGTGCTGAATGTACTATCCTACTTCTTGCTTGTTGCTTTAAAAGTAACCACTTCATTGAATTATGTTTTATATTTATTCTCCATGAAAAGTCAGTAGTAATTTTTATCATTGTTATACTGTATGTATTATGGCTTTCATTCCCTCTGGTGGTTTTAAAGATACTTCTATTAGTTTTCAGCAATTTGACATGATGTGTCATGCTGTGGCTTCCTGTGTGTTCTGCTGACATTTATAGAACTTCTTAGACTGATGACTTTGTTCTTCATTAAATTTGGGAGTTTTCCCATTATATCTCATAATATATGCTCTGTCCCATTTTTTTCCTATAATCTTTGAGATTCCAGTTGTTGATATGTGAAGCTGCATTTTTTAAAGTTGTCTTTTCTATACTGAGGATTTCTATTCCCTCATTATTCTCATTTCCCCTCTTGTAATGCTTAAAAATGTTTATGGCAACGGTTTTATAGTTCTTGCCTGCTAATTCTATCATTTTTTAGCTTTTTAGTCCATTTCTATTGACCAATTTTCCTGTTTCTTTGTATATCTAGTAATTTTCTACTGAAGGCTTGACATCATTTAATGGTATGTTGTGAAGTGTTTAGATTTTTCAGTCTTTCTTAGTTAAGTGTTCAGTTTTGTTCCTATCTTTCCTGTCTGCTCAAAATCCATTCTTTTTATTTTTAAAGCCATTTTGTATGAGAAAGAACTTCTAAAACAGAAGCACCTTTGATTTTTTTTTGAGACTTATTGTTAAACTTTTTAAGGGTGGGTATATAGTAACTTTAATTAGAGATAGACTAATTCTACTTCTAAAGCATAAGCTTTATAAGATATTTTCTGGAAAACAGAGGGTTTAATGCAGGCTGCCAATCATGCAGGAGTTCTGATAGTTGTTCAGACTGCAGATCTCTGGTGGTTATTCTTTTCCCAGTGTTTATGAATTTTGTCCAGGTTTATAGTTGCTTATTGTGGTAGTGCTAATCTGGTACATTAGTCTGCCATAGCCAGAAGTATATATCCCATGAAGGAGTTTTTAGCCATATCTCAACTTTCCTTTGATCCTTTTTTCTTTGTCTTTTAACCTAGTAATTGCCTTCTACTTTACTATAATTCTCTAAGAACTCATAATTATTTAGCAAAAGACCCAAACCAGAAATTAATTCTCAAAATTCAATCCAATGGGCCTGGGCGTGATGGCACAAGCCTGTAATTCCAGTGGTCAGAAGGATGAGAAAGGAGAATTAGAACTCTGAGGCCAGCTTTAGCAACTAACCTGAACCCTAAGCAACTTAGCAAAACCCTGTCTCAAAAAAGGGGGGGGGGGGCTCAGTGGTTAAGTGCCCCTGGGTTTAATCTCTAGTACTATGAAAAAAAAAAATCAATCCAATGTTCTTGTCACTGTACAATGTCTTTTGTTTCCTGGAAGTAAAATAACATTCTAAACTAGTTTTAAGTTGCTCAAAACTGGATATATTTCTCTCCCTCTCTCTCCCCCTTCCTCTTTCCCTCCCTATTATTCTGTCTCATTTTTTCTGTTTTGAGTAGATCTGCTGGTTATATGTTTTAAAATAGGGAACAGGTTCACTAATACAGCTAAAAAATGATCCATGCTGAGAAAATTTGCTTAAAAGCTATTACTGAATGAGTACTCTGACCACACAAAACTAAACAATCCAAAAAGTGTTTTAAGATAAAAAACACTACTAACATACTTCTTCCACATGTCTGTGTTCTTCATTTCCTACATGAGAGCCATATAGTTTGCTCTTCCTACCTGTGAGCTATTTTAGATTCTTGTTAGATGAATAGACTTAGGCTCCACTTACTTTTCTTCTAATTTAAGTGCCTCAATGTTGATGAGATCTGCTCCTAGAATGTAATGTTCATCACTCTCTGTCCACAAAAGACCTATTAATTCATATTTATAAAGTATTAGTCACTTTAAAAATAAATATAGTATGGTTTTATTACCTTTTAAGGAGAAGATAGATAAGAGCAGAGGAACAGGAATGAAACTAGTTTATAAAATGGGCCTTTAAGAAAGTATATTTAGGCCTGGTGTGGTGGTACATGCCTATAATCCGAGATACTTGGCAGGCTGAGGTGGGAGGATAGCAAGTTCAAGGACAGTCTGGGCAAGTTAGCAAGATTGCCACAAAATAAAAAACTAAAAAGGGATGAAGATGTATCTCAGTGGTAGAGAGAATGCCTAGCATGGACAAGGCCCTGGGTTCACCAATATGGGAGATGGGATGGAAGGGAGGTATATTTAAATGGCACTAGGTAAAAGATGAATAATTTAATCAGATTTTAAGAAGTGGTGGGTCTAATACTCTTACCTGTGAAGTTGGATATATTCTCGTGGTCTGTTGAGCAGGTGAAGAAATCTGTCAACAATCTTGTTTTTTCCTACACCCTGTAATTACACAGATAGTATTATACAAAAAGGGACTTTTGTTTTGTTTGATTCTTCTGCCAAACCAGAAGAATCTTTTATAAAAACCTGTTTTCCCAAAGTTGTACTGTTTTAGTTTATTATTAATGAAAACCAAACTAGCAAAAACATATAGCACAATTCTCATATGAAATAAGGTTTTCGTCAAAAATTTACTTCTAGATATATTAATTCTAAGCTCTTCTGTTTTAAAGGGAAATCCATAAGTTAGTCTCCTACATATTAATTATTTTGTTCTACAATTTTACAATGAAGTTCAGACATTACAACAGAATATTTACTCCAGATTTGAAGAATGACATTAGAGTGAAATCATTTATGTAGGAAAAAAATGGGTTTTCTAATCAGTTCTTTAGAAATATGGTTCTCAGTTACAGGAAGACAACCAATACTATACATTTTCTGCTTTAATCAAACACTCACTTCTCCTTTTATCCTATTTTCTACTCCTTTAAAACCCTAGAAACCTAAAATTGTAACCAAGATATATTAATAAAACTCAACTCTATTTGATCTCCTCTGAAATGCCCTCATTTCTTTGCCACTTACTCATCCCAGGAGTCGATGTCCTTTCTAGAAGACACACTACTAAAAATGGAATCTGCTCTGGTATAATTTCCCTATTTTAAAGTTTTCACTTAGAGGTGGAATACAAATGAATCTTTTAACAATTAGGTTGTATGTAAAAAGTAGAAGTCATTAAAATGTGCAGTTTTATATCATAGGTGACAACAATAATGTATTAATTTCTTATACTGTGCTAGTATTTTTCACATTATTTCATTTAATCATTACACTGAGACAGTCCCGTGAAAGAAGATTATTCTTATTTCACAAATCAAGAAACCAATGCAACAGAGGAAAGATAGTAGAAGTGAGCTAGGCAGCAAGTCCCAATCGCCTCACAACACAGAAAGGAGGCAGCAAAGGAAAAGCATGACTGAGAGGTGAGTGACAAAATAAATGCTCGATACTACATAGTCTGGGACCTGGAGAGACTGGATGATAGGTTACCAGAGAAGAAAATAAACTCAGAGTGCCCTAACTCTATCCCAAACCTGTGGATAAGGAAAAGGGGCAACAGAGAAAGAAGGGTTTGTGGGGGTAGGGGAGACATTCTCTTAAGTTCTACCATTTAAAAACTGTTGGAAAGAAGAAAAAAAAAAGATTTAAAGCACAACAGTAACAGACAGGTCTCTAAAACAGCTCAAAGAGCTTAAAAGAAAACTGAGCCAAGGGGTGGCAGCCATCTTGTGGAGCCCTCAGCCAACCAGTTAACCCCTTAAATCAGCAGGTTGTCTTCTCATACCCAGACAGCTGCAAATTACACCAGAAGGAAGTCCCCTGCAGTAGGACCTCATGAAAATCCTATGATTCCAGCCAAAAGCCTCTAAACCCCTCCCTCACCCTTGCTCCTCACCTCAAACAAGAGGACTGAACCAGCTGGATGGGACCTGTACTGGGAAGTGTACCTAGTCCAGCTAAACTCTGCACAATGTCCAATTGCTCACCTTGGACAGCCAAGAATGAAGCAGATTAGGCCCTAAACAAAGGAAAGTGGACTTACTAGGCCTTGATCACTGACACTGGGAGGAGGCACCCTGGGAAGCTTAGGGAAAGTCCCTAGGATCACAGGCCTTACCAGAGGGGAGCTGACTAAATATCCAGGGACATAAAAGATCCAGCGGGAAATTACCAGTCTATGCAGCAGGAAGAGGCTGATACCAGCCTTAACAGGTAAGTCATGATCACAACTGGCAAGTGACAGGGCATTGTTTGTATACTTAGGGAAACTTGCATCAGACTTAGAAAGCACAGGGAATCAAAGCCCACCATTCACAACCTGGAGCAACAAGAGTCCAGGTTAACCACGAGAGACAGGTTAATCACAAGAGACCCTTACCTACAATACATCAGAAAGCCACATCACCAGGGAGAATACTTGTGCACCATACTTCTGCACCACAGAACACCCACAGAAAACCCACAACCAGAGTTCTTGCACTCAAAGACATCCACCAAGATCTTTACTAGTGAAGAGGATCCAGTAGAGGGGAGCAGATACACAGTGGCACACATCAACCAGGGGCACTTCAAAGCCTGCATCCTGAACTACTGCATACAATAGAAGGAGCCAAGCACAACAATGTACCCTCTAAGCAGTCAGCTGCTGGCCCCAGAACTGACAACCCAGAAACTTCTGGTAAGAGGAACATAGCAAATATGGAATTGGCTCCTGTGTCCCTGTAACTCAGGAAAGACTCACATCCAAAGACTGATGGAAATCTGTTAAAGTCAAAATCTCAATGAAACCCAAATCAACATTCAACAAGAATTTTCTTCACCTTGACATATTATACTATAAACAACTCTAATTTCAACTTTTTTGCAGGGCAAAGACCAGGCATGTAACTCAGGGACACTTAACCTCTGAGCCACATCCTTAACCCTTTTTTTATATTTTTATATAAAATATAATAGGCAGGGTCTCACTAAGTTGCTTGAGGCCTCTCTAAATTGCCGCAGCTGACATTTAATAATCCTCTTGCCTCAGGAACCAGAGCCGCTGGGATTATAAGTATGTGCCATAGTTCCATGTATTTCAACTTTGATCATATAAATAACTCCTTAACTGAACAGAAATTGCTAACACAACAGGCAACACTTTACCTTTAACTGATTTGAATGTATTTCATCTAATGGTATAAAACATTAATTGGAATCAATCTTCCTATCTTTGTTTTCCTATATCTCTCTTGTTTATACCTTTTTCTTTTGGCTTAAATGCTACTACCTCAAATTACACCCATTCATCGATTTCTGTTTTCAACTTTGGTGTAAGTTATCCTTTCATGGTTTCTCTCTCTCTCTCTCTCTCTCTCTCTCTCTCTCTCTCTCTCTCTCTCTCTCTCTCCCCTTCTCCTATTTACCCAATCTTTCTTCTTTCTCCCTTTTAGCCCTCACTTAAGGTTATATTAAGTTCACCAAATTTACTAATTAATTTTTTGACCTGTTCCAGAATTTTACTATAGGTTTATATCTGAATTTAGGTAATGCAGAGAAAAACTGCTACAAGATTTTGGTTTTTACAAGGCTGAACAGAAGGAAGATTGGCTCAAAAGTGACTAGAGTAAATATGTGACATGTTTTTAAATGGTGCTGATATTTCTATCAGCAAAGGTCATACATTCGCTTAAAACATAATTATCTGGATGTTCACTCAACCCAGGGCTCTTATGAAAAATACTCTCACAAAGTAGTTTGTTACTTGAAAGAAGTCAGAATATACTGATAGGTGAACAGACACAAAAACAATATGAAAAAGCTTCAACCACAGACTTTCAAACACCCATAATGCTGGACACTTCGGTGGAAGAACTGTCTGAGGAAGACATTAGAAAGTTTGTAGTTAAACTGTTCTATGAGCTAAAATAAGACGTAAGGTATAAAATTAGAGAGAAAATACAGGAAGTGAAAGATCCCTTCAATGAAGAAAAAGAGATACTGAAAAAGAACCAGGTAAAAATCCTCAAATAAAGGAACCAACAAACAAAATTAAAAATTTAATGGAAAGCATCACCAATAGATTTGACCACTTTGAAGACAGATTTTCAGACCTCAAAAACACACTATATAACCTTGAAAATAAAGTCAACTATAGAGAAAATATGTGAAGAGACCATGAAAGAATATTTAAAAACTCTGAAACAACATTAAAAGGCCAATTTTAACATACATTGGGATAGATGAAAGCTCTGAAATATAACCTAAAGGAATGCACAATCTTTTCAATAAAACAATTTTGAAAAATTTCCCAAACCTTAAGAATGAAATGGAAATTGCAATACAGAAGGCATATAGGACTCCAAATATACAAAATCACAATAAAGTCACTCCAAGAAACATTATTATGAAAATGCCTAACATACACAATGAGGATTTATTTTAAAAGCTACAAGAGATAAATAGTTAATAATGCTCACATTTAGAGGGAAACCAATATAGATCATATAATTTCTCAACCTAGACCCTAAAAACTAGGAGGTCTTGGAATAATATATACCAACCTCCAAAAGAAAATGAATGCCAACCAAGTATATCAACCCAGCAAAATTAAGCTTCATATTTGAAGGTGAAATAAAAATCTTCCATGATAAACAAAAGTTAAAACAATTCACAACTAAAAAGACTGTACTGCAAAACATACTCAAAAAAATATTTTCATGAAAAATACAAATTAAAACTAGCACAGGGAGGAAATACACTAGAAAAATACTCAACTAAAGGAGAATTAAATCCAACTTAAACACTAGAAATAAACCAAATGATATGAAATAAAACTCATCTCTTTTGGGCTAGGGTTGTAGCTCAGTGGTAGAGCACTTGTCTACCATGTGTGAGGCATTGGATTCAATTCTCAGCACTGTATATAAAATAAGTTAAATAAAGATCCATCAACAACTAAAAACTATTTTTTTAAAAAAACTCATGTCTCAATAATAACACTGAATATGAATGATCTAAACTCTGCAATCAAAGACAAAAGTTGGCAGATTGGACTTAAAAACAAGACCCAAAATACACTGTTTGCAAGAGACTCATCTCACAGTCAAGGACATACAAAGACTGAAGGTGAAAAAAATGGGAAAAAAACATACAACTCACATGAATTTCATTAATAAGCATGGGTTACTAGTCTCATATCACATAAAGTGAACTGCAAGCCAAATTTAATCAGGAGAAACAAAGAAGGTCATTTCACAATGTTGAAAGGAATCGTATATCAACAAGATATAACAATCATATATCTATGTCCCAAACAATGGACCACCTACATACATCAAACAAGCCCTTCTCAATATCAATAATCAAATAGACAACAACAGAGACTATAGAATTAAAAATACAATTAATAATTTGCAATTAACAGACATGTATAGAACATTTCATTCATCAATGACTGAATTCATTTTCTTCTCAGGAGCACATGGAACATTTTTTAAAACAGACCATATTTTTAGGTCACAAAGGAAATCTTAGAAAAATAAAATAAAAGGAGATAATACCTTGTATTCTATTAGATCGTAATGGAATAAAATTAGAAATAAATGATAAACTAAAAAAATAAATTAAATAAGAGATTAAATAATACACTTCTGAATGATGATTAAATAATCATTTGAAAGAGATTAAATAATACACTTCGGAATTATGATAATTAAATAATTAACTTCTAAAAGAGATTAAATAATACACTTCTGAATGATGAATGGATGGCAGAAGAAATCAGGGGTGAAATAAAAAATTCCTAGAAACAAATGACTACAGTGATACAGCATGTCAAAATCTCTGCAACAGTAAAAAGGCAATTCTAAGAGAAAAGTTTATAGCATTGAGTTCATTCATTTAAAAAAATAAAGACAAAAAATAAATAATCTAACATTACATTTCGAGGCCATATAAAAAGAGCAAACCAACACCTAAACCAGTAAAAGACAGGAAATAATTAAAATCAGAGCTGAAATCAATGAAACTAACATTTTAAAAATATTACAAATGATCAATGAAACAAAGTTGGTCTTTTGAACAAATAAACAAATCAATAAACCCTTGGCCATACTAACAGAAAGAAAGAGGGGAAAAATGCAAATTATAAAAATCCAAGATGAGAAAGTAAATATCATCACAAACACTACTGAACTCCCAGAGACTCATCAGAAACTATTTTGAAAATTTATACTCAAATTGATTAGAAAATCTTGACAATATAGACAAATTCCTAGAGACATATGACCTAAAAAGAGTCAACCAGATGGATATAGAAAACTTAAACAGATCAATTTCAAGTGATGAAATTGAAGCAGCCATCAAAAGTCTTCCAACAAACAAAATCTCAGGACTGGGTGAATGATTTGCCAAGTACTACCAGACCGGTGAAGAAGAACTAATAACAATCCTCCTCAAATTATTCCATGATATATAAAAAGAGGAAACTAACAAATTTAGTCTACAAAGCTAGGCAAAGACATGAAACCGGACAATAACATATCAAGGAAAGAAAACTTTAGACCAATATCAATCATGAACAAGATGCAAAAATTCTTAATAAGGTACAGCCTGCATACAAAAACAGATTAAAAAGTGCATCATAATTGAGTAGGTTTCATCCCATGGATGCAAAGTTAATTCAAAATATGGATATCAATAAATGTAATTCACCAAATAAATAAAGACAATAATCATATGATTATCTAAAGAGATGCAGAAAAAGCATTTGACAAAGCACAGCATCCATTCAGTTTCAAAACACTAGAAAAAACAGGGACAAACCCAAGGTTAACTTATTCTGCATGGAGGAAAAACTGAAAGCATTTCCTCAAAAACAGGAACAAAATAAGGATACCCACTTTCACCTTCTATTCAACATAGTCTTTGAAATTCTAGCCAGAGCAATTAGACAAGAGAAGAAAATTAAAGAGGTATGAATAGGAAAAAAAGAGCTCAAACTATTTCTATTTGCTGATAACATGATCCTACAATTAGAAGACTGACATAACTCCAAGAAGACTTGTAGACCTCATAAATGAATTTAGCAAAGTGGCAGGATACAACATCAAAACCTACAAATCGACTGTGTTCCTATATTCCAATCATGAATCTGGTGAAAAAGAAATTAGGAAAACTATCCGATTCAAAATAGCCTTAAATAAAAAAAAAAAAAATTGGAATAAATTTAACAAAGAGGTGAAGGACCTCTATCATAAAAACTATAGAACACTAAAGAAATTAAAGAAGACCTTAGAAGATAGGAGGACCTTCCATGTTCTTGGAAAGGCAGAAGTAATATTACCAAAATAGCCATAAAACCAAAAGTGCAATACAAATTCAATGTAATTTCCATCAAAACTCCAATAACATTCTTCACAGAAATAGAAAAAGCAGTTATAAAATGCATTAGTGTTATGGTTTTGATGTGAGGTATCCCCCAAAAGCTCACATGTGTGGTGATGCAAGAAGGTTCAGAAGAGGAATGATTAGGTTGTAAGAGTCTTAACCCAACAAGGGAATTAATCCCCAGATAAAGATTAACTGAATGGTAACTAAAGGTGGGTAGGGTGTGGCTGGAGAAGGTGGGCATTGGGGGGTGTGGCTTTGGGGTATATGTCTTGTATCGGGAGAGTGGAGTCACTCTTTCTCTGCTTTCTGATCATCATGTGAACTGCTTCTCTCTGCCACACTCTTCTGCCACAATGTTCTGTCTCATGTACAGCCCCAAGGAAAGGAGCCAGCTGTCTATTGACTGAGACCTCTGAAATCATGTATCTCTAAATAAACTTTTCCTCCTCTACAATTGTTCTGGTCAAGTTTTTTACTCACAGTAGCACAAAAGGTGAATAAAACAGTTTGTGTAATGAATGAGTCATGGACATTTGTACATATACATATTTGTCTCACTTTTCTCCTTTCTAGCATTTTTTGAAGGTAGTTATTTTTCACGACTGTCTTTTCAGGGCTAGAGTTTTAGATTACTATATTTTGTTTTTATTTTGTATTGTTTTTCACTTGCCTATTTCTTTTTCTCTTTTCTTTTGTTAATAGCCAAATTCTATTGTTCTCTCTTTCAGTCTTACTTTAATTTTTTTACTTCTACTTTCTCTCCTCCTGTGTAATTGTCACATCTAACATCTCTTCTGCATTTTCCCCATTCACCTTTTATAATAGCAAACTCTTTTGCAAACTTACTCCTTTTACTATTGGCAACTGCTAAACATACCATTTCTACTTATTGTGCCAGTTAACATTTTTTTAAACTCATTAATTATAGTTTTTTTAGAGAGAGAGAGAGAGAAAATTTTATAATATTTATTTTTCAGTTTTCGGCGGACACAACATCTTTGTTTGTATGTGGTGCTGAGGATCGAACCCAGGCAGCACACATGCCAGGTGAGCGCGCTGCCGCTTGAGCCACATCCCCAGCCCGCCAATTAACATATTGATATCAAATTAAAAACTAAGTATTGAGTTTAGTGCTGAATGTTGTTTGCATTGTTTGTTATTATTTGGTCTCCCCATAAAATATATGACACTGGTAAGCTTCAAGGACACGAAGTCCTCAGAGTAGAAACTCTATTGCCTCAGACCCATATGGTTAAATGGGTAGACATACAAATAACATGAAAAGCAAGAAAACAAACCACCCCAAACAAACCCCAAAATTCAAGAACAGAATCCATCAACATCAGAGTGGAAGAAATATCAGAGAAGGAGTTTAGAAAGTTCATATTAAAACTGATCTGTGAAGTAATGGATGATGTAAGGAGTGAAATCAGAGAGAAAACACAAAAAATGAAAGATCACTATAAGAGAGAGAGATTGGGGGAAAATCAAGTGGAAATTCTCAAAATAAAGGAATCAATAAAGAAAATTACAAATTCAATAAAAAGCATCACCAGCAGAATAGACCACTTGGAAGATAGTTTCAGACTATGAAGACAAGATGTATAATCTGGAAAACAAAGTGGACCATAGAGAAAAGAAGTTAAGAGACCAAGTGGGTTATGAAATATGATATGTCAAGAGCTTTGTAATGTTTTGAACAACCAATTAAAACAAAGGAAAAAAAGAAGTTAAGAGACCATAAATAGAACCCCCAAGAAATATGGCATGACATGAAAAGATCATATATAAGATCTATCAGGATATGAAAAGATCATATCTAAGATCTATCAGGATAGATGAAGGCTATAAACCAAATATATGCATAAAATAGATATAAACCAAAGAAATGCATAGTCTTTTCAATAAAATAATATTGGAAAATTTCCCAAACCTTAAGAATGAAATGGAAAAAATCAAATATAGGAGGCTTATAAGACCACAAATATACAAAAACAATAGACCCACACCAAAGCACATTATTATGAAAAAGGCTAACATACAGAATAAGAATGGAACTTTAAAGTCTAAGAATAACAGGTCATATTTAGAGGGAAACAAATCCAGATCTCAGATAATTTCTTAACCCACACCCTAAAAGGTTTTGGAATAACTCTGAAAAAAAAATAAATACCAGCCAAGAATACTATACCCAGCAAACTTAAGCTTCAGAATTGACAATGGAAAAAAAAAAAAAACCTTCCATGATAAACAAAAGGTAGAAAAATTCAAAACTAGAAATCCTGTAGTACAAACATAGTCAATGAAATATTTCATGAAGAAGAAAGGAGAGATAAAATTGAAAACCAAATAAGGGAAGAATAGAAGTATAATCAATCAAAGGAGAAATTAATTCAAATTAAAAAACAGAAATAAATCAAAATGACAGGGAATAAAAATCCTTTCTTAATAATAACATTGAATGTAAATGGACTAAACTCATCAATCAAAACACATAGATTGGAGAACTGGATCAAAAAGTAAGACTGAAAAATATGCTGATTTTTTATGATTTATCACATAAGCAAATACATCCATAGACTGAAGGTAATAGGATGGGAAAAATCATATGATTCACATAGACCTGTAAAAAAGCAGGGGTTTCTATTCTCATATTAAAGTAGACTTCAAGCCAAAGTTAATCAGAAGAAAACAAGAAGGTCATTTCATGTTGCTTAAATGAATTATACATCAACAAGGTATAACAATTGTAAATATTTATGCCCTAAACAATGGAATATCTATGTAAATAAAACAAGCCCTTCTCCAATTCAAGAATCAAATAGACCACAACACAATAGTTTTGGGTGACTTTAACACACCTCTCTCATCACTGGATAGATCTTCCAAACAAAAAGTAAATTATGAAGCTACAAGACCACAAAATAAATTAATAATTTAGATTAACAGACATGTAGAATATTTCAACCATAAATGACTAAACACATTTTCTTCTCAGCAGTACATGGATGATTTTCTAAAATAGACCACATCTTAGGAGACAAAACAACTCAGCAAATAAAAAACAGAGATAATACCTTGCATTCTATCAGATCACAATGGAATGAAATTAGAAGTCAACTATTAAATAAAAATAGAAGCTACTTTAACAACTGCAGATAAAATAAAATGCTATTGAATGAACAATAAATAACAGAAGAAATCAAAGGTGAAATTAAAAAAACATGTAGAGGTGAATGAAAATATCAACTCAACATATCAAAATCTCTGGGACACTATGAAGGAGTTCTAAAAGAAAAGGTCATAGCACTGAGCTCATTCATTAAACAAACAGAAAGTCACCAAATAAACTACCTAAGATTACATATCAAGGCCATAAAAAAGAAGAAAAAATCAACTCCAAAAGCAGAAGACAAGAAATTATTAAACTCAGATCCAAAATCAATAACATTGAAACCAAAAATTTTTCAAAAAAACCAAAAAGTTGGTTCTTTGGAAAAATAAATGAAATCAATAAAGTCTTAGCCATGTTATCCATGAGAAAGAGGAAAAAAACTCAAATTATTAAAATTCATGATGGAAAAGAACACATCACCATAGACACTAATGAAAAACAGGATAATAAGAAAGTATTTTGAAAATTTATACTCCAATAAAAGAGAAGATCTTAAAGACTTCAACCAATTTTTAGAGACATATGACCTATCTAAATTGAACCATGAGAACCTACAAAATTAAAACATATCAATTTCAAGCAACAAAATTAAAGAAGTCATCAAAAGCCCACCAACAAAGAAAAAACCCCAGGACCACAGGGATTCTCAGCCAAGTTCTACAAGACCTTCAAAGAACTAACACCATTCCTCCTCAAAACTATTCTGTGAAATAGAAAAGGAAGAAACCCTTCCAAACTCATTCTACAAAGCTAGTATCACCCGGATTCTGAAAGACAAAGATAGAGCAATGAAATGAAACTTCAGACCTATATCCCTGATGAACATAGATGCAAAAATTCTTAATAAAATATTGGCAAATCACATACAAAAACTTATTAAAATGACAGTGTGCCATGATTAGTAGGTTTCATCCCAGGGATGCAAGGATGGAAGGATCAACATATGGAAATCAATAAACTTAATTCACTAAATCAATAGACCTAAATACAAGAATCATGTGATTATCTCAATAGATGCAGAAAAAAGCATTTGACAAACTACAGCATTGGTTCATGTTCAAAACAGTAGAAAAACTAGAGATAGTAGGAACATATCTCAGTACTTTAAAAGGTATATACATTAAACCCAAGGCCCATATCATTCTAAATGGAGAATAATTGAGAGTCTTATTCTTTAAAAACTGGAACAAGACAGGGATGCCCTCTTTCACCACTTTTATTCAACATATTTATTGAAACTCCAGCCAGAGCCATTAGGCAAAAGAAAGAAATTAAGATGATATGAACAGGAGGATCTCAAAGTATCCCTATTTGCCAATGACCATAATCCTAAATATAGAAGTTCCCAAAAACTCCACCAGAAAACTTCTAGAACTAAAAAACAAATTCAGCAAAATAGCAGGATATAAAATTAACATCTATATCAATTGCATTCCTACATACCAATGATGAACCAACTGACAAAGAAATTAGATAAATTATCCTATTCACAATAGCCTAAAAAAATACTTGGGATTCTATCTAACAAAAGAGGTAAAATAAAAAAATAAACAAATTATTATTTGGTCTCCCCATAAAATGTAAGACACTGGTAATAGAGGTGATACACCTCTATACTGAATACTACAAAACACTACAGAAAGACAGTAAAGAAGACACTGGTAATAGAGGTGATACACCTCTATACTGAATACTACAAAACACTACAGAAAGACATTAAAGAAGACCTTAGAAGATGGAAAAATCTCCCATGTTCTTGGACAGGGGGAATTAATATTGTCAAAATGGCCATATCCCCAAAAGTGCTATACAGATTTAATGCAATTCCTATTAAAATTCCAATTATATTCTTCATAGAAATATAAAACCAGTCATGAAATTAATTTGGAAAACCAAGAAGAGCAGAATAGCTAAAGCAATCTTTAGCAAGAAAAGTAGAAGGCACACAATACCAGATCTCATAAATTATACTACAGAGCATAGTATTAGCACCAAAACCTACATGAAAACTAATAGACTAGACTAGACTAGACTAGACTAGACTAGACTAGAATAGAAGAATAGAATAGAATAGAATAGAATAGAATAGAATAGAATAGAATAGAATACAGAGAGACAACCCCACATAAATACAGTTATCTCAGACTAGACAAAGGCATTATTAACATATACCGAAGAAAAGATAGCCTCTTCAACAAATGCTGTTTGGAAAACTGGAAATCCATATGTAGAAGAATTAAATTGAACCCCTATTTCTCACCTTGCACAAAATTCAACTTGAAGTGGATCAAGGACCTAGGCATTAAACCAGAGACCCTTCTCCTACTAGAAGAAAATGTAAGCTAAACTCTCCATCATGTCGGCTTAGGAAATGACTTCCTCAACAAGACTCCCAAAGCACAGAAGTAAAATCAAAGAATCAATAAATAGAATGGTATCAAACTAAAAAACTTGTTCACAGCAAAGAAAACAAAAGCATGAAGAGAGAGCCTATAGAATGGGAAAAATCTTTACCACCCACACCTCAGGTAGAGCATTAATCTCCAGGATAAAACAGCATACTACAGGGACACAGCCACATCAATGTTTATAGCAGCACAATTCACGATAGATCAACTGTGGAGCCCAACCCAGATGCGCTTCAGTGGGTGAATGGATAAAAAAAATGTGGCATCTATACACAATGGAATTTTACCCAGCAATAAAAGAGAATAAAATCATGGCATTTGCAGGTAAATGGATGGCACTGGAGAAGATAATGCTAAGTGAAGTTATACAATCCCCAAAAAAACAAATGATGAATGTTTTCTCTGCTATAAGGAGCCTGACTCGTAGTAGGGTAGGTAGGGAGGGAGGAATAGATGAATTCTAGGTAGGGCAGAAGGGTGGGAGGGAAAGGGAAGAGGCAGGGGATTAGCAAGGATGGTGGAATGTGATGGACATCATTATCCAAAGTCATGCATGAAGACACAAATTGGTTTGAACATAGTTTATATACAACCAGAGATATGATAAACTGTGCTGTATATGCGCAGTAAGAATTGTAATGCATTCTGCTGTCAATTCAAAAAATTAACTCCAAAAAAAATTAACCCTATCAATGAATGCTCAAATGAACATGCAGTTCACTAAGAAGAAATACATTTGGTCAACAAATATATGAAAAAATGTTCAATATCTCTAGCAATTAGAGAAATGCAAATTAAAACTACACTGAGATTTCACTTCACTCTAGTCAGAATGACGATTATCAGAATACAAGTAACAATAAATATCAGAGAGGATGTGGAGAAAAGGGTATCCTCATACATTGTTGGTGGATCTGAAAAATTGTGTGCAACCACTCTAGAAAGCAGTATGGATATTCCTCAAAAAACTGGAAATGGAACCACCACATGACCCATCTATCACATTCCTTGGTATGTATCTAGCGGATTTAAAATCAACATACTATAGTGACACAGTCACTTGATTGTTCATAGCAACATAATTCACAACAGCTAAATTCTGGAGCCATCCTAAGTGTTCTTCAACAGATGAATGGATAAAGTAAATACACACACACACACAACAGAGTATTACTCAGCCATAAAGATGAATGACTTTATGGCATTTGCCAGTAAATGGATACAACTGAAGACTATCATGCTAAATGAAATAAGCCAGTTCCAAAAAGCCAAAGGTCAAAAGTTTTCTATAATTTGGGAAAGCTAATCCAAAATAAGGGAGGCTCTGGGAAGAAGGAGAAGAAGGAAGAGGTGGGGGGGGGAGGAAGAGGAGGAGGAGGCAGGGGGAAGAGGAGGAGGAGGAGGAAGAAAAAGAGGAAGAAGAAGAGAAAAGGGAGGAGGAGGAGACGGAGAAGGAGAAGAAGAAGAAGAGGAGGAGGAGGAGGGGAAGAAAAATTAGTGGAGTAAACAAAGGGGAACGAAGGGAAGGAAGTAGGGTTGAAAGAGAAAGACAATCGACAATGAATCTGACCCAACTTTCATATATATATATATGAATCTCACCATCATGTACATGCCCAAGACACTAATTTAAAAAAAATGTAAATAGCCCAAAGATCAGTAGAGTAGAGGGAAGAAAAAAAGGGGAAGAGAAGAGAAATCAGGAGAGGAGAGAGGAAGAGAAAATAGTGGGGTCTAAATTAGAACCAATTATACAAATTATATTCCATGCTTTTATAATTATGTCAAAATGAATCCTACTTTGGTGTATAACTAAAATAACAAAAATAATAATAAAAAGACATGAAATCTCATAGAAGCTAAGTAACATGTACACAGTCACACAGCTAATTTGAGTTCTGAGCCAGAACTCAAATCCATGTGTGTGTGATTCTGAAGCTCATGTTCTTAGCTTCTACATTATGGGTTATATTAATTTTTCAGTGATAAATTTATTAAAGGAAATCTGAGCCTTAAATTATTTCTTTCTTCAATTCTATGATCCATTCTAAAAAAATAATTAGGTACATCAGGGCAATGCATGGTACCTAGTAGTAATAACAAAAGTCAAATAGAGAGGCAAGCATTATTAGAGTTATTTTAACTATGTACTAAACATCTTATGGAAAAAAGTATTTTATGAGCACCAAGCTGGAAATTCAAATCAATTAAGCAGGATTCATGGAGATTTATAGGAGAGAAGGACCTATGCCTGCTTCGTTTATCACTATATTCCCAGACCCCAGGGAGCACCTGATACTAATAATGCACTCAGTAAATATTAATTATCTAATGACCATGTTAATAAGAACATTTAATAATGGAATCTGTGGTAAGTTATAAATTTTAAAAAGCTGGACAATTTGTGAATGATTCAATTTATTTCTCCTGCAAAACTTTAAGGTTGTATCAGAGCAGAATGCCAAACAGAAAGATTCACTAAAGCAGGAATAATGGGCCATTTCATCTTCTAGGGAATCTTTTCAGTATCTAACTGGATTTCACCCAAAATAATTTCAAGCTTAGCACAGAAGCACAAAGACAGAAAATCACATTTGCACATTTGCATGTCAATTACAACAGCTATGTAAGCTTTAAATGGCATGCTGCAATAAACATAAAATTTTAAATAGATAAAATCGGGTAAGTAAAATGTCTGTGTTAATTTTTCAGCTCTGTTAAATTCAGTGATCCTACAGAGAAGCAAACATCATAAATGCATTAGCATGTCAGAAATAGGAAGGATTTCCTGAAAGCAATGAGTCATGAAAAGCTACTATCAAGGAGTTCCTCCTCCCTTACCAACTGCAAAGTTACTGGATCAGTCATGCTTTTCCAAATTTCTCTTGAGCAATGCACCATTTAGGAGCTCACAGTTCCCACAGATGTAGGATGAGATCCTCAGCTACTACTAAGGATTTTTTTTTTTGCTGTGTTTCTTTAAGTATCAGGATCTACAGAACTCCAACCTCAGCTATCTTCTTGTTCCACATACTCTCTGGGAGGTCTCACCCACTCCCATGACCTCAGTCATCACATATGGCTCACACTTCTTTCCTAAGCTCCATTGGAGACCTCTTACTCTGACAACTAAACTTCTGTACCAGATGTTCATACCAAATTCATTAGGATTCTAGTCAAACTACTCATCTTTTAACTCCAATATATTAGTATTGCTCTCTGTGTCTTGCCACTAAGTGAAGAAATCTTAGAATACTTTTTATATTTTGGTGGTATTTTACCCCATTTTCCCCCAAACGCCATTCAAAATGTCACTAGGCTCTTTGCGATCCCTATCAATAAAACCTGGAGTTTTCTTTACCTCCCGCTCCTTTCTTCCTTCCTTCTCTTTTTTCTCTTCCTCCTTCCATTTTCCTCCTATTCCCTCCTCATCCCTTCTTTCTTGTCTAATTCATCAACTATATGAGCACATAGAGTTACAGCACCTTCCTAGTAGTGCTAGATATGGTGGTAAATTTAAAACAAGAAATAAAAACAATAGCTTCTGGCTACACTTATGACTTACAGTCTACTAGGGAACACAGGCAACTAAGCAAATCTTACAGATATACAGGATGACCTAGGGTCATCATATGAAGCATCTGAGAAAGTTAAGATTTAACTTAAGGCTTAGAAAGGCCCACTGCAAACAGTTATATTTACATTGAGATATCAAGCAGTCAGAGGGTACAGGGAAGGAGGAGAGAGAAGTGTGTGGAAAAACTTGTGGGCAACAGTGAACTGGGGAGCTGAGAGGGTGAACTCAAATGCTACATTAGGGGTAAGGAAGGGAGCAGTAGGAAAGTAGAAAGGGAGGTGGGGTCTAACTCTCGCAAAGACTTAGAAGCTGAGAGTTTGCACTGTTCACTGAGAATACAGAAAAGCAGAGGAGTAAAAAGAACAGATTTTCTGCTTTGGAAGATAACTCTGATGGAATGATCTGAGAGAGAGACAGAGAGAAAAGAAAACTGATAGCAAAGGAAAGCAGTTTGAAGACTTAAAAATTCAAGAAGGAGATGATAGTGGCCTAATTATAAGGTAAACAGAACTGGATGAACTTAGGAGCTATTTAGGAAAAAGAACTAAAAGGACTTTGTGATGGACTGAAAGGAGATACAGAAATCAAGGTTTCTATCTTGGGCAGCAGGGTAGTAGGTAGACCCTTTACTGAGAAAGAAATAGGGGAGAAGTGAACTTGCTGGTGGGGGAGGAGTTTTTTAAATGCAGTTTAATTTTGGACATGTTTACTTTGAAGTGTCTGCTTCCATATCTGTTCCTTCCTCTCCAGCTTACTGTCTCAGCTCATGAGTAGCTCATCTCCCTCTGGACTCCTGGAAAGGGTCCAATTTGCTTTGCTACCTCAAGACTCATGATGGGCCAGTCCCATCATAAATCCCAAAATAAATTTGTTTAGTTATTTTTCTACATCGGAGATCTCATCAGGTCACTTCCTACTTCATTTTAGGAAGCTCTGGTAGTTCCTTCGAGGAAATGCTGGAAGAATAATCTAGGAAGGAATTTCTGTAAATATCCTGAACAAAATGAAACCGTTTAGCAGTTGTTCCTTCCAATCATAGTTTCTGCCTAGAACAGAAAATCCTCAGGATTACTTTAATTGAATAAATACATAAACAACATTTCATTTTTCCACTATAAAAATACATATACTCATATTCCTCACTAGGAAATTTAAAAAACAAAACATCACTTCATGCACAACTGCTTAACAACACTCTGTTAAGATTTTTATTTTATTCCTGTGCATCTTTACTTGCTAGCCATTATTATCCTGTATGTACAATTTATATCCTTTAATAAAAATTAAAATAAAATAAATTGTTACATCTTGGATATGAGGTGTCCACCTAAAGCGCCTGTGTTTCTGCAGGAATATTAAGAGGTGGAATGATCGAACTGTGAGAGCTATAAGTAATCAGCCCTTCCTTGTTGCATGGACTGGGTGAAAACTGTAGGCAGGTGGGGCATGGCTGGAGAAGTTAGGTCATCTGAGAGGTGCCCTAGAAGGATACATCCTTCCTGGAATCCCATCCCCTTCTCCTCCCACCTCTGCTTCCTGATCTTGCCATGAGCTGAGCAGCTCTCCTGGGCTGGGTCCTTCCACCATAAAGAGCTGCCTTAGCACAGGCCTAGAGCAACAGAGTCAGCCATCAGTCTACTGAGACCTCTGATACCATGAGCCAAAACAAACTTTTCCTCCTATAAATTGTTCTTATCAGGTATTTTGGTCACAGTAACACAAGAACTAATTAAAACAATCATATTTACTTGTGTTAAGGATAATATTTAGTTAATAAAATTTTTAAAAAGGGATCTGTGGGGTGAACGATCCTAAAAAATACCAACTATCTCATAAGAATGCCCCTTATTTTTATCATTACTTTTTTGTCCTATTGAGTTCTTCATGACAATGTACTGGAAAGAGGGACCATTAAATACAGAGTTGAGAAAAGTAGGAAATTTGTGAAATCCTGTAGATAGGAATCAAACTGAGGGCAGGAAATAAGCATGCCTCCAGTTTCTGTGAGAGAAAAGCTTAGGGAACATGACTTGTAAGAACTAAGGAGGATTATAGGGTTCTTTTAATCTTTTCTGTTTTTTATTGTATTTACCCTATTTCTTCAAAGAGATCAGCCATAAAATCCTTCAGGGGCTTCCGAGAGTATATCCTTGAACAGGAATTGAATACAGAGCTTAGGAACATGCCCTTCCACATGTTCTGTCAAGGGGGAGAAGGAGAATGAAAAAGAGTGGGAGAAAAGGACTATAGAGGACCAGAAGTAGGCAAAGGAAAACTAGTCTAGGAATGAGATGTGGACCAAGAATGATTCTCCTGGGACATAAACATTGAAGAATCAGTAACAAGTCTTGGAGGAGGCCCACAACAATAGATAAACTTGCAAGCTTGTTCTGCCACCCTCTGCCATTCTCACACATGCTCCTATCAGTGGACCATTTCCTGAACAAGTATCTCCATACTTCCACATCTTTCGTCATGTCGTTTCTTCTGACTAAAATGGCCCATCCTTCCCTGTTTGTCATCTTCTACTCACTCCTTAGTATTATGATGAATTGTCTTCACTTCTCTGTAGCTTTTCCTGACTGTCCATTTGCTTCTCTTCTTCAGTGCTAAGATCCAGAATGACATCCTCCTTTCGGTTCCTAAGCTGCTCTCTCTCTGCACACTGTATTCTATCTAGTATTATGCCAGGTGCCTTGATAAGTAGACACACTCCTTGAGACAAGACAAGATTTCCTATTTAAGTCTCTATCACCACTGACTCACATAAAATCTGCAGATAATACTATTAAACTTCGAGCAAAAGAGGGAAGAAAAGGAAAAGGAAGTCATGTGATCTGCTTTTACTAAAGAGGGTAGAAACCTCTTCCGGGAATCTTCCACTCCCTTTGTGAAAATAAAGAGGAAGAAGGTAACATTTATAGAGTCCTATTATGGTTTGGATATGAGATGTTCTCTGAAAGTTCACATATGAGATAATGCAGGAATGTTTAGATGTGAAATGACTAGATTATGAGAGCTGTAACCTAATCAGTGCATTAATCCATTTGATGGGTTGACAATCTGAAAGGACCACTGGGTTGTAACTAGGCAGGTAGGGTATGCCTTTGGGGTTCATGTTTTGTCTCTGGTGCTTCACACTTTCTCTGTTCCCAGACTGCCATGAGTTGAAGAGCTTCTTTCTGCCATGCCCTTCCACTGTGATATTCTGCCTTACCTCAGGCCCAGAGCAATGGAACCAGCCCACCACGGGCCGAACTTTTGAAAGCATAAGCCAAAATAAACTTTTCCTCTTCTAAGTTGTTCTAGACAGGTATTTTGGTCACAGAGATGAAAAGCTGACTAACACAAGCCCTTTGGTACATGCATAAATGCCCTTTCAGTGCACTTAAATCCTTATACCAGCCACATGAGGAGGAAATGGTTTGGAGAAAGGCAAATTTTAGTTTTAAGAAGTTAAGAACCTTGTACACAAGGGATTCTGAACACAAATCCATACTGACTAAAGAAATTGGACTGTATTTTCCATTTCATTATGAAAAAGGTAAGTCAAGAAGTAGCCTCCTTAAACTGACATGCGTGATTATTTCTTGATGTCATAGAGTCAAAGATCTCTACTAGAAGGTCATAAAATAACCTAAAGCAAGTAACAATCACCCATCATGAGGCTGGGACTTCTTGCATAGAATTTAAGGACCGTGAGGGTAAACAGGGAGGGGTCATTCCAGATCTTGTTTTCTGCAGTAATATTTTAAATAGCCTGCAAGAGAGTGTGTGCCACTTCCAATGCTCAGATTTCCCTCATACTCTCTAAAACATTGTTTCTTTGAGTCTCTCTTCCAGTTGCCCAAATTCCTTAATAATTTTCACAAAGTTGGTTCAGTTCATGTAATATTTTTATTTCATGGTGCCCTATGTTCCTTTACATGGTGCCCTATGTTCCTTTGTAGAACAGTTACTATATGAATGTCATTAACAAATATCAAACACAATGAAAAAGAACAAAAGAAACTGATATCGCAGTAAATCAAGAAAAAATGTCAGCTGCTTTTTTTAACTTTAAAATTTCCATCAAATGTTGAACCTTTGAATTTTTTGCTTAAAATGGCTAAAAGTATATTATACTAGGCGTTGGGATACTTGGACTATACTCCCTGTGAAATTCCTCTCAGATGGAGGTGTCTGCCACCACTTGAGCCTAGGCATGCTCATTTGAATATGCAGAATATGGAGAGCCTAGACAAACCAATCTCTAAATAATATCTTATAATGATGCTATTTAATCCTATAACCAAATAAGAGATTGATACTATATGATCACTAGTAATTTCTTATTTTTCAAAATTATCTCAATAAATACATATTACCTATGTAATCAGAAAAAAAATACTTTAACTACAAAGCAAATAACCCTAAACATTCACACACACACACACACACACACACACACACACACACAAACAGGGTTCCCTGTATAAGAGCCAACAAAGAGTACTCAGAAGTCAAATGAGAGAAGCCCAATGAGAAGTCAAATTAATTGCACCTCTACTTTCCATGACTGTAACTTCTCTTTACACATACATAATAAAAGCTATATTTCTACAATTCCCCTCTGAAATGTTTTGTTGCTATAAAGGGCAAAGAGAAACTTTTGGGTAGTACAGTCAGCCATTAGTTGCCACCAAAGCAATCCTGATAAATACTTCAGGGGGAAAAAAATAAATGTGTCTGCAAGAACAATATACAAATTCAAAATAAGTGTGAACAAAAGATTCACTAAGAAACACTGGATAGGGCTGGGAGTATAACTCAGTGGTAGAATACATGCCTAGTATATGTGAGACCTCAGCACCAAAAAATAAATAAATAAATAAAACAAAAAACCCTACTATATAGACTATCTAAATTGGCAGAGAGAATGTGAAAAAAAATGACACTTATTTCCAGACTATAATTTAGGCAACTTCACTAACCAAGGGATTGGGGAAGGGACAGAATATATATTATAGAGAGAGATGAGTATCACTGCATTTGATGAAAACATGCATTTCACAGTCTTAGCATTCCTCCCCACCCCCCTACTATAGGAGCTAGTAGAAGCACAGCACACTCCGTTATCAAAAGCCCTGCTGCCACTACCAGCTGGAAATACAGGAAAATCTCTGGACAAACTGTTCAGCCTCTCTACAGATTTCAGACAATTGCTCTGGCATAGCAACACAGTATATTTCTGATGGTACACAGTAACAACCTGCCAGGACTCAGTTCAAATTAATTAGTAAATTCACACATTCTTTAATTTTGGCAATAAAATATGCTCAGTATCTCAATATTAATTAATTCAAGTAAATATTTGCTAAGCTTCTATCCATAAAAAAATGAAGTCCCTGATTACAGTAAAGTTATAATTAATAGAGAGAGAAGGTACAAAGAACTATATAGTAACAATGTACATAGAGTTCTATTTAGGTGACCCTAAGTACATATTCACTGATTTCATAATGTATAAAAAAATTTTAAAATCAGTGCTATGAAAATTAAGAAAAGAAAGAAGTTATTTCAAGCCTGGAAAAATAAGTATCGTAATCTTGTGATATAAATTAATTAAGAAATTAAATGGCTTAGTGAACCTTACTCTTGAAGATATTTTACCAATAGAAACTCATTAATTGGTATAATTTTGAATAAAATATTTATACTAATAAAAATGGGCCATCTTTCTTTTGAAGAGATATGGAAGGTGTATCAGCTAAATGCAATGGTCAGGCTTTATTTGGAGGATGACTGGAATAGACTGCTATAAAATAACATTTCAAGATAAATGAGAAAACTGAAAATAGATGGAATATCACATTAAGAGAACATTACTAATAGGTATGATAATTAAATTGTGGTTATATTATAAATAAATACTGAAATACCTGCAAGAAGGATAATTTATTAAAAGATAAGATAAAATAAGTGTTAGGGGAATAAATAAAACAAAATGGCAAAAAGGACTTTTAACTGTAGCAGCTGGTTGCTAGGTTCAAGGGGATTTGTTACATATCTGCTATTTATAGTATACTAATTTTTCCATAAAAAATTTTTAAATGTCCTTTACTCTGTATGTTCAGGCTCTTATTATATCCTATTAAAACTACTCAACAAGTTACTTATCATGTTGTTTTTGTTGCTACTACTACTATAACTACTACTATAAGAATGAGTGTGGAATGAGGAGACCAAAGATGGAAGATTAGAGAAGGGTGTGCTTTCCAGTTGCTTGATGGCTTGAGATACTGCTTCTCAGTGAGGTGAGTAACAAAGGGAATTCACTGAAATTCATACTGGACAGTCAGAGAGTCACAGAGACTCAGAAATTTGGTTGGTTTGAACAGAGGACAAGAAAGAGTACATTGAAGCCAAGATAGAGGTGGCAGAGGCACCAGTTCACTGCAGAGAGAAGGGGTACACAAAGGAGGGAGTAAGCGGGGGAGAAACAGAAGATAAGTTTGACACAGGAAAATCCTTGTTCATAAACTTCTAATTCAATTAGAGATGAAATCAAATACATAGCAAAACAATTTCAAAAAAAATGTGATCAAAATAGTGAGAAAATCCTATAAAAGTTTAAAGGATAACAAGACTATTTCTATTTGGGGGAGATGAAGAAAAGCTTCATAGAGGAAAACAACATCTGAGTTGTTGAAATGGCATGATTTTCACATGAAGAGAGAAGGGAAAGAGACCATAGAAAGTATATACCACAAAAAAAATGACTCAGGCAGAATTCTGGGTATGGAAGGGGTGGATACTATACTTTGGACGAACTATAAAAGGAGTTTGGAGCCAGACTGTCTGTCATTAGGGGTATCTCTCTATAAAGGACATTTTGCTTTTTAGGCAAGTAGGTTCATCTTTAACTTTTCACAGGAAATAGTTAAGAGATGCTTTCTTGGATTGTATCACTGCTATTAGGTCAGACATTGCCATGCAACTGTGAAGAGTGCCCATAGAATCAGTCATGTAAAAACAAAAACATGAATAGAAGAGATATAGAAGGCATCCTATATAAAAATCTTCCAGAGTTGGTTTTTTATTTGTTAAGGAATTCTGTTACATACAGAATTTTGGTAAGGGCAAAAAAATATGAACATGGAACAAAAGGAGATTTTAAATAGAAAAACATCAGCAGACTGCCATTATTTGATAAAATGATACACAAAGCTGGCTTAAAATCAAAAAGACAAAATGTTGACAAACCCTAGCAAATGATTTTATTGGGCTATATTCATGCAGAAGTAATTGTGAATAATTAATTGTGCCTCATTAAATATAAATTAAATTTTGATGACTTGCTTTGAAATGCTGTCTAGTTCTAGAAACAACCAAGTGACATTATTTTATGTAACTGATTAAATTTTCATTTCTAAAAAAATGAAACAGTGCAGATTTTAAAGATAATTCTTATGTAAGGGTATCTAAGCAGTTTACAGCATCACATTGCAAAAATTTTTTCCCTTCAAATATCTAATAAAATATAACTACCTCTGAAAATTCAAGCATATTTACCCCTAAACATAAGTTTATTCTTTGGGATATTTTAAACAAAAAGAAATGATGTGTCTCTAGGGTGATTCTATAACCTCCATTGTCATAATAAATTTTTATGTATCAAATTTAATAAGACTCTACAAATTAAAAGTAAAGCCAGTATGAGAAGATGCAGAAGGCAGGAAGCTTATTCTTCACCTAAAGCCGGGACCAAACAAAAGCATCACTCATTAGAAAACAAATAGTCATCTCTCTTTGTCATGTAGAAAATTGTGCTATGATAATAATAATAGTAATAGTAATATCATAATGAAACTCTTAATTGCCTATTAGATATATATAATATGATAATTATAATATGCAGAAAATAATGCGTGTGACAGCACACTTAGCAGTTCCATGATATGGAGTACTGTATCCAATGTGACCATCAAGCATGTGATTTCAGCGTTCCCCATCTTATTTGGCTGAAAGACAGCAATTCTGCTTCATTTACTGGAAAAGTGATGTGTTATGCCACAAAATCCCACATAGAAAATATAAAGGATAAACAAGTCTATTTTAATTCACCAAAATAAAGATACAAGTTATTTTATTTTGCTATGACAAGTGGTGTTTTATGTGACTGTTTTTAGCTTCCCAAGAAACATGAAATTTTGTCTAATATTATAGATTCTTAGAAAAAATAATACTATCTACAAAAAAAAGTAGGATTGGGCAAAATAAAGGTGATGAATCTTGAGATGCCTCAGAATCAACACCTATTCAATTTAATTTCTTCATTTGTAAAAACTGCCAGAAAAACAGTCTCTGAAATAGCTCTAGTTATAATTTCAATTGTTGAAGTTTCTTTCATGAACAGTATCTAGTTTGCAAACAGAAAGCTATGTAGACATCTCTCTATAGGTGTTTGTGGAAGGAGCATTCATTAAGTTGTTTGTTTGTTTTGTTTTTAAGAGAGAGTGAGAGAGGGGAGAGAGAGAGAGAGAGAGAATTTTTAATATTTATTTTTTAGTTCTCGGCGGACACAACATCTTTGTTGGTATGTGGTGCTGAGGATCGAACCCGGGACGCACGCATGCCAGGAGAGCGCGCTACCGCTTGAGCCACATCCCCAGCCCTCATTAAGTTTTTTATCACATATTTATGCCAACTCACTGTTGGGTTCTTTGTCAATATTTAATCTCTATGTTTCACTTTTAATTAACTTTTATTGGGGGATGATACTGGAGATTGAACCCATGGGCACATAACCACTGAGCCATATCCTTGCCCTTCTCTGTATTTTATTTAGAGGAAGGGTCTCACTAAGTTGCTTAGGGCCTTGCTAAATTGCTGAGGCTGCCTTTGAACTCCAATTCCTCCTGCCTCAGCCTCCTAAATCACTAGGATTACAGCCATGCATCACTGCTCCTGACTTTACCTATTTTGAGTAGTCATTGCTTAATGCTTTAGAAAGAGAAAGGTAGGAGCCTGCTCAGTTGCTACAAATGGTTTAATTGGTTTCAAAATAAATCATGTGATTTAAATGGGCATTTTCCCAGATGGCTGTCACTTTGCATTTGAGGGAAAACACCAATTACACTATTGCATGAAAGCTGAGAGTCAATAGTCCCCAAACTATCACCTATATCTTCACTTGCTTGTCTCTTTATTTTTTCATTGTCATGTTTCAGAAGGTGGATATGAGGTGAAGGTGAGAAAGTACATGAAATATTAACAGAGGTTTGAAATACCATTGATGGATGAAATATGGCATTTTCAAAGCTACAGAAGAAGGACCTGAGTTACTGTGGCTGCAAAAGCACACATTCCTGAAGAGAGAACTCTTCTAAATGACCAAGATGCAGAGAGCACACAGAAAGAAAAAAAATCTCTGCACCTGTACTTAGACAAGCACAGCAGGGTATGCAATCTGCAAGTAACACTACAGGTGGCTTTGCTTGTCCTCACACCTTCCAGGAGGCAGTCAAGAGTCTAACCATAGAATCTTACTTGGTTCTAAACACAGACATTAGCTATTGAAAAAAGCTTGAAAAAAAAAAGAAGTTTGCTAAAGTATATGAATGTATTATTTAGATTTTGAAGACAATCTAAATAAATGAATATAATTTCCATTCCCCAACCTATAAAATGTAAGCCTAGGTAGTTATACCTCATCTAATTTTCTTAGTACTACTCAGCTAATTATTATGAAATTTTAAAATAATAAGTTTTTATTAGTCAATTCTAGTGATAACACTGCCAGTCTCTAATCCTATCATGGAATCATACCTAGTTGAGGGGGCCATTTAACTATTTACTCTCTTCAAAGAAGAGTTGTTAGATTATATCTAATCCATTTGTATCCTTAATTCAGCAGCTGCAAGCTTACAGAAGAAAAAATACAGTCAATCATTTTCAGAATTTCCTAAAAATAATACAAGTTGAAATTTAAAACTCATGTTATTTCTAAATCATTTTACCTACTCATTAGGAATTTATATTATTATAGTCCTCTAAAATCTAGTGTTTATTTAACATCTACTATATACAAGGCATTGGGAAGAAAGCAAAATTAATGAAGACTCTTCTTGAGGGGCTCATTCTTTTCAGTAGAGACAGAACAGGCAGATGCATAAATCAAGGAAATCTATATTGACCCACTATTATAGAATATTAGAGCTATGAGCAACCTTAGAAAACATCCATTTCCAATAATTATTTTATGGATATGAGAGGGGGGGCAGGGAGGGAGAGAGGAAAGAAAAAGCCTATTTATGAGATTAGGAATTTAGTCCATATCATACACACAGTTTAAAAACCTGAACACAGAAGTAGGCCTTCAGATTCCCAGTTTACTTCATTCCCATTATACTAAGTTGCCACTCTGAGTTGGAAAGCATTTGAATAAGCAAGGATGGAGGAAAGAAGACAGCATGGTGGCAAACATAGGCTGGAATATAACACTGATAAAAAAAAAAGATTATTTGGAACATAGACCATTTAATTTCTCTGAGAACAAGAGCTTGAGGGGAGAAATGAGATGGTAGGCAGAAAACATTGAGATCAGACAACAGAGGGTATCAAATGACAGTCTAAGAGAGTTAGACTTCCTCATTAAACAATTTAATGGACACAGGTAGCAGAAATTACTTACACACCTAATACTTCCTTTAACATTTGTACTATAATAGAACACTGACAATCTCAGAGGTTTATAATGAAAGAAGAGAAATGCCTTCCAATATGAAAAAGGCCAATGACACATAGCACACTTTTAATGAACATAATCTCCCTTTGTTAATTCTTCTTTCTCTTAAGTGGAGGGTGGTAGAATACGGATATAAGAAAGCAAGATGTAAAATGTGATGGGACTGACAAGTTTATACCCTATACCTCCTGCCTTGCCCCTGAGTATCTTCAACACTGTACAGCTGGTTCCTGAACCAACCCTAGACAGGTTTGAATCATCCATCTTCACAGATGCTAGGGACTAACCACATGCCCATAGAACTGTAGCTGCTCTTCCCTCCACCACACCTACCCTGTTGCCTAGCCCTTGTTCTAGCGTCATTCCCTTCCTTGGGACTTGAAACAGATGAGAGGAGGCAAGGCAAATTTTACACCAATATTAGTATAGCACTCCAGAATAATTTCAAAATACTTTCACATATTCTTTTTAATTTCTCATAAAGCAGAAGCAAACCTCCATTCCATCTTACCCCTCACCCTGCATAGCTCCCCTCATTCCTCCAGAGGTTAGAATATGCTCCCCATCTCTGGTTACTAGTAAGACTCTAACATTGACATTAATGTAAATGATTGTCCTGAAATCCTGATTCTATTAATAGCTTAATAGTAAAAACTATCTTTGCTGAGAAACTGCATTCCACTCAACAAACCTTAGCACATCAATATCAATGAATGCTTCAAAAACACCTGGACCCCATGCCTTGAACTCCAAGGACCTTCCTTTTCCAAGCCTGCTACTTAGAAAAGTTGCCCCTTGAGCCCAGCTCGATATGTTCCCAGTCTACTCTCCTCTATAGGCTTGTCTGCTGCTGGTGAGAGGCCATCAGTTTCTGTGTTGAGGACATTCATGTGATGGAAGAAGTTTTGAAAAGGAAACGCTGAGTGCCATGGTTAAATTGATAAAAAGTCTGTGAAGCACTCTGGGCTATATAAGACTTAAAAGTCCACAGAATCATTGTTTTTCAAAGTGAGACGACAACTTGACTTATGGTTTTCAACATCAAGGAACAAATACCATCAACTGATCTTCATCCTTTCACCTCAGGTATACAGAAAAATGATTTTTCACGAAAGAAAAGAAGGTGGGGCTTTTTATGGAAAAAACTGCCACGAATAATTTATTGTTCTACTTTTTAATTCTCGTTTAGAAAACATGAAACAAGATACATTAAAGTACTTTTAAAATTTTACAGTGATTTTATTTTTAGCTGGCAGAATAGAGCACAGTGTGAGGTACTTTCCATGCATTATATCATGTTATCCTTACATTAGCCCAGTAGAATACAAACTATTTTTATTCCCAGGTTAGACATCAGGAAATAGTCTAAGATAAGCAATTTCCCAAAGTCATACACTGTTATGTAGGAACACTGCTATTGGATCTCTAGCCAGCTAACCCTCAAGCCTATGCCTCAGCCAGTAAAACACTCGTTTGGCCCATTTTTATTTTTAAACAGCACTTTAAAATTGTAAGTTTGAGGGGCTAAATATATTAAGAATATGTACTATTTTTATAAGTACAAAAAAGAAAAAAATAATGGACAAAATTCTGAAAGCTTGTCACCATTAATTTAAGACTAATTAAAAATGAGATCCAAAGTGCCTTACTGTGGGTATGATAATTCAACTAAGGAAAATTATCAGCACCCTCTAACTACAGAATATCTATTCATTTCCTCCATAAACATATATTGAATATCTATAGCAGTACGGGGCTAGGAACCAAGGACCGAGATGAATAAGACAAACAAGGTCTCTGCCCTCCAAGAGCTTCCAGACAAGTTGGGCAGAGTCATTCATGGGTAAATACAAAACCATATAACTTGTGTGATGAAGGGGACAGAGGGAGGAGGTCAGGAGAACTTAACTGAGCTAGGGAGAAGGGAAAACCTCCCTCCTAGGAGTTAGGGGAGGGCATGATATAAAGAGACAGGGAGTGTTCCATGCAGAAAAAAAAATGCACTAAGGACCAGAACGAAAATAAGAAACTGATGGAAGTTCTGAGTAGCTCAAGCTGCCATCCAGAGAAAAGAAGAGCCAAAGCTTGGACCAGGTAGGTGGGCAGACGCTGGATTCTACAGGCCTGTCAAGCTTACTAGAGAGTTAGGACCATACCTGAGGGCAATGGGGAGTCGATTCAAGCACAAAAGAGAAACTTAATCACATTTTAGTTGTACAAGTATCAATCTGATTGCAGAGTGAAGACAGTTTATAGTGTATTTGGTGGGAAATTATTGCCTTAATCCAGGAGATAGGTTGGAGTAACAGATATGAGCAAGAAGAGTGCACACTTGTAGAGTAGAATGGGGTCTGATTTAAGCCTTGAAGTAAGTCTAAGGTTAAGTCTAAGGTAGACATTCACCTTTTAATTAAACGAGTCATTTTACTGGGAGAGAAAGGGAGCAATTTCAAAAACTTATTCCAACAACAAAAAAACTTACTGCTTTGAAACTATTACTGTCATTTACTTGTTAGAGCTTGGGTTGCACCCATAACTTACCTGGTTACCAACCAATAATAAGTGTTCTCCAAGGAGAAAGTCTTTGAGCATGTCTTCCATCACTATCATGTGCTAGAGAAAAAAAAGGACCACAGACAGGTTAACTGTGTTTTAAGTTAACTATATAGATATCTTCTTGGAAGTTAAGACATCCTTTATGATAGAATACTCAAGTAATTTAACTTTTAAGAAAACAAAATTAATGAGTTAGATATAAGTAAACTACATAACCAATTGGGTCACTGATACTGAAAACTTAAAACAGCCCATTAGAGCAAGTACAACCAATTGACCAGTTCAAGTTGTTTTTATAATTCAAGTATTTTTATTTAAACTACGTAGCATTGTCTTGAAATTTAATATAAATTTAAATTGACACTTGCTAATGTAAATATATAATGGTTTCCAAAAATAATCAGCAATTTTTATGGAACTTTTTAGACTGACATCATCTTAACCATTACCTTCAAAACTATATATAGTTTTTAAATTAAATATATTATTTAACTTCCACAGCTTTTTATTTGAATTATGACACAATATAATAAAAGAACAAGATTAAGGTTTTTCACAATAGCTACAGAGAAAGTTACATTGCTCTTTTGTATCTTAAAAAACAGGCCACCTATAAGTAGGTTACAAAAGCTCATTGGGGGTCAGGAAAAGAACTACATCCTAGCACAGTTAATATCCCTATTACTTTCTCTTGGTTTTCTGTATCAAATCAAATAACAGCCTCATAAGTACTAAACTTATTGAAGTTCCCTATTTTTAAAAAAGGCAAATTAACCTTTTGCATTAACCGTTTATATTAACATTTTATATATCTATAGATATTTATCTGGTGTGCCAATTGCTTTTCTTTTTTTAAGTTAGTTTTTAGAGAGCCAGGAAATTTTCCTTTCATTTGTCAAATTTAGTATACTTTCATTCTGTCTGTTTCTTAGAAAGGAAAACTAAGAAAGCATTTTCCTACCTTGAGAACAAATGAGTAGCCCCTGATGTTTATCTTGATAGTTTTTGTTTTTTAAAATTAGATACATTAGGGAGCTACAGTTTTAACAAGGCATGAAATAAAATAAGCATATTTACTTATTGTCATTCTGGCACATTTTTAAAATAAAGAGCCAGCCATTGTTAATAATTATGCTGGGTCACAATAGGTACAAACTATTTTTTTTTTTTTTTTTTTTTGTGGTGCTAAGGATTGAACCCAGTGGACTTATGTATGCTAGGCAAGCACTATGCCAACTGAACTACATTCCCAGCCTAAATTGAGACTGTCTTAAAAGCAAACTAAGATAAACTGAGATGTATGATTTCCCTATAAAAGTGAGTCCTAGAAAACAATTTAAAACTGAGTTCTGTGGTAATATATGCCAGAGATCTTTACATTTTAATTCAGATGAAAAGTCAATACCAATTTCCATAAAACACAGAATTCTTCCCGAAATAAATAGGCTAGTCTACATGAGGAAAGGACAGAAAAGTTGCAAGGAGGGGCTGGGGACGTGGCTCAAGCGGTAGCGTGCTCGGCTGGCGTGCGTGCGGCCCGGGTTCGATCCTCAGCACCACATACCAACAAAGATGTTGTGTCCGCCAATAAATAAAAAATAAATATTAAAAAAAATTCTCTCTCTCTCTCTCTCTCTCTTTAAAAAAAAAAAAAAGAAAAGTTGCAAGGAGCACCTTGATGGCTGCATAATAATGAAAATGAATGCAAACTATATTTGAATTCTTATATGTATTGTTTATTCTAAATCTTCCTACTTCATATGCTCATTACATTTAACTAGATTATTCAAATCCACAAACACTAAGGCTAAGGTCATGACCAACATAATTCTTGTCTTGCCTTCTTTTTTACTTGGCACTGCAGATGATTTCTTAAGTCTACGCTTTCAGTTAGGTGTCTTTCTCTCTTGATTTGTTCCTGCCTTTAATAATTTTTCTCCATAGTCTTCTGGACTAGATCATCTTGTTGTAGCAATTCCTTCCATATGATTTTCCCCTGGTTCCTTTGTTTGTTCTCTCCATTAACTTTTTACTTGCTTTCTTTGGGGTCTCAGTATAGGGTAGAACAAGTGATAGACCCAACCTGATCTTTTATTAAAATTGGGAGCCATCTTGCCACAAAGCCATGAAAAGCTAATTTCGGCTTTACTATAAATTACTGCAAATTCTGAACCTGCTTGGTATGCCTGCCCATGCCTTGAACTCACCCATGCCTGGCTCTCTGACCAGATAGCAGCCCTCTCTGAAACTTTAGTGACACTTCATAAATATTGGCCTTCCCTGGCCAGACAACGACCCACTCTGAGGCTCTAATGGTCCTCATAAATTCTGATGTTGGGGCCAGCAAAAAAAAAAAAAAATGTAAACTACCATTAGTGTGATGCTTGTCAGAGTTCTGTTATCTGTAACCCCCCTTTTGTGTAACTTTCTGGGCTATAAAGCTGGGCTATAGGAAAGGTGGAGTTGTTGTCTTGTTCCCACCGTTTTGGGAGGGAAAGGCAGCCCGCCGGTCGAAATAATAAGCTTGCTTTAATTTGATTTTAATTGGAGTCAGTGGTCTTTTCTTGCGTCCTGGTCTAACACAAGTCATGCCTATCTATACACAGTCACCCACCTAAGATCCAAGTGAGGGCTGTGTGCAGAGTTGGTACCCACACATCAGTGCTAGAAGAGCTACTTCTGACCTTACACTACCTAAATTCTCTCATCCATCTCATGGCTGCAGCTAACCCTGATCTTCAAACATCAAGATTTCTCAGTGATGACTAATAATAACACCCCCTGATTATTGCCCAGTCTCCTAAATTCAGCATACTCAAATCCAAAACTTGGCTTATTACATTCTCTTCAACAACTTCATTCTTCCTTTTCTTTTCATAATTAATAGCATCATTTTCTATTGCCTGATCAAATGTTCATCATTATCATAATCACCCTGCCCAACTTGCTTCTCTTTTATCAAGATCAAAAAAAAAAAATCCAAGACCACCAACTCCCCCAAAAAAGATCAATGGTATTCATTATTTATTTACTATTACCACAGTTTGAATTTAGGGTATTATTATCTCTGGCCTACCTACATAGACAGGTAGGTAGGTACAATTTTTAAGCTAATTTAGCTTTTGAAACTTCATCCTTTCCCTGAGTCAATATGTTCTCTATAATTCTCATACAATCACTTCTTTGTTCAAAATCTTGCCAATTCATTTTTTTTTTTTTGTCTTTTTTGGAACTGGGGGTCGAACCCAGGGCTTTGCGAATGCAAGGCAGACGCTTTGCCACTGAGCTACATCCCAGCCCGCCAATTCATTTTTCAAAACTCTTTAGAAACAAAGATACTTCTCATGTTTCTGATTTAATCTCAGGTTCATCCCCTACCACTCTCCTTCTTTCACACAATGTTCCAGGGATGGGAAGAATCTAGAATAATTTTCTACTTACTCTTCAGTTTACTTTTCCACCACACTGTGTGCTCCCTGAGGCAGAATCTTTGTTTTAAACAAACACAAAGTTCCAAGGACTCTACCTTCTAAATAGCCCTGTGAGGTGTCCACTCTATTCTGTCCCTACTCTCACTACCTCATTTCAGATCCTTCTTAATTTTCACCCAGAATGTTAGAATAACTCTAAACTAGTTTCTCTTTGCCTTAGTTCTAACTCTTAGACAATATTCAAGAGTGAATGCAAAGTTAGCAAATGTGCTTAAAGTCTTTCATCGGTGAGGAAACCAATGAAAGAAATCCCAGCTCCTTAATTTGAGAAGCTCAGATGATCTGATCCTTTCCTAACTCATCAGGCTCATCTCTTAAACTTTTCTATTTGCAACCTCAGCTCTGTACTACTCGGTGCTAAATGAGCTACTCTTTCTTATAAGCAAGTCTCTACAAATGCTAGTCTCTGAGAGACTTGCCCAGCTTTGTCTTGTTAACGAATTTTCTATGATCTTTATCATCAGGGATGATCACCTCACAAAGGTAAGCACAATAACTTGAATATACTTCCATTACACTGTGAAGTAACCATGTGTATTTGCCTGTTTTTCCATTAGATTAAGAGGAATTTGAGCTCTAAAGATGCATTTGCTCACGTGACTATTTTAATCTCTTTATCTCAAGATCTTAGGACAAGGTCTGACCCACAATAAATATTTACGATTTTTTTTTCAGATCTAAAGCTTATTAAGAGACTATTAATTTTCCTTCCCTGAAATCTCTCCTCCTTACTGATACAAGTCTAATATTTCTTAATGAGTGGCTGGATGAAAAAAATATTCCTTAGCATGAACACTCAGAATCTTATTTATCCTTTTATTAATCCTCTCACCACTTGTATACTTAGCAATTGCTATGCACCAGGCACTTTGTTATTTGCTAGACATACAAAATAAAGAAAACACAGGGCTTTGCCCTATGATATATAAGAACACATTTTCAAAACCATTCTCAATGCAATGTGGTAAAGGAACAACAGGGCATAAAACAAGATGGTACCTCAATCTGCAAAAGACTCTGAAGCATACTGCTTCAAAGCTGAAGTACAGCAAAAACAGAATCAGTAATGCATAGCAAAAGCAAATTTAATCAAGCCACTGTCCCTAGAATTGGTACAGCTAAAACTTTTTCATTAGTGGTTAATTCATAATGCTTTTAGAGGAGGAGGTACATTTGGAGACAGGTTACAAGAAGTCCCTCAGGGGCTCTGTGTAAAGTTCACAGCAGCCCTGCAGCCCTCCATGTCTATATCATAAACACCTTGGCAACAGACACTATGTTCAAGAGCACAATGGTCCTCTTTCCTACTGAATTTCCTATATTCTTATACACTCTGAAATCTTTTCAACCCTTGCTGCTGTAGAGCTTTTCAATTAAATGTTACTTATAACAGTATCCTGATTTCTTGTTTTCTTTGTTCATTACATGGACAGAGGTTGATACCATCAATTTTTAGAAATAGTATATTTTCCTTCTAATCAATTTTTTGTCTTTATTTATTAGGCAAGAATTTTTTCCCTCCTCTGTCTTACAATTTAATTTTCTGTTTATTTGTGTACTGATTATGCAAGAACACTAATGTTTCTGAAGAAACATAAAATCTACATTAATTAACTGATTCTTAATAATTAAAATCAAATCAGGGTTATGCCTTTGCTATGCCAAAAATAATTAGTGTAACTTGGACAGATTTCAAAATTTTAAGCCAGTATTTTTATTAAGAAAGAAGAATTTGCCTGGATTTGCCTTCTATATTGTTATTATAATTTAGTGATTTAAATTATGATACTTGAACAAAAAACAGAATTGTAGAATGTCAGATTAAAAAATAAATTTAACTTCAATTTTGCTAATGCCTTAACATAGCAAAAATAGTAAGAAGTTCTAACATAATTTGTAAATTAAATGTACTATTTACATGCAGAATAATAATGAAGCATTACAGAAAATTTTAAGTACTTTTTCATTATAAAAGAAATACATAGCCTAGCATAGAGCCGTACACTTATAATTTTAGCAACTCGGGAAACTGAGGCAGCAGTATTACAAATTCAAGGCTAGCCTCAGGAACTTAGGAAGACCCTGTCTCAAAATAAAAATAAAAAGGGGTAGAGATGTAGTTTGGTGGTAGAGTGTCCCCAGGTCCAATACCAGTATACACACACACACACACATACACAAAATTGAAAAGGCTGGCAGGAAGGACCGAAGGACCACTTCATGGAAAACTTGGAAAAGAAAACTGTTATATTCAGGGTATTTTCCCTGAAAATATTCTAATTGAATTGAATATCTACAATATGGCTTTCTAGGTATAAACTTATATCTGAATCTTAGTGGAAAGTCAATAATTATTGGTTAGTTTGTAAGATGAAAATTCTCCATCATACTCCCTTAAAAAAAAAAGAAAGAAAAGAAAAAGAAAAATACTGGAATTGTAAGATGTATAAGATACACTTTCTTTGAATTACTGAAATGATTTCACTAAGAAGAAAAAAAAAGAGAATGAGAAGTTCTGTTTGTTTTTAATTTAATAATGGGTTTACTTTATCAACCTGAAGTACAGCCATACAATATTTGTTTATGTGTGCATATGAAATTTATAACCCTAATGATAACAGCAACTCCTCCAATTTTCAAGTACCTTTGGAAGGGGGAGCATGGGAGGAATAGATGAATTCTAGATAGGGCAGAGGAGTAGGAGGGAAAGGCAGGGGCCAGAGGATTAGCAAGGATGGTGAAATGTGTAACAGACATCATTAGCCAAAGTACATGTATGAAGACACGAATTGGTGTCAATATACTTTATATACAACCAGAGATGTGAAACATTGTGCTGTATAAGTGTAATAAGAATTGTAATGCATTCCGCTGTCATTTATTTTTTTAAAAAAAATCAATTAAAAAAAAAGAAAAGAAAATCTCACCAGAGGAGGAAAAAAAAGAATTTTAAAGTTTTTAATACTTTAATAAAAAGATGTTTTAACACGTCATATTGCATCATCTGCATTTAATTTAGAAAATTACATATATAGTTAAACATAAGTATCATTTCTCAGAGCTAACTACCACAATGAGTGGTTATTTATGTAAGTAAGTAAAGTGATACTCTTACCTGAATGTTGTCATAGAAAAGAACATCAGGCACTTTCATTTTCTCATGGGTATTATATATTGGTGCACTAATAGTACCAATCCTCAGTGATCCAGCTACCACTTCACCTGAATGTTTTACACAAGACAGAGAATTAGTCATAATTACATCCTACAAATAATATCCAAAGATGATAAGTCCATCCAACATAAAATGTAGGATAGCTTCTGTAACACCTTGAGCTCTTCAGGGATTTTAATTTAACATCTAAAGAAATAAGCTTGAAGATGGTAATTAAACACTACAGTTCTATATATAGCTTATAATGTTCTAAAATGTAATAATTTTAAAGCAATAAATTTAGCAAATATTATATAGATAAAATTGAGAAATAAAAAAAAACAACCCAGAACATAGCAAAGCCACATTCATAAATTTATCTGGTCAGGATTATAATATACACATAAGCCAAGTACACATTCAAAAGCTTTCAAGTACCCCAAATATCATCTTTAGGAAGCACCTAATGAAAAACTCCACAAGAAAATCCCTGAGAGGTCTAGTAAAAAATACAGATGAACCAAACCCTTGGACCTCTTGAACTATTATTTTCAGGAATAGTTCAGAAGATCTATATTTTCAAATAAATATCCAGGTGATTCTGATAGAATAGTATCAGAAATATTCTTATTTGAAGTAGGAACTGGGAACCTTTGCCCTACAGTTATTCAGTAATAACTTTTATTGTATTGTTCTCTTTTTGCTTTAAAGAGATCTTTAAATACAGGAATTTAATAATAATAAATTTCTTGAAGTCAGGAACCTATCTTATATATTCCCTGTAGTAATCAGATATTCAAGCTCATTGACATTTTCCAATAATAACAATAACATTCATACTAATAGTGTTATAATATTAATGATCACAATAATAAAAGCTGTCATTTATTAAGGACCTTTTCATGTGCCAGATCACAAACTATGAGATTTATATTTTTCATTATATAATTTCAAGTAACTTAATAATGAGACGAGAATTATGAGGAAACCAAGAACATAATTTAAATAATTTATTTAAAATCACCTAGCTAGTAAAAGTGGAGCTTAAAATAGAACTTAAACTAATCTGACATTCTTTCTATCAAATCAAGTATTTGTAATCCTTTGACTCCTAGTAATATTCCATCCTATGAAAATAACCCAGCAAGCAGATACACAATTACAATGCCTTAAGTAATCCACCTATCTTTTGTTTTCCTACTTCAAATAAGAATATTTCAAAATGTTTATCTTTTAAAATGCTATTTTCAATATGCTAAGGCATATTTTAAGACAATATGGGGGAAATCACTTGCTTCTGTAGAGTACTCTGAACAATTTTAAACTAAAAATAATTACACTGTCACATGTTTAAGTACCATTAGGTACTACACATTTGCCAGAACACAGCAGATCTTTACCATTTTCCTTTTTCAAAAGTTCTACAGGGAAGGAAAGCCAAGAGCCATCACACTAAGTATTTAGTATTTATTTACTACCACCAGACCAATATAAAACTATAAAGGGACAGAGCCAGAATATGAAAGTGAATCAACTCTTATACTTGTATGCTGAGATGACACTTGTAATTTCAGGTTCAAACAGCATCTGATAGCATCTAAAATTTAGTTTGTGGAACATGTCCATTAGCTTTAGGACAATTGAATTTACGCAACCAATGCTGATAAGCAGAAAGGGGATATGAACTCAGAGAATGATGCTGCTAGTACATTTCTGGGAGAAAGCTGGCTAGCTATCTTGTAAGTAATTTCACAGGATGACATTATTTTGGTAAATTTATCAGGTTCCTCAAAATCTAGTAGGCTCAAACTTAATTTTATAATCAGAACTGAGGGTAAATCTAACTTTCAGGAGAATATTAAACACATTCTGACTAAGAAAATAAAATTGCAAAATATTACATCACAATGGAAACTGCAACTTTCATATCAACTATAATACACTGTTTGCCATAAAAGCTTATTATTTGGAGTGGGACCTGCATGGAAAACCATGTTCTCAAGAAGGTTGTTTGGTAAGCATGGACTCTAACAAGGAAAGTAAATTAATGAATACTCCATAGGACAGATGATTTTAAAAATGAATGGTATTAGTCAATTTGAAAAGTCTCATCACTTAGGTCCCTTATATTCTACAAGAGAGTCACTGCTAACAAGGGCCTGTCTGAAATGACAGTCTTTCTTTGGATATATCAATAGATTAAATCAAATAACACTCTGAATCTTCAAGGCCCAGAGTTACTCTGTCTCTTTTGAGTTGACTCTGAATTTCTATTCAGATCTATCAGTATATTAAATTTATAATCTGACTCCAAAAACGTCATCTAATTTTCTTAATACAAAATTCTTGGTTCAGGGTAACCTCCATTATTTAAAAAAAAAAAAAAGTCTACTACAAAGAGAATCACAGTAGTCTATTTTAGAAAATGGTCATACATTAAATGTTTTGATAAAACAGTTAATTACAGGGGCTGGGGTTGTGGCTCAGCAGTAGAGCGCTCATTTAGCATGGATGAGGACCTGGGTTGGATCCTCAGCACCACATAAAAATAAATAAATAAAATCAAGGTACTGTGTCCAACTACAATGAAAAAATTTAAAATAAATTTTAAAAAAACAGGCAATTACATTTAAAAATGGGGAAACTTTTGCTGTGCTCTAACTGAAGAATAGGAAACTTTTATGAATAATTCTCCTCAAAATTCAAATTTATACTTATGGCTACTCAGAAAAAAAAAAGCAGCACAAACAACAGGTGGAAATGGAAGGAGTACAAAGGCATAAGATGTTATTCTGAATATTAGTTTAGTCTGAATCAAGCTTAAAAAAGTTACCCAAACATGTCCCATAGTGGTCTTCAATATTTAAATGTTGTGCAAAGAAAGCAGAATTTTAGATAATATCATGAAACATATCTGGAAAAAAATATATTGTCAAAATTATACAAGTTAATTACAAAATTGATTCTCAGAGCCTTTAATATGTTAGTATCAACTGTGACTCTTGAAGGCCAGGGAGAACCATCAAGAATGTACTGCAATGCAGTAAATATTCTAAGGTTTAACTTATAAATTGCATTCACATTTCTAAAAAACAGATACTTCAACTCAATACATAAACAAAATGCATTAAAAACATTTATATTGAAATTAAAATAATAGCATCAAATGTTTGATAATTATTTTTTCACTTAAAACAAAAACAAATTAAATACTTACATTTGTAATCCTCCAGGTCTGGTTCAAGATTATCATTGGTAGTTATTTCTATTGCAGCATCTGCCAGATTTTTCTCTAAAGCTGACCTAGCAAGGCTTGGTAAGAACCTGGCAGAGAATGGGGGAATGGAATGATAAAGTCAAAGTTTTCTGTGATTCTCAAATATCTTTTTTGGAGGGTAATGAGGATTGAACTCAGGGACACTCGAACACTGAGCCACATCTCCAGCCCTATTTTGTATTTTATTTAGAGACAGGGTCTCACTGAGTTGCTTAGTGTCTTGCCATTGCTGAGGCTGGCTTTGAACTCTCAATCCTCCTGTCTCAGCCTCCTGAGCCTCTGGGATTACAGGCATGCGCCACCGCATTAGGCTTCTCAAATATCTTTAAATGCACACGGGTGCACATGTACAAACACACACAACTTTAGTATTTACTACCTATTATGGGAGATTGGTCTGGATCTATGAGATTCGAAGCATACAAAATTTTTAGAATATATAAGTATAAAGTATATACTTTATAAAGTAAAGGATGTTTGTGGGATCTCCTTTAATAACTAAATAAAGCTCATTTGCACTTAGCCGTACTCACTTACGAACAACATATTACAGAATAAAAATTGAAATAATTTGCTTTTTAAGTGGACTTAATATACTTCATAAATATTGTTTGTTATTGGTTTATCAAATTTTATTAAATAAATATTATAGCAATACTTTGGACTGCTCTAAGTTTACAGTCACAAATTCAAATCAATGGAGGTGAATTAGTCTTAACAAATTACTGAATGAATAATTATCAATCTAAGATCTTCCTTACATTAAAAAATATATACCTCCAGGGATAGGAATTCAACTTAGTAGCAAAGCACTGCCTAGCATGCATGAAGTCCTGGGTGTGATCCCCAGTACTGCAGCATAAATAAATAAATACAAAAGTGTATCTCCATATCTATTTTATAACTGTGTTGTCAATTTGGTGAGTGACAGAAGCATTCTTCAATTATAAACATATTGTGAGCAATTATATCATATGCTGGGAACATGAAACATAGATTCCCACCCACACAAATAAAGTTATACTAGTTTGATCCCAAGTGAGCCCACAGAAATAATCTTTAATCCATGATTATCTGTACCATACTTTTATAAACTAACCACTAGGAAATACAGTGTTTCAAATAAATACACTAAGAACATACCACTTATAATTTAGATCTTACACAGCTCTAAAACTTTGACAATGGTTCCAACATGTTTGAGAATAATTTTAATAATGGAGTGGTATGTGCCAGAAGCAACAGATGTCCATAAAGGGATTGTTATGGAATAATCCCTGTCCTTATAGCATTCCACTCCTAGATCTGACACTAGCTCTTAGCTACTGTTTCATTTTGGTCCTAGGCATTGTAAGGGAATTCATAGACCTCTGTGCCAGTAGTTCATCAGTTCAGCATCAAGTCAGACTTATCTGTTACAATGCTGACCTTTTATCATAACTCTTAGACCATTTGCCTTTTTCAAAATCATGTGCTCATTTTAACTCCCAGACCCAATAACTGGGCTTTTATTCTGTTTTTTGAGCCCTGGTCCTAGTACCCCATCAATCTTCCTTTCACCATTCTCCCAGACTTAGATGGTAGTAGTAACTGTATCTGTGCACCCTGTGGTTGTGTCTCCATTACTTCCTATCAGACCACCTCAATTGGCACTGCCCACTTACAAACTAGACTTGTTTGCTATTTCCAGTCATCCCTGACATCACCGTGGTCTGTCAACACATCCTTAAACTGACCATGAATTGGAACCTTTCTAGATTGCCTGGAAAGCCAGTGGAGTCTAGCAAATATTGGAGGAGGGGTATAAATAAGAGTGAGGGAAAAAACAGAGGCTCAGTGTATTCAAGCAGTCTTACTTAGAAGGTGTAACAAATTAATTTATTTGTTATAATATTTATAATTTTAATTCTTAAATTTACAAATAGTAATTTAAGATAACATGATTTATCCTACTTACAAATATAGTTTGAAATAGTTAAACAGAAAATACAGAAAATTATTAATGCAGGTTTAAATGTTTAAAGATATTTAATTTAGCCAAGTTTTATAAATGGAACCAAACATTTTATAAAGGCCCTTAAAATGATTGTTAAGATCTCTTAGTTAGCTGAATGAACAGAAAACCACAGAAGACTTAGAATTTTTAAAATTATAGCCTTAAAAAATTGAATCAGCTTTTAAAGCCAAAAATAAATTCTAAACAGTCTCCTAAAGTAAATATTTAAGAAATAAAATTACAAGAAAATAAGCATAATTTTAATAAATTTAATGTTCAATAAATTTAGGTTAGGGAGTTTATTTACCTTTTTGTCTGCTTAATAAAATACCTTATGAATATAAATTAGGTTAATTTTTGTTTTAAAAATTTCAACAAAATTCAATTCTGTTTCACTGCCTCAAAATGGAATGAAGTCACTGAAGAATACAAAAACCAAAACAAACAAACAAACAAAAAGACCCCCATACTTTATCACCAATAATTTTTTGGTACATTCCTGACATTGTGCTATCCTTGGGAGAAGGTTAGTACAAAGACTTCTAACTGTAGCTTTGCTAAAGTCAACAGATGATGCAAAAAACAAGATAAACTGTCATTTCTATCTCCAAAAGGTCATAAGGTGAGAAGAAAATGGAGTTTTATTGTGGTCAGCTGTTAACAAACACCAGAAAAATTAGCTACTTCATGCAGTGAAGTACTTACAAGAACAAAAAGTAAACATTTTTAAACTCTGAAATATTTTAGTGAAAGGGTAAAGTTTCTAAGCTGCAAAGCCTGAGTTAAAAAGTAAAGGACTAGGTATTGTAAAGTTTCTGAACTGCACACAGAACCTGAAATTCCTGAGGCAGTTAAGACAATGCCCAGTACTGACCATTTACTTGTTTAATAACCTAGGACCCTGTGCAGTTTGGCACGTAGGCATTCAGGGCCCAAACCAATCAGTTTGAATGTATCCCCTCTTTAGGAATGACCAATCACCCCCGCCTGACCTGTTCCTGCCAATAAATGTGTTAATCATGTATGAGAGTTGTTGTTCAATTTTCCCGCGCCTCATGATGATTTGTTCTGATGTATGCAAAGCCCCCGCCCTCCCCAAAAAGTGTACTTAAGCACTGCTTAACCTCTGCTCTGGACTCTGGGCTGCTCTCCCTTCTTGAGTGAGCATGGAGCCCCGGCATGCTGGATTCTCAATAAATCCCCTTTTGCTGATTGCATGAGCCAGTCTCTTGGTGGTCTCTTCCTCCGATGTTCGCAGGACCCTTACATTAGTAGTTCATAAAATTGCAGAGATATTACAGAAAATGTTTTTACAAGTATAAAATGGTAGCTGATTTTCATTTCAAATTTCATTTCCCTTATTAGTAATGAGGTTGAATATCTTTTCAAATGTTTATTAGCCATTTCAATTACTCCTTTTTCTCATGAATGCCTATTCATCCTTTGCCCATTTAGGGTTGATTCTTTTTCCTTAATATTTGTAGTCCCTTGAATACCAATATTTTTTTGACTATAAATCTTGTAAAACATCTTTTCCTAGTTTATTCTAATAGTCTATTTGTCTTCCCTTACACGAATACAAAATAAATATGAAGAATATGGTTTAACAATGGATCTTGATATCTGATAGAGTATGTATACCCTGCTCAATCTTCGAAATTTCCTACACTGTTTTTGGAATTTGATTCTTACATGTCAACTTTGAGATCAAAGCTTTTCAAATGCACTACAACCTTGTGGGATTTTCATTAAATTATATCTGTATTTCAGTTCTGGGGGAAACAGTTTTAAACTAATGAATCCTTCCTTTCATGTAGGTATAGCTTCCCTTTTAAGTACTCTTTTGTAAATTTCAATAAAAATATGTACTTTTCTCCATAGAAGCATTACATGCTCAATGACTGGATTTATTCATAGGTGCTAGAGTACAGGAATGTTACTGAGTACAGTACATAAGTAGCCTCACTAAACTTTATTTGTTCAAATAATTTACATGTATTATCTTTGGACTTTTTTGTGTAGTCAATGATATAATCCTGGGCAAATGCACATACTAAAAATATAGAAAGATGATATTCTTGCTCTGTTTCTAATTCTAAAGAAAACATGCCAAGTATTTTGCCAAAATAATCAGCTATAAATTTCTGGTACATATTCTTTATCAGATTAAAGACTTTCCCAACTATTCATGATTTACTAAAAATAAGCCTGGTTTACTAAGTGATGTTTGGTTTTGCTTTGGTTTCATTTTGGATTTGGCTATTTGATTTTATGAAATACTTTTTCTTTATCAAAATAGTATCTTTTCTCAATAATATGTTTTAACAGTGAAGTAAGAATAGAATTTTGGACCTTCTTCACATTCTTGAGATAATTCTGAATTTTTCATAAGTTTTAGAATTTTTCATACATTTTAGATAAATCAAAAACAGGTACATTTTAATAAAAGCGAAGTGAAAAGAGAAAACCTCAGAAATAACATCATCTTTTTGCTATAACTGAACATTTTTGTCCCTTCTAAAATTCACATGTCAATACCCTAATCTCCAACAGTGAATTTGTGCTAACTTCTAGCTGGGAACACCTGTAATCCAAAGCTACTTGGGAGGCTCAAGGAGGAATACAGCCTGGCAATACAGTAAGACCCTGTCTCAAAATTAAAAATAAAAACTGCTAGGATGTGGCTCAGTGGCAGAACACCCATGGATTAAAACTGGTCCCCCGCCACCCAGTGCAAGAGGAAAGAAGGAAGGAAGGGAGGAGGAAGGAAGAAATTGTTTAACTTTAAACATTATCTCATGTTTATTTTTTATGATGATTTTTTTCTTTCATTTCTACCTATGTTGTATTGATATCAGTTTTTCTCCGTTTGTTCATTCTAATCCCATAAGATCTATTTCCATACTTTTTTGTGGTTACCCAAAATTTATGCATGCATACTTGAATTACCAACTACCAAGTGATTTGATACTTCTATTCTCTTCCTAAAAAATAGAACTAAAGGCTGGGGTTGTGGCTCAGCAGTAGTGTGCTCGCCTAGTACATCGCAAGGGTCTGGGTTCAATCCTCAGCACCACATAAAAATAAACAAATAAAATAAAGATATTTTTTAAAAAAGAAAATAGAACTAAGATATTCATCTTTTTCCAGTTTCTATAGTCTCTTGTTTACTATTGGTTTCACCTTATTGTTAAAAATTTCCCTATATTATTAATATTCATTTTTATTTCTTTATTTTTCATAATACATTTAAATTTCCCATAAAATTTCCCTATATTATTAGTATTCATTTTTATTTCTTTACTTTTCATAATACATTTAAATTTCCCATAAAAAATTCCCTATATTATCAGTATTCCATTTTATTTCTTTACTTTTCATAATACATTTAAATTTCCCATAAAAATTTTCCTATATTATTAGTATTCATTTTTATTTCTTTACTTTTCATAGTACATTTAAATTTCCCATATATTTACCTATTTCTTTCCTCAATATTCTTTTTTAAAATTTGTTCTTTTTAGTTTTACATGACAATAGAAAGTATTTTGACATATCATATGTACATGAAATATAACTTCCCATTTTTGTAGTTGTACATGAAGTGGAGTTACACTGAACGTATATTCATTTGTGAACATAGGAAAGTTATGTCCAATTCAATCTACTGTGTATTTCCATTTTTCAGCCAATACGAATAATATTGCTAGGAACATACATGTACAAGTTTTTGTATGGACATTTTAAAATTTCTCTTGGCTAAAAATCCAGGAACAGAATTGCTAGGTCCCATGACAACCTCAAGCTTACTTCATTTCTTATACCTGAATTATGATATTTTCTTCCTTTCAAGTTTAAATAAGAAAAAAATATTATTTTTTATTATATTTTTTCACAATTTCTAATTTGGCATAGTGAAAAGAGAATATTTACCTCAGTTTATCTTGCTTATGTTTTTCAATGGCTTCTACACTCTTTAATTCAACATGTTTAAAAAATATTAGTGTTTTAAAAGAGATCCTTTAAGTTTTCTGTCTCATATAAAAGGAAAAATATGGAATCACTCTGAAATTACTTCTTTTAATGTTCTCAAATATCTATCCAAATAAAACATCTGATGAAAATCAGTTCCTTAATTCTTTCTCACCTTTATTAAAAATTTTCTCACATTTTCTATGTAGACTGTATGACTATTAGTAATAAGTTAAATTTTGCCAGTTATCAACATCCTCAGATGTTTTATTTTATTTATTTATTTTTGACAGTACTGGAAATTGAACTCAGAGATTTGTGTACGCTAGGCTCAAAGCTCTACCACTGAGCTATATTCAGCTCTCTCAGATGCTTTAAGATAGTTGATATTAGTTCTCCAAATTTTGATCACTGTTGTTTATTTACTAAACCAGTTTTCATTACTGGATTTACTCTTGTATTTTTTTAAATAGAGAAAACTGAAAGTTGATTTGATTGCCCACCTATATCTTACAGGTCATAGAATTTTGGAGGTGTGGCTAGTTCATTCTAACATATTCATACTACTGTTTTTCCTTGAGCTTCAAAGTTGTTTACACTGCTTAGTACTCAGCGTCAACTTCTATTATTTCATATTTATAACAAATCCTATCTAAGACAAAATATTGTTTAGGTAATTACACTATCTATATTTTATTCAATTTATAACTCAAAAATAGGTGACTGAAGACTTTTTTCAAATTTTCGTTGGAAATCTCATATTCTAGTTAAAGGAAAGGAGTCATTTTTGTTATGTCTCAAAAAATTACTCTAAAGTCACTGGAGAGTCTCAGTTTAGCTGGATACACCACAGGAAAAACAAATTCAAGTTGCAACATTAAGGAGTTTAATTTAACTAAAAGAAAAATTGTCTATTACATTAAAGAGTTACAAAGGACCATTTCATATTATCCTAAGCCATAAATAGATTGATTCTCTTTTAATTCCTCTAATCAAGGAATAATGGACAATATGCATAACTATCATAAAAATCACAGGAATAGAATTTGAAGGATGAAAATATTAGAACATATGAAAAGGGTCTAAAAGAACACTCTGGGCCTACTGGGATTGGTTTGTTTTTTTAATTTTATGTGTGAACTATGTGCACTGGAGCTATAACAGGTCTGGCGCTGTGTGCTGATTGGGCTATAAGTGTTCCTTTCCTCTGTTCTGCCTGTGATCCCACACAGCACCTGAGATGGGTGTGATTTGCCAAGATGTCAATCAATCTGCTGACCACAAGACATCATAAAGCAAGACTCCACCTTTGAAATATTATCCCCTGCTTTATATTGTTGTATACAAAGTATATATATATATTCACACCATTCATGTCTTTATATATATATATATATTTTTTTTTTGGGGGGGGTTAATGATGTTTATCTCATTCCACCATCTTTTTCTTACACCCCTTACTCCCTCTCTTCTTCTCCCTCTCCTTAGCTCTATCTAGAGTTTGTCTAATCTTCCCATGCTTCCCCTCCCAACCCCATTATGAGTCAGCCTCCTTATATCAGAGAAAACATTTGGCATTTGGTTTGGGGGGATTGGATAACTTAGCATTCTATTCTCCAAATCCATCCATTTTCCTGCAAATGTCATGATTTTATTCTCTTTTATTACTGAGTAATATTCCATTGTGTATATATACCACATTTTCTTTATCCATTCATCTACTGACAGGCATCTAGGTTGGTTCCACAGTTTAGCTATTGTGAACTCTGCTGCTATAAACATTGATGTGGCCGTGTCCCTGTAGTATGCTGTTTTTAAGTCCTTTGGGTATAGATAGAGGAGAGGGATAGCTGTGTTAAATGGTGGTTCCATTCAAAGTTTTCCAAGGAATCTTCATACTGCTTTCCATATTGACTGTAGCATTTTGCAGTCCATTAGCAAAGTGTGAATGTGCTTTTTCCCCACATCTTTGCCAACACTTATTGTTCTTTGTATTCTTAATAGCTGCCATTCTGACTGGAGTGAGATGAAATCTTAGAGTACTTTTGAATTGCATTTATCTAATAGCTAGAGATGTTGAATATCCAAATGCTTCTTTCTTTTCCCTTCTATAAGAGTTTTACCAGGGGTAACAATGTGCACACTACATTGCATCTCATAGGCTGTTTGCTTATAAATCCAGCCTGTGAAAATTAGTTTTGAGAGAGAAAGATTTGGCTTAAGAGGGAGAACACATTATATCTTTCATGTCTTGTCTGGACCCTTGTTGCAAGCCATCCATGGGCTCTATGTGTGAACTATGTGCACTGGAGCTATAACAGGTCTGGTGCTGTGCGCTGATTGGGCTGTAAGTGTGCCTTTCCTCTGTTCTGCCTGTGATCCCACACAGCACCTGAGATGGGTGTGATTTGCCAAGATGTCAATCAATCTGCTGACCACAAGACATCACAAAGCAAGACTTCACCTTTGAAACATTATTCCCTGCCTTATTTGGTGAAAAACATTCCATTGGATCTCTTTTGTGGGTCACCCACCCATAAAAATAGATTCCTGGTACACGCTCTCTTTTCAGTGCTGCTCAGGGTAGATGCTGTCCCTAAGGTTGCAGAGACATCCTACCCTCGACATGAAATCTACTTCTGTGTTGGGAGATTTCTTGCCATTTTCTTAGCTAATGTTGCAGCCAGCTATTTTGAACCCAGCTCATCTTGTCAGTGTGGGCAGCTGTTGAGAGACCCTTATAATGAATTTGAGCCCTTTAATACAGGGATATAAGTGGCATAAATTAACATTTTCATGATGTACCTACTGAGACAGTGAGCACAAACCAATCTGCTTATACGATGACTCAAACATACTGTAGGTATAAAAAAAGATGCTTCCTGATCATACCTAGTATTGGACTTATTGTGAAAATATATTTGGTAAATAATATAGTATCCAATAAACCATTTTTTAATATTTCAAAAATATTTTATGTGAGTTAACATAAAAAAAGGAAAAAAATTAAACAAGACCTAATATCAACTTAAAAGATTTGTATTCAAGAAGATATTTTATGTTAACTGGGATTGTTCTTAATCTTTTTTTATTGCTCTTTTAAAATGGTTTCATGAAAAGGTGATTCTGTAAGAAAATTCTATAAGTCAATATTTTATAATCATTCCCCATTGGTATGAAAACTATTAGTGTAGACTTAAAACATCTTAGTTTTGTTAAAATTAGAGAAGAGGGCAGTACTATCAAGCATGGAAAATCCCAAGGCAAATTTGCAAGGTGATAAGTAAAATGCACAAAAGCCCCAGCTCTGAAGACCTATGAACCAGCATTCAAGTCTCAGATCTCTACTACGTGATCTGAGCAAATGACTCAGTTTTCTCATCTGTAAAATACTTCTTAAAATTGTTTAAAATTTGGGGCTGGGGTTGTGGTTCACTGGTGGAACACTCACCTAGCATGTGCAAGGCCCTGGGTTTGATCCTCAGCACCACATTAAAATAAAGGTATTTTGTTCAACTACTACTAAAAAACAAATATAAGAAAATTGTTTAAAATTTTGTATTATTATTATTATTTTATTTTATTTTTTGGTGCTAGGAATTAAAACCAGGGCTTCATACCTGCTAAGTTTATACTGTACCACTGAGCTACACCCCGAGCCTTGTAATTGTTTTCATGCCCAAATAACATAATATATTACACTAAGTAAATTCTAATGACTGATGACTAGGCTGAAATATTCATATATTCAGACCAATACTTTTTATGAATCTGTGAATGTAGACTATCAATTAAATTTATGTTGTGTTTTAGCAAAGATCCAAAGACTTGAAGTCAGTGTGAAAGAAGAGTATGGTTACCTGGAAAGACAAGCTTTTGTAATAGCATTGTGAAGATTTTCATTAGGATACTGTGACAGCCGACGAGAAATCCGCAACAATTGTCGAGTAGAAAGTGATGCTGCCAAAGACTGTGCCTATCAAAAAGGTAAGGAAAGTCTGTTAAGAGACCTGCTTCAACTTATTAAATAACCTTTAAATGGGTATCACAGCAGAATTCATTACTCCTGAAGGATAAGGCCCAGTTTAAATTAAATATGCACTGTTAATGAATTACAAATAAAAATAAACAAATCAACTTGCATTTTAAATATCTGTAAAGGCAATTTTTTCAATATAAAAAGTATCAATTCAATTCAAGTCATTTTAATTGTGCTAAGTGCTATATTCATATATTGGGGTGGAGGAGAGTGAATAGGTGAAGGGTATTATACAACACAGGTCATACCTGTCTTAAAAATAATTCCTATGTACAAATGACTATTTGTTTCTCTTTTTTTTCCCCTAATTTGTTAAGGTATTCTAAAAATTCCTAGAACTTCAAGGAAATCTCTTGTTTCTGAACCAGAGAAAAGGAGTTGTGGAATATTTTAGGGTGCTGACCACAGATGTGTAAATCAGTTTGTTATCTTGTGTGGCAGCTTGATGTCTGAAATCCTTCCCCTCTACTGTCAGAATAATTTCTTTTTCTTTTCTTACTTTCTCAGATTCCACTCACAGAGTTGCTCCTGTTGAACCTAGGACATGGTAAGTGCTCAATAAACATTTGCTGACTTGAACTTGAAATTCTCTTGGCAGATACCATAATATCATGATAAAGTTTATAGGCTTTAAGTTTGATTAGTCAGACTCTTCATTAACTGTATGAACTTCACAAAATTATTTAACCTTTCCAAGCCTCAGTTTCCTCATTTTTGAAATGGCAATGATAATACACTTACCTTTAAGGTTGTTTTGAGAATTACATTAGAAAAAGATTTTGAAGCATTTAGTACAGGTTGGAAAAATATGAGTGCTCAACAGGTGGCAGAGATCATTAAAATAGTTACCCTCTTCACAATGAAAAAAAAATCAGATAGATGAAAGGGATGAGACATTACCATAATTTTAATGAGCCAGATTGTTAATGGCTTAATTCTCAACTCAGATCGGCAATGTTAGGAAAACAGTGATTTCCACTGAAAACCAGAGAAGGATTTTTGAAGCACCTGGACCTTTGGGAGGACACACCAAAGACAAGAGTGAAATGTAGTAGGTGACAGGAGCACTAACATGGCTCAAAGGGCCTAATAAAGGAGATTCTATAAAATTAACAAAGGTTCAAAATAGATAAGGGGAGAAAGCCAAAGACACACTTCACATTCATTTTCTTGTTCAAAGTTTTCACCTAAGGTCATCTCTGTAAGTCCCAAAGAAGAAAAATTTATTGACTATTTCCTTCCTCACGAACTTCAGCTTCATAAGATATTGATCTACTATTATTAGTACATATCCTCTATTAAACAACATGTTCTAAATTTCAAAGAACTCATTCACAAGCAAACATTTGGTGCATCCTTGTTTTCAATAAATTTGCATTCTAGACATAGAGACAATATTTAAAGATAAAAAAACCATAAATTTCAATTCAAAATAGCATGTAATTTAATGCTAAAATAAGTGGAACAGTTGACAACTGCTACAGTGGCTTAAAATGTTCCAGTAGGCAGGAGAACCGCTACAAACAAAGGCATGAAAGCAAATGGAACACAAATTCATGTAAGCTGTGAGGACATCAGCACAGCTCTAGTATAGAGCCCTGCTGAAAGGCTTGTTCTCAAATATCAAAGACACTCTGAGGAGTTTGACCTTATTCCTAAACAAAAGGGAACTTTGTGCAAAGAAGTACCCTGATTTTAGAATCAAATTATCTGGCTTAATTCCTGACTTAAATCAGCAGCCATATGTAAAGTAGTTGAAGGACAGAGAGCCTACAATCAGGAAACAGAAAGTTACTTCGTTAATCTGCCTATGAAAAGATAAAATCCTATAGTCCAATTATGGCAGCAAACATGAAGAGAAAGGATGCAACAAGTATCTCAAAGGACTTTCCAACTGAGAGGAACTAAGGATAAGATTCAGCCAGCATGGCTGAAAGTATCAGAGGCTAGAAATAACTTAGAAATCCCCATCCTTAATATCTAGCACGATGAAATTTTCCTATTTTAATCAAGAAAAAGTTTAAACTCCCAACAGAGGCTTCTGATGACAAGAATCTTATTAAACCCTCAGGTAACTTTCTAGGATATAACATTTTAATCTCATTCTAAGCATAACACGGAGTTCAGACTTCACATTTAATTCTAGTGATCAGTGAGGATTTCTCATGAATTTGAAGAATAACAACTCCTTCAGTTGATGGAACCAAAATGTTTTGCAATAATATGCAGTGTTGAAAAAAATCAGAACTAAGCTATCTGTTGAGCCATTTACGTGTTGAATAGAGAGTCTAGTAATTTCTGTTCTCATATTTTTGATTAAAAATTAAGAGTATACTTTAATTTAAAATTCCTAATGCATTTAACATTCATAATATCAAATTTCTAACTACAGTTTTATCTGTAGAAAATAGGATGAGAATGAGAAGCATTAGTTACCATGATTATGCAATTTAAAAGCACACCAAAAAGGGTTTTATATATTAACATGATTATTAGTACCCAGCTTAAAAATATAAAAGATCTTATCAGAAATTATTAAAATAACCTTTCTTTCTCCTGTTGAGATCACAAGTCAAGAGAAAAATGTAGGGGTGATCAGCTAATAAGTAATTACTTAACAAATTCATTGATTCATTCATTCATCAAAGATTTAAGTGTCTACTATGTGCCAGGTACCAACCAGCCTGGGAAATAAGAATAAAAGAATAAACAAGACCCAGACTCAAAAAGTTCAAGTATTAATTGGGGATATAAAAATAAAGTTTAATACAATGGCAATGTCTCAATATCAGAAGTATACACCAAGTGTCATGAAAGCAGATGAGAGACAGAGGTTACTTCTGCCTAAGGAGAATGAGAGACCTGACAGAATAGAGAATCTGAGGGACAAGTGGATGGGAAGAAAGCATATTTCAGACATAATACAGAGCAGAGTAGTGGTAGAGTCAAAAAAACAAAAAAAAAAAAAAAAAAAAACAGGAAGAAGCCATGTGTGAACAGAGCTGAGGGGGCTTCAAAAGAGGTTGTAGGAAATGAGACTGGAAAAAAGGGGTTGTCTTTAATCTGTGGACAAAGAGAATGAATCTCCTAATAGTTTTAAAGAAAGGGAAGAACTCCATAAACGGATTGAGAAAGTTCATTCCAAGGACAATAAAGAAGACTCATTCATTCATTTATGTAACAGATACCTGTTGAATACCTACTGTGTTGCAGGCAAAGTTCCAGATTCTGGAAATACCACAGAGAATAAAACAAACAAAAGCCAATGCCACTGTGGATAAAAATCCAAGTGAGGGAAAACAGAGAACAAAAAATAAGTGACTAAAACATGTCTATTGTGTCCAAAGGTCATATAAGTCCTCTGAAAAACCTTAAAGTAGGCAGAGAGATAGGAATAAAATAGAGAAGAAATTTAAGAAAGCTTTACTTAAAAAGTAACACCTGAGAGAATATGACATTTAAAAAGTAACACCTGAGAGAATCTGAAAGGTGTGAAGGAGTAAATGTGCAGCCATCCGGGAAAGAGACACATGGGCAGAGGAAATGTCAAGTACCAAAGGCCTCGAGGCAGGTACTACTGTGTTCATGGAATAGCAAAGAGATCAATACAGCTAGCTGAAGAATGAGTAGGGGGGAAAGAAGTTGGAGATGAGGCCCTAGATGTTAATTAACAGGAAACATGTGACATCTAGAAAATGGTCCAGGGTCCCCCAACCCTAAGCCCTTCCACACAAAGGTATCCACATCATAATCTCTGGAATATGTGAACATCACTTTTTATGACAGTTTTCTTTGCAGATAGGATAGGATTTTGAAATAAGGAGATAATTATTTGGGTGAGCCCTAAATGAAATCTTATGTAAGAGGGAAACAGAGGGAAATTTGGCATAAATACACAGACAAGGTGACAAAAAGATGGAGGCAGAACTGACATGATGAGATCACAAGTCAAGGGGTGCTGGGAGCCACCAAAACCCAGAAGAAGCAAGGAAGATATTCTCCCCTGGAGCTTCCCAGGGTACAGCTCTGTTGATGCTTTGATTTTGGATGACACTGATTTATAAATTTTGTTGTCCACCAGACAAATTTCTGTTCTCTTAAGCCACCAACTTATGATAATTTGTTATAACAGCTATAGGAAACTAACAGACAACCCCTTGATGAATGAATTGTTGGTAAAGAGAGCAGTAGAGAGGAAATAACAATATCCCAGGAGAAAGACTGTGAAATCTGATATGAAACAATTATTGACAATAGATCAAAGAAGAGATATGACATTTAAAGATGCTAAATTGGTGAAATTTACTTTCCTATTAAAAGAAGACATAAGAAATGCAAGGAATTAAAAATGTCAAGCTTTCTAACTTGGGTAATTTGGTAGATTATTAAAGGAAATTAAATTGGGAACACAATTTCAAGGGGAAAGATAGCTTAGTTGTACTAGATAATTTATAGTAATCTCAAAGTTATCTAGTTGAAAAGTAAAGAAACTGACATTTTTAAAGCAGTTACTGAAGAAGAGATTCTTTAATAAATTTTAATGTCTAATCACTGCAACCTTCTTATGAGATAAATGGAAATTTTGGCATTTTACAGATGAGAACACAGAGTTACAGAGTTAGAAAGTGATAGGACTTTATGTTTTCAACATGCCATCCTGGGATAGAAATACAAATAGAGGGGGTTGGGTGTGGTTAGAAACGGGACACAGCTATAAGAATAGATGCTGCTGCTCAGTGAAAGATATGAAGGGAACAAAGTAGAACCCCAAGAGTCCCAAATATTCCCATAAAGTAAAAAATTATATTCTCTACATGAGCCACAAAGATCTGGAAAAAAATGTTAAAATCAATGAAACCGTAGTTAAACATATGTACAGGAGAAACCAAAGATAAAGGTTAAAAATGCCAATTTAACAACAGATTTTAAAACAACAGCATGTCAACAAGAGAACATCCTTTGGCAAAGCCCAGACTTACCGTTGGATCCCGGGTCTCTCTGAGTTTGTGTGTAAATGATAACAATTTATTCAAGGCTTCGTGAGGAATATCTGGGACCTATTTTATGAGAGAATTGAGGAAAATCAGAAAAAATAATTAGGATATCTGTTTAATTGGCCAGAAATGATAACTATTTAGCAAATAATATTAGAATTACATTTATAGAAAGTACATGATTATTAATTACATACATAGTTCATGAATCAGTATGAAGCTACTCTTCTCCATATACAATTTAATCACCAGCGTAAAACAAACCAATTAATGCAATTAAAAACTGACATATAAGTGTAACCATTAAACGTTTTCATTTCTGGTTTTGTTAGTTTCATTGTGAATTTTAAACTCTGATTTAGGCATTTTCATTACTAAAACAAAATTGCTTTATATGTGTGTGTCTGTCTACTAAGAAAGATAAGATACTATTGTGTAAAGAATGCTCAAGGTATCCTTTTTTCTCAAAAAAATTTAATCCTCATACTTGAGGGCCATAATCAATTCAGGAGAGCAGCTGCTCAAATAAAAGACATTAATTGCTTTTAACTATTATAAACCTTAATGTAACTAAATATCTAATTTAAACTATAAGAATTTAATCAATAACTTTCAATTTTTAATTTAAAAGGAATAGAAATGATGTTACAATGATGATTGGCATAATATGACCATTTTGAAAGTACACTGCTCAGGGTGTCTTGGGTCACTTAAGTAAATGGAAGTTTTTAGAATTTTAATTCTATCCTTACATACTTTACCTTATTTATTCTTTAAATAAATCTTATGGTGTAAGATGTAGTATTATCCCTATTTTCAGGTGAGGAAACTGTGATTGAGTAATTTATCCAAGATCTAGAAGCTAATATATAGTAGATTTGACATTTAAGAGTCAAGTTGCTGAACCCTAAAGCCTATACCCTTGTACACAACCATGCTCACAATACCTAAAATTAACCATTTCATTCTGGTATTTCAAAGGAAATGAATCCACTTATGTAAAATGTTCATTTTTAATGATCTAAAACAGCACTCTCCAATAGAAGTTTCTGTGATGATGGAAATTTTCTTTATTTGTGCTAATACAGTAGTCAACACATCCCACATAGCTACTGAGTACTTGAAAGGTGACTAAGTAACTGAGTTTAAAATTTTTTGTTTAGTGTGGCTAATGCTATCACATTGAATAGCACAGTTTTAGAACTACAAAGTGGTAAACACAATGCTTGGTTAGGGCAAACACTTCAATAATGGATCACCCACATATCAGAAGCTACCAATTGACTAGGCAGGTAAGTGTAAGATTATAGTCCTGAGGGAACCAGAACTACTTAGTATTTTCTCTAAAATCTAAGGAACTAACTATATATCTGGCCTTTTTTTACAGTAGGAAGTTAAAATAGTCACTTCTGACTGAATATAAACAGAAAGGAATTGCAAAACTCTGCATAAGATAGGGGAAAGGTGGCCTCAACCTGTGGTTCTCAAAGTGTGGTCCTCAAACCAGTAGCATCAACTATCACCTGAGAACCAGTCAGAAATACAAATTGTCACATACCATCTCAAATCAACTGACTCAAAAAACAGAGATGGAGCTCAAAAATCTGTGTTTTATTGAACCCTTCAAATAATTCTGAAAAATGTTAAGAGGTTAAGAACCATTGACTTATACTATTATATGAAAATATTTGGAAATAAATGTGGACGAAAAGACAAAATGCCCCATTCTGCCCCAGCATGTATTAGGGTACATTAGAAAGAGAACAGCTATAGACATTAGGCTATCACTGGCCTTACTCTTACCATTTCTTTAATCACTTGGATTTCTTCACTTATGACAAGGGGTTTCATGTAATGGAAAAAGAACATGGTCAAGAATTCTGGTCCCAGCCACTGCTGTGTTGTGCTTCCAATAACAGGGGGCTCAGCCAAGGCAATGATTCTAAAGGAAGGGTGTATAGGAAAAATGGATCTAAAAAGGAAAAATAACAAGAAAACATAACTTTTCACATTAGAGATTAGGTCATGGTATTTGGAGTCTAGGCAATGATAACCCTATCATACTATTAATGTCCAAATTGTTATTCAAAGAATGAGTTTAGAAAAAAAAAGGGTATCCCAAGATCCTAAGATTAAGAAAAATAACATAATTACTAATACTAATAAATGTTGTACAATGTCTATTTACGAAACTCCAGTCCTAACACAAATCACTGCTTGTAACATGTTGTTATGCCTTCAAAAAACTTTCCCTGAAGTCCCTTAAACTAAAATCCCATTCAGTTCATATTAATTATCTTTATCACATTTATATTAATCATACTCATTCTCTTTCTTTATTTAAAATCTCCTCAAAATCTTCTGTCTTGTAAGGAGGCCACTCTATGTCAATCAAAGAAAGACCAAAAAGCATGATTCAGGATATGAAGACTTTTTCAAATACAAAAAATTAAAGCAGCTGAAGGAGGCTAGATTAAATTTAAACTTTAGATCAGCAAGAGAATACTTAGGTCTTAAAAAGGTAAAGAAAAATAAAAAGGAGGAAAAGGGAAGATACTGGGGAATGAAAAAGACCAAAGTAAATTGTTGTACTGTGTACATGTTATGAACATATAAACATGAATCCCACTATTATGTATAATTATAATGCACAAAAAATGTTTAAAAAAAGCAAAGAGAACCAAAGCTTAACATAATCCATTCTTTTGGCATCATTATAGAAATGTTACAATTTTTAAAGTGATTTTCTTAAAAAATCTCTCTTAGGAAAATTGAGAAGGCATATAAACATTTTAGTACACATAGAAGAAAAAGATAAGACTTCCTATGGCTAGTGAAATAACTTGAGTTGGTTGTAGATGAGAGATAGGAAACCACTTATTACAATCTAAGCATGTGGGAAATATTGTCAGGTTTCATCAATTCTACTCAAAAACCCATCAGAAATATTGCTTTTAGAAGGTAATATAGTTAATGCTGAGGAGAAGTAAATAAAAAGTGAAATACTTGTCAAGATTTTCCAAAAAAAAACAAAAAAAATCAGTATATAACTATATTTCAACATTAACTATTTCACTGGTACCTGAATTAAGTGATTAGGTTGACTACTGGGAGGTAGGACATGTAAAAAGAATCAGATGAGTACTTTGAAGAGTTCAAATAAGAGGAAGTCATATCAATACAGTGGGTATGTCTACCAAGTCCTTCTCTACATGATCTGTAATTTTAGAGTACATAAATCACCTAATAATTTTAGAGAGCATAATTTTTAAACCAGAGAAAAGCAATTTTAGAAATGGCCATATAGAAGACCTGGAAGGATTCATAAAAACTACCTGATATCCTTTCATTTATCTAGGTTTAAAAAAAAAAAAAAAGATGTCCCAGCAGGGCCTGAGGAATGATCTGTCCCAAAAAGTTGTTCTGGGAAAACAGGGAAGGATAACAACATGGATAGTGCCTGAAAGTCCTGAGGACAGCATGGTCATTCAAGATTGCTGGTAATTAGTAATATACCAGAAAATGGGCATGGGACATCCTGAGATCAGAAAGCTAAAGAGGCAAGTTATTTCATTTTCTATTTTAGCTAAGTAGTTTGTTATAATTCAGATCACTGTTATAATTCAGATCACTCTGCCTCAGGCCCATCAAGATAACATCCTTGATCCTTCTGACTCCTAATGGGGACAAAAAAAAGATGGAAGACACAAAGCCTGGTTTGGATGCACAAAATTAAAGCTGTAGATATAGATTTTTACCTAAGATAGTGAGGGATAGCAAATCAGGGAGTAAACAGAGTCAAAATTCAACAGGTAGCCAGGCATGGTATTGTGCACACATAATCCCAGAGACTCGGGAGGTTGAGGTAGGAGGACTGCAAGTTTGAGGCCAATCTCAGCAACTTTGTGAAGACCCTGTCTCCAGATAAAATAAAGAAAGGGTTGGGTTACTGGGGTTAAATCCCCAGTACTGCCAAAAAAAAAAAAAAAAAAGGAAATCCAACAGGCAAGGCAAAAAGGAAAGCCCAATTTATATAATTAAACTAAGAGATTAGGAAGCAAGTACTATGAGAACAAGGGAGGTGGCCTGAATTTAAATAAGGGGATAGAGCCATTGCCTGAGATATTTACTGTCTGTGGCTTGCTCTTTAATTTTGATTCTCACAAGGTACTTCAGTAAGATGGCCAGATTTGGAGGGGGCATTTCTGAGACAGCTGATGTGTTGGGCATAGAAGGCTATTCTGACAATAAAAACAACCACCAAACTACTGAATAACAGGATGAGAAGAACCTTTTTGTTTTTCTAGGCTCTCCCCACAAAACTTCCTTACATACAAATAGGTTACATAGAGAGCTATTTCCTGAGTTAGATTCCCCAAGTCTGAAAGTTAGAGAGCAGAGGTTTTACCATGGACTTCAGAGTGACTTGACAAACCACTGGTAATACCAAATCGGAAGAAACTGGATCATAATTGAAAATAAGGAAACAAGCACCATGAAAATTTAAAATCAAAGTTAGGTTTAATTTTACTAGAATTTAACAATGACAAAAACAAAACAACAAATAAAACAAAAAAGATGCTTACTTTCACATGGGCATTATTTCCTAAGGATTAAAGATTTAAAAGGCAAAAATGTATTTTAAGAGGATTTTTAAAGATTTAAAATATTGGGGTCAACATTTGAAATATTGGGGTCAATATGTTTGTAGACAGAGGTGTTTCTTTAATTTTTTTTTTCTGGTACTGGGGTTTGAACCTAGGGGCACAATACCACCTAAGCCACACTACCAGCCTTTTTGTCTTTTTTTCTCTTTTAAAAAAAATTTTTTTTAGATGTTGATGTATGTTTATTTTATTCATTTATTTATACGTGGTGTTGAGAATCGAACCCAGCACCTCACACATGCCAGGCAAGAGTTCTACCACTGAGCTAAAACTCCAGCCCCTTAATTTTCTAATTTTGAGACAAGGAAGACAGAAAGTTGTCCATATTGGCCTCCAACTTTCAATTCTCCTGAATCTCTGTGATTGTCAGTGTGTGCTACCATGCTCGGCATAAATGTTTGTAGAGACTAAAATACTTATATAATTATAGTTTCTCAGCAATAAAACGAAGCAAACTACTGATACAAAACATGGATGATCACAAATAATTAAGTTGGGTAAAAGAAACCAGACAAAAAAGAATATATACTGTGTGATTCCATTTACATAAACCCTAGAAAATACAAGCTATATATAGTGACCAGAAGAAGATCCCTGGGGATGGCAGAAGACAGTGAGAATGGGCAGGAGGAAGGGATTACACAGGGGTCTGAAGAAACTTTGGAGATTATATATGCACTCAATATCTTGACTGTGGCAATAATTTTGCAAGTATATATAAATATCAAAAATCATCAAACTGTACACTTTAAATAAAGTTTAAGGCATGTCAATGATCCCTCAACAAAGATTTTAATAAATAAAAAAGGCATTGATAAGCTCCCATCTTTTGAAAGACATTATATGGCATATTTTTGCTGAATTTACATATTAAGGCACTTGAAAGAATTATACAGAAGGTTTCTATAATGACATCAGTCATGGGCTGGAAAAGGATTTTTAAGTTGGCCTTCCATGCTGTTATACTTATGGTTCCATTTCAGAACCTAAAAGTTGCATAGTTCCATACATAGCTCATATTTCATTTTTTTCTGTGCAACAAAGCAAGTTGCAAAGACACATTTCTAATGTTTCCTTATACCATACAAGATCTAGGGTAACACCTGGAAGAAAGCAGATGCCAAACAAATAAATGACAATATAAATTATTGTCAATTACCAGTACTACAAAAAACTTTTTTTTGGGGGGGGGGGAGTGCCAGAGATTGAAATCAGGGCCACTCGACCAGTGAGCCACATCAATAGCTTTATTTAGTATTTTATTTAGAAATAGGATCTCACTGAGTGGCTTAGCACCTCACTTTTGCTGAGGCTGGCTTTGAACTCATGTTCCTCCTGCCTCAGCCTCTGGAGCTGCTGGAATTATTGGCATGCACCGCCATGCCTGGCTACAAGAAACTTTTTGAAGATCTTTGTGACAAGAAAAAACCAAAGTGATAAGAACTGAAAATAATGATCTCCTATATTACCCATATCAAAAGGACAAACTGAGAAAATACATAGCAAATAATTATACCTACATAGGCATAAGTTTTCAAAATTATTCCTTGTCCATTAAAAAATATACAGGATTATTTTCAAAATAAAAGTTTCTATTGCTCTTTTTTTTTTGGTATAAAATCTTGGATCTATATTGAATTTGGTTAAAAATTTACATAGACAAATTTGCTAGCAAAAAAAGATGCTAAAATTTCTGGGATATAGGAGAATGCTTAGGTCCTAACTATCTTCAAACTTGGGTAAGAGTAAAACAAAAGGGTACAGATAACCTAATTCATTAAGGATTGTGCTCAAATGTCCAATTACATTTCATCAGTAATCAATGAAGACCGAGAGGTTGTAAGCTGGTTTTAATGTTCAATAACAAACAATAACTGTGAAATATTCAATGAAAATACAAAAATATTAGAGCACATCTAAATACAACCAAGGCAAGGCCACAATCTGTATTGCTTCCCTGAGATAATCAGAAGCCCTTTCCTGGTGAAATGAACTATTAACTCATCTCTCTCATCCATGCTCTGGCTATCAGCAGGAAGGGACACATTTAGCAGCTGGTAGTATTTAGCAGCTTGTAGTATCTGTACTCCCTCCTTCCCCAAAATAAGTTTCTCTCATGAAAGGAAACAGTTCTATTGTGGTTCTTATTTCCTGCAAGCAGTGCAAGCGGGACTGATATCTAATGTATGTGGCTATCACTGTTTTTCTAACCACCATATCCAGAGAATTCCTAGGATCTTGCAACAAGAGTTCCTAACATTTCTAAAGGTTGTTAGGCATATAATTACCTGCTAATAATGTAAAAGGTTGTAGAACATTCTGGAAATGATCAAAGTGTATGATCCTAGGTATAAACTAGTAAACAATGATGGTTGTTGGCAAAGGAGTCAAATATAATTATTTAGAAAGTGGATTTCATGCTATGAAATTGAAAAGGATTGGTAGCACACAGCCAGCAGCTCTTAATTATGGAATACTATGCTATCAGACTTGTCATCAAAGGGCACCAAAATATTCCTAATTAGTAGGTTTATGTGAGGAAATGTTGCTAACACACAAAGCCACCCAAAATTTTGTTAATAGAATTAACTTTACCTATGTTTTCTAAACTTTATTCCAGGTTAAGATTTACTCATTCATTCAAAATTACACACCAAATAGTCTACTTTGTGCCACATATTTTGACATGAGAAACAAAAGGATGAGGTACAGAAGCAAGACAGAAAGTCCTGATTACATTAAAGTCCCAGGTTCAGGTTATTTCTTCAGTTTCTACTGCATCTTTGTCTTTCATTTTACCATATGAGGTACTAATAAATTCCCTTTTGCAACAGTTTGAAGTTTTTGCTACTTGTAACTTAGGAAATCTTGCCAAACACAATATTGGAAACTGTTCCTATCTTGAAGCAAAACCATGAATCTAAATTTACCACATTATGCCTAAAAGCAAAGATGCTCTTAAACCTGCATTGGTCTAGGAAATAGTTACAGTAATATCCCAGAAGGCTTCACGGTGGAGGTGAGTCTTAACAGGAGTAACAGAAGTTGGCTACGCTGGTCCTGAGAGGTGAAGGATAAAGCAGCATAGAAGGCATATATAGATGTTGGCCCTGGGCACTGCAGGTGATGAAAACTACTGAAGGATTTAAAGAGTGATATAATCAAATTAATTGCTGGGTACTGTACACATCTAGGCTAGGTGTACGGAGAGGAAGTGGCTCTGTCCACCAAGGTCAGGAATTCTAGAGGAATAGTAGGTTGGTAGAAATAAATTCAGATTTTCTCCACAACACCTCAGGGAAGACATTTAGTAGTCTTAGGACAGACAACTAAATTGTAAAGAGATTTTGAGGAAAGCTCACTGTACCAACAACAGGTAAAGATATAAGAGTGACTGGGACTGTCCAAAGAAGAGGTTTAGGAGAAAACTCTGGGAAATGCCAACTTAAACAGCATTTGAAGACTTCCCAAACCTATCAAGGAAGTTTCTAGTCACTCCCTCTCCTGTGTTCATGGCCCCTTGTACAGACCTCTACTCTAATATTTAAAAGCTACATTGTAATTATTTGTTTGCATATCTGTCTGTCTTCATATGTGGTTCAATACAACAGGAAGTGACTATATCATCTTAGAGTTGGCATTCAATAAATATTTAACCTGAAAGAGTGAAGTAATGCCAATAATCAATAACAAAAGCTTATAATCTCCAAATAAGTCCTACCAAATCATTAGTCTGGGTATTATTCTAATCACCTGAGTACCCAGAGAGTACTGACTCTAGAGATTGCCTCTATGATATTCTTGTTCAACAAAATTACCCAATACTGTAGTTGGAACAAAAGCTTTAAAGTTAGGAGTTATCTGATCCCCAGAGGTAGGAGATTTATTTTTATGCAAGACTATGGAAGCTTAGACAACTGCAACTGACATACCATCCCAGAACACCCTCCCCATCTCTCCAAAATCCTTCCCCTTTAAGAAACAAAACAAAAATTTTCTTGTCATTCTACTTTTGACCTTTTTCTCTATCTTAAAATCTCCCATAAGGAAACACAGCATTAATAAAAATAAAATAAAGGTTGAGTTTGTTTAAATATTATAAAAATAGTATTCACATTGCTGAACTTTAGTTCTGTGAATAAGTACAGAAGTGAAATGATAGACAATTCAAGTCATGAGTTTCTAATTTGTAGCCAAGAGTGACATATTAGATATGGACAGCATATAAGATCAACTTATGCTAGATAACAGATTGTGTTACTCACAAGAACAATTCATGATGTAAATTAATTTGCTGAGTACAAATTTCTTTGTTTTTATACCATACTATGTCCTTCTAGTCAAGCTGTTAGGCAATAAACACAGTTATAAGCTGTTATATAATAAATACAGTCCTGAAAGAAATACTGCCAACTGACTTAAGAAATGTTGTAATTGTAAAATGTTATAATTGTAAAAGAGAATGTATTTATTCAGAGAAAGGCAAAAATAGTTTACCAAATTAAATCAAGGTTAACCAGGAAAAGGCAAAGAAATTTACTAGTATCCCAAACCATCAGAATGAAGCAGATTCTGTAACATGGCAATATTTAACAACAAAATAAAGAGATAACATTTTAATATCATAAGAAAATATTGTTTCTTGGATACAAAGGAGGAGTATTGATGAGGAATGAATAAGTTGGTAGAGTGCTTCCTCACATGCACAAGGCCCTGTGTTCAATCCCCAACAACACAGGGAAAAAAAAAAAAAGAATAACTCCAGATAAGTGCTTGTCAGAATACTCTGTTGGAGAAAGGTGAAACCGATAGAAGACATAATTGATAATTATAGGACTACCTCAATATGCTGAGAGATTTTAACATCAGAGGAAGTGTTTGAGATGAAAAAGTGAGACATACATAAAAAGAGGGTTTAGATGTGAGATGTCTTCCAAAAGCTCATGTGTGAGACAATGTAAGAAAGTTCACAATGAAATGATTGTGTTATGAGAGCCTTAACCTAATCAGAGCATTAATCCCCTGATAGGGATTAACTGAGTGGTAACTGTAGGCAAGTAGGGTATGGCTGAAGAAGGTGAGTCACTGGGGACATGCCTTTGGGATATATATTTTGTCCTTGGAGGGTGGAGCGCTCTCCCACACACACACACACAAAAACACCCCTTCATGTCTTGTTCCCAGCTGCTTTCCTCCACCAGACACTCCCAACATGATGTTCTGCCCTACCTAAGCCCTGAGGAATGGAACTAACCATCTGTGGATGGAGACCTCTGAAACTGTAAGCTTCAAAATATATTTTTCCTCCTCTAAATTTGTTCTTGTTGGGTCAAAGAAGTGAAAAAGTTGACTAAAACACTTTTTTTATCTTTTTATGAAAAAATACTTGTCTCCCCACTCAGTGCTCCCAAAGTACTATTGTACAAATCTCTATTCTAACATGCAAAACTGGATTGCAATTATTTATATCTCTCTACATATGCAAATAATTACTAATTTTAGGAAAAAAAGAGGTATGTATAAAGGAGAAATGATTATAGTATACTAAATGAATCAGGTGTATATACTCTTATGCTGTCATAATTGTGTAAAAATTAGACAAAGTTCTAAACAAAATTATATAACTCTTTAGGAAGAATGGATGGATAGAAAGACACAAAAGAGACAGTGAAAGAGCCAAACATTAATTATCTATGCAGAAAATCAATATGTAATTGACAACACTAAAGAATAAATCAAGAAATATCAGTGGAACTATTTTGAAGTCTAAGGCAGGAGGATTCCATGCTTGAAGCCAGCCTCAGCAACTTACTAAGACCCTGTCTTAAAATAAAAAGTAAAAGGGTCTGGGATGTAGCTCATCGGTAGAGCACCCCTGGGTTCAATCCCCAGTACTTCAAGAATAAAAATAAAGAAAAGAAAGAGATACCAATGAAAGCATATTGCTTAGTGACAGAGGTAAATACGGAAACGAAGAGTTGAAAGTGGTGGCTTTTAGGAAGAAAATAGAGGGAAATGAGAGACTTTCATAGAATCAATGACAGGGGACAAGCATTTTTCATAAAACACTATCAGGTTCTAGTTTCAGTGCCTGGTTAACACTAGTAAATAGTCAAACAAAAAAAATTTTAATGAAAGAAAGCAAGTATTGCTATGATTTCTCTCTACTTTCCCTCCTCTGGAAATAGAGGTGAGCAGGATTACGTTTGTAAAAGAGAAAAAACTGAACAACACAGGTAGAAAATTTTGAGAAAGAAGTACTACTGTGGAATGTGAGCCAAACCCAGCATGTGATGCTCAGGGCCACTTTGTTCCTTGTTTTTATTTGTAAAACTGCTGAGACCATAAAGGAGAACTTGGGTTCTTTTCAGAGAAAAGAACTGTCATTTCCTGGACATTTGGTGTCAAGTATAATGATCAATGAACCTGATGTCTTCAGGGAAACTTCCAGGCAGGCTTGCTGTGAGCTATTGCCCAGCTGCTTTTATTTATTTCTCTGAAAATATGAGTTCTTTCCTGACTTGTGATTCACATGCAAATAATATACAAATGCCAAATGTTATCAACCAAAAGTATGAAATGTTGGGCTGGGGACGTGGCTCAAGCGGTAGCGCGCTCGCCTGGCATGCGTTTGGCCCGGGTTCGATCCTCAGCACCACATACAAACAAAAATGTTGTGTCCGCCGAAAGCTAAAAAAAATAAATATTAAAATTCATTCTCTCTCTCTCTCTCTCTCTCTCTCTCTAAAAAAAAAAAAAAGTATGAAATAAGAAGGATTTTAGAACTTAAACCCTCAACTGGACCATTTTCTGGGCTACAGAAATTTGATAATGTATGCCCTAGAAGCATAAGCAGCTGTATAATCAAGTGAGATGTTTAAAAACTTATACAAAGATAGTAAGGAATTCAACACTTCCCCCTAAGAAAACATTGCAAGGAAATTTTAAAGCAAAATTTCACTAAAAACATAAACTCAATAATAAATACACTTCATTATTTTTTGTAAGGTTTTCTTGTTTAAAATGTGGCAGCAAGCCCTGTGGGGGCTTATGATATCTTTCACTTAGATTTTTTTTTCAGTTATTAAGATTTTTATCACATTTGTATTCTCGCTCTCACTTATCTTTCTCTTTTCTCTCTCTGGTGTGTGTTTTGTATACATACATACACACATGTATCTATTTTTTTTCTTTTTTTCCCCATGAAACATTTTGAAGTAAGTTTTATATATATTTTACTTTATCTCTAAAAATCTCAGATAGCAAATCCTAAAAATGGTAATATTCTCTTATATAACCACAATATCATTGTGATACTTAGGAAAATTAATATGAATTTAACATCATGTAATATATACACAGTTGATATTTAACCTTTCCTACATGTCTTTTATAGCTGCTTTCATTTTGTTTTCTGTTCCAGGATCCAATCAAGTCTCACCCATCGTATTTATTTGTCACATCCCTGGAAGAAGACTTAGATAAGCCACACCGGGTTAACACTGTTATCAGGTGGCATCCTTCTTGGGTAAAACTGAAGACTTCCTAGGAGAATGGATCCAGTTAATTGTGGGTCCAGCTTTTGTTTTGCTGAGGGAATACACAGAATGAGACCAAACTGAATTGGTAAGACAAAGAGGGGGCATTACTTTGTTAACATTATAACAGTGGTCCACTTTGTGCTTTGGGTACAGCCCTTGCTACTCTGCCACTGTGACTTATTTTCTTTCTCTTCCTCTCTCCCTACTCCTTCCTGATCTCTCCACCTCCCTAATCTCACGGGGGTGGGGGGGTGGGGGGGTGGGGGTCTGCTGTTCTTTCCCATCCTAAGCAGAATTGTCTGTCCTTGAGCACATATCCACAAAGTCATTCAGACTTGGGATTGTACCACAAGATCTCAAAAATGACTATCTCCCAAATTAACAAGTGTATCACAACTCCAACAGAGAATCCTGGAATGTAGCCTTTGAATCACCTCTTTAAAAGCTCCCTGCTGCCCTTGATGGGCAGAATCACAGCCTCCTGGACAGGAATCCCCTGTATTTCTCTTTTGCTAGCAAAGCATTAAAAGTTCTTTTTCCTTTTTCTCAAATTAGTGTCCTCATTACGGGACTGACATTGGGGACAAGGACAGAGCTTTTGGTAACAAAACCAAAGTTTAGGCATTTAGTTAAAAGAAGCTTGAGAAGACAAAGCGTGTGTGAGTGTGCATGTGTGTGTGCATGTGTGTGTGTATGTGTGTGTGTATGTGTGTGCGCGTGTATGTATCCTGGATAGCAACCGCAAGTTTTAGGGAGTGCCAAACTTTTATCATGCTCAGAACACCAAATAATTAAGCTTTTCAAAGATGTTTTGGTTTGACCCCAGGTTTAGGAAAAAAATAAACATTATTTTACTTAGCAATAAATTACCAATAACAATAGGGCATTCAAAATTACCTCTTCTGTAGCTGCTCATCAGACATTTGCAGCTCTTGTTTCAAACGCATATATCTGTCTTTCCTCAGCAGCCTAGAACCATCATAGAGGCTAAGCTCTCGGTCATGGATCAACCTAGTGGGATAAAGTGAATGTCAGAAAACAAACTAGCCAATTCTGAACAGTGACATTATTAGAAATAGAAGCACTCGATCAACATTTTAATCATGTCTATTATAGGTTGTACTTGAATCAAATTATTTCATTAGATGTATTTTTCAAGATTTCAAGGTGGCTAGTGCTGTTATATTTGGCAAAACTTATTTTCTGTACTGGAGAACTACAGTCACAAATACTAGATGTAGCCAGTGAGGGGGAGGGAGAGGAGAAGGAGGAGAAAGAGTGGCAAGCAGGTGGAGAAGAGGGACAAAAAGAAACAGTTGAATGAGTGTCTCAGAATTACCATAGGGTATATATTACTGAGCAAGGCAGTTGGCACATACACTTGAATCTGATATAACTCTTTAAAGGAAAGTATTATCAAAATATTTCTATCTTTGGAATTAGATGATTTTAAATATCAAAAATCTTCATAATGAAATAACTACACTGCTATTTCTTTGTTTTAAGTATTTATTTGTTTGTTTATTTATTTGTTTATTTATTTATTTATTTATAGTTGGACACAATGCCCCTATTTCATTTGTTTTTATGTGGAGCTGAGGATGGAACCCAGTGTCTCACAGGTGAAAGGCAGGCACTCTACCACGGAGCTACAGCCCCAGCCCCACTACACTGATATTTCATATGCCAATTCTGATGCTGGCCTAGACATCTACACCAGAAACAGCACTGTGTTCCAGGTGCTGCAAAAGTCAAAAAGCACCAACCACTAAGACTGATGACACCCATGTTAGAAGCTGCCACACTCTCCATTCTATGGGTCTATAATGCAGAGGTTATAGGCATGGGCAGTGGACTCAGCCAGACCTGGGTTCAACTCTAGCTTGGCATTTTACTCCCTGAATGAGAGGGAGTAACATCTCTACATTTTTATCTTTTACAAAATTAAGGCAATAATTTTACAACCTCACAGAGATTCTATGAAAATTGAATAATATAAAAAATGATTAACAGAGTTGCTCTTAATCTTTATTGTACATTAAGTTCTTCTGGGAAGTGCTGAAAAATGCCAATGTTCAAGCCTCAGCCTGAACCAATTAACATCAGAATTTGTGACTGTGGAACCCAGGCATTGGTATTTTTAAATTCCCTACCTGCTAATTCCAAGGTTGAAAACCTGAGAAGCACTGTCTTAAAATAATGTCCAGCACAGAGTAAGTACTCAATTAATGATAGCTGCTGCTGCTGCTATTCCTGCTTAGCTGAACATTCAAGAGACAGTAAATAAAAGGTGACTTTATTTTATTTTTTTGTCTACACATTTTTCTCCTTGGAAGATAAAAATATTATAAGTATAAAATATTTATGGTAAACCACTGAAAGTTTGTGATAGTATTTTTAAATGTGTTCAAATCTAATTAGAATTAATATATTTGGGATCTTTAATATACTATCTGCATTTTGTCAAGGACAAAAACTTTTTGAATAGTTAGTTGGGGAAATGGCTTATTGCACTTATTTGATTCTTTCCTATAATTCAAAGTTGACAATCAATGTCCACAAATCATAGAACCAAGAAGAATAAAAAATATCACTAATTACTTTTCTAAAATGACATAGAGTAGAAATATTTTCCACAAAAATTACACATGAAGAGGCTTCTCTCAACACTAAATTCTACAGAAGTTTTAAGAATATGTAAATATTTTTCTCCATCTAAACTAAAATATATTTTTTTAAATGGTGACATAAATTTTCAAGTTTATTACTGCAAAGTCAGCTTTTCTAATCTCTATACAATATAATCAAATAGTTAAAACATTTTATATTAAAGCTCCATTTTTCTCTTTCTCAAAAAACAAAGATTCCAACAAAATTAACCAATAATGTAGATCCAGATCAATATGGAATTTGTAACTAGTGAAGTTATAACTCTAAAAAAATACAGAAACTCCAGCTCTGTAATTTGTTGCATATGTAAATCTGCAAATATAAAGTCCTTCAAAATTATTGAGAAATTTTTTTTCAGCTATGAAAAAAAAAAACGTTATGGCTATGGCATTTCCCAAAATGTTCATTATTTGGATTTCTGCTGTAATATATCTGTAAAAATAAGTAATCTCACATTCTACTCGGACATAGAAATATGAGCTTTTCAAGATGTAGAAACCCAGTTTAAAAAAAATGGGAGCAATCCATGTCTACTGCTTAAGTCGACATGGTGTTTGTCTGCATATTTGTGTGTTTTGGGTTTTTTTGTGTATGAGTGTGTGACTCATACAAACCTCTGCAATACAGCAAGTGTGCCAGCATTGACCCGGTGAATGCCATCCAACAAGACCAGCTTGCCTTCCAGAGCAGCATTCACAAGGGGTGAGGACCTCCAGGCAGTGTCTCCATTTGGAAGTGTGTATCTCTGCTGGAGCAGATCACGAGCTGTCATATCCTAAAACCAATTCCAGAAATCACAAAAAAAGTTAATTTTTAAGACATGGATTTGGCCCTCTTTCTGTACATAATATTTCATATAACAACTGGGAAGTGATCTTCTCAAATTCACCAAAAAGAAAGTTTTTAGAAAGCTTAAAGTTTTCCTCCTATTATCCATTAGCATTACATAGTAAGAGTGAGGATTTGTTCCCCCTTCTCCTTTCATTGAGCATTTCCTTCTCTTTTAAAATGTTCATTTAGATAATAGCAATAATTTAATGGAATTTAACTCAGTTCTACTCCTGCAGGGAGTAAAATGCACTGATTCCATTTTAAAATGAGAGACTATGCAAAATCAACCTTCAGAGATCTTTATCAAGAATGTGCATTTTCTTGCAGTGGATGAGTTCTCCTGAAAAGGCACTACAGCCTATCACAGTGACTAATTATATTTAAAAGAGGCTTGATAATGGAGGAAATCTAGGAGGACAGTCATCAGATGAAGTACAGGAATTCAGAAACAATAGCATGGCACTTACAAGCAAATTTTTAAGGTACACACACATTATGCTAGCACTAAAATAGTGTAACAGACTTAAACAAACTATTAATATTTATGATATATAAAAATCTACTGTAAAAGATTAGTGCTATATAACATGAACAATTTTTCTTACATGTATTAAGATTGAAGGCAATAATTTCTTTACTGTTAGCAACTTCAGATACATTTTATGCCACATACATCAAACAAGCTGAACTTTTACAGTCAATATTATACAAAAATTTAAAATCTTATATAAATTCTTTGATAACCACTGAAACTTTTAAGTAAATAAAACATTGATGAATTTTCTTATATTTACAATGGTAACAGGTCTGTTCTGAACTCCAGATTAAACCGTAAGTCTTACTATGTCCATGTTCACACTATAAAAAGGTATTAACTTAAAAATGTAATACGCTCGTGCTGAATCAAAGACAATTAATAAACAACATTCAAATTCAGCAAGTCCTTCTAACACATTATTAAAATTTGGCCTAAGTCTTTTAACAATTTTATTTAGTTCTTCAACTATGAATTTTAAATCTTATGCAAACTGGATGAATAGTATCAACATATGCTGCCCATGACAGTTAGACCAGCCAACATTAAACACATCCCTATCATTAGTACTTAGCAGGATGGTGCATAGTGGCAATGAGCTCATTCCTAGTTGGTATAGAATAGCAAATAGATTGCTCTGCAAGAAAAATATGACAATATCCAAAATAAAAGTGCTTGTGAGTCATTTTCACAATGTATTTCAAACGCTGAAAAATAATGGATTCCAACCAAGAATACTGTATCCAGAAAAATTAAGCTTCAGATTTGACAATGAAATTAAAATCTTTCACGATAAACAAAAGCTAAAAGAATTCGCAGCCAGAAAAACAGCACTGCAAAGCATTTTGAGCAAAATACTACAAGAAGAGGAATTGAAAAATAGTGCCCAAAACTAACAGCGGAAGGTATCTCAGTAAAGAGGGAGGAAAACAACCAAAAGGTAAAAACTAGCCAAACTAAAATAAATAAACAAATAAACATGACTGGAAGTACAAACCATATTTCAATTGTAACCTTAAATGTTAATGGCCTAAATTCACCAATTAAGAGACATAGGCTAGTAACCTGGATCAAAAAAACAAATCCAACAATATGCTGCCTTCAGGAGACTCATATAATAGGAAAAGACATACATAGGCTGAAGGTAAAAGGTTGGGAAAAATCATACCACTCACATGGCCCTCGGAAGCAAGCAGGAGTGGCCATACTCATATCGAATAAAATCAACTTCAAACCTAAGTTAATCAAGAAGGATAAAGGTCACTATATACTGTTAAAAGGAACCATCCACCAACAAGACATAACAATTATCAATTTGTATGCACCACAATGGTGCTGCAATGTTCATAAAACAAACTCTCCTCAAGTTCAAGAGTCAAACAGACCAAAACACAATAATTATGGGTGACTTCAACACACCCCTCTCGCCATTAGACAGATCCTCTAGACAAAAGCTAAATAAAGAAACTATAGAACTCAATAGCAAAATCAATAACCTAGAATTAACCGACATATATAGAATATATCAACCATCATTAAGTGGATACACGTTCTTCTCAGCAGCACATGGATCCTACTCAAAGATAGACCATATATTATGCCATAGGGCAACTCTTAGTAAATATAAAGGTGTGGAGGTAATACCATGCACCATATCTGATCATAATGGAATGAAACTGGAAATCAATGATAAAAGAAGGAAGGAAAAATCCTACATCACTTGGAAAATGAACAATATGTTACTGAATGATCAATGGGTTACAGAAGACATAAAGGAGGATATAAAAAAATTCTTAGAGATAAATGAAAACACTGACACAACATACCAGAATCTATAGGACACAATGAAAGCAGTTTTAAGAGGGAAATTCATTTCTTGGAGTTCTTTCCTCAAAAAAAGAAAAAACCAACAAATAAATGAACTCACACTACACCTCAAAAACCTAGAAAAGGAAGAGCAAAACAACAGCAAATGTAGTAGAAGACAAGAAATAATTAAAATTAGAGCAGAAATCAACGAAATTGAAACAAAAAAAAACATTGAAAAAATTGAAAAAACTAAAAGTTGGTTCTTTGAAAAAATAAATAAGATCGACAGGCCCTTAGCCATGCTAATGAAGAGAATAAGAGAGAGAACTCAAATTACTAACATATGGGATGAAAAAGGCAATATCACAATAGACATTACAGAAATACAGAAGATAATTAGAAAGTATTGTGAAACTCTATATTCCAATAAAATAGAAGATAGTGAAGATATCGATAAATTTCTTAAGTCATACCATCTGCCCAGACTGAGTCAGGAAGACACACACACAATTTAAACAGACCAATAACAAAGGAAGAAATAGAAGAAGCCATCAAAAGACTACCAACCAAGAAAAGCCCTGGACCGGATGGTATACAGCGGAGTTTTACAAAACTTTCAAAGAAGAATTAATACCAATACTTTTCAAGCTATCTCAAGAAATAGAAAAAGAAGGAGCTCTTCCAAATTCATTCTATGAGGCCAACATCACCCTGATCCCGAAACCAGACAAAGACACTTCAAAGAAAGAAAACTACAGACCAATATTTCTAATGAACTTGGATGCAAAAATTCTCAATAAAACCCTGGCGAATCGAATACAAAAGCATATCAAAAAAATTGTGCACCATGATCAAGTAGGATTCATCCCTGGGATGCAAGGCTGGTTCAATATACGGAAATCAATAAATGCTATTCACCACATCAATAGACTTAAAGATAAGAACCATATGATCATCTCGATAGATGCAGAAAAAGCATTCAACAAAGTACAGCATCCCTTTATGTTCAAAACACTAGAAAAACTAGGGATAACAGGAAGTTACCTCAACATTGTAAAAGCTATATATGCTAAACCTCAGGCTAGCATCATCCTAAATGCAGAAAAACTGAAGGCATTCCCTCTAAAATCTGGAAGAAGGCAGGGATGCCCTCTATCACCACATCTATTCAATTTAGTTCTTGAAATACTAGCCAGAGCAATTAGACAGACAAAAGAAATTAAAGGCATAAAAATAGGAAAAGAAGAACTTAAATTATCGCTATTTGCGGATGAAATGATAATATATTTAACAGACCCAAAAGGGTCTACAAAGAAACTGCTAGAGTTAACAAAAGAATTCAGCAAAGTGGCAGGATATAAAATCAACACGCATAAATCAAAGGCATTCTTGTATATCAGCAACAAAACTTCTGAAATGGAAATGAGGAAAACCACTCCATTCACAATATCCTCAAAGAAAATAAAATACTTGGGAATCAACCTAACAAAAGAGGTGAAAGATTTATACAATGAAAACTACAGAACCCTAAAGAGAGAGATAGAAGAAGATCTTAGAAGATGGAAAAATGTACCCTGTTCATGTATAGGCAGAACTAATATCATCAAAATGGCGATATTACCCAAAGTTCTCTACAGGTTTAATGCGATGCCAATCAAAATCCCAACGGCATTTCTTGTAGAAATAGACAAAGCAATCATGAAATTCATATGGAAAAACAAAAGACCCAGAATAGCAAAAGCAATTCTAAGCAGGAAGTGTGAATCTGGAGATATAGCGATACCAGATTTCAAACTGTACTACAGAGCAATAGTAACAAAAACAGCATGGTACTGGTACCAAAACAGGCAAGTGGACCAATGGTACAGAATAGAGGACACAGAGACTAATCCACTAAGTTACAACTTTCTTATATTTGATAAAGGGGCTAAAAGCATGCAATGGAGGAATGATAGCATCTTCAACAAATGGTGCTGGGAAAATTGGAAATGCATATGCAACAAAATGAAATTGAATCCCTTTCTCTCGCCATGCACAAAAGTTAACTCAAAATGGATCAAGGAGCTAGATATCAGATACTGCATCTGATAGAAGAAAAAGTTGACTATGATCTACATTCGGGTTGGGCTCCAAATTCCTTAATAGGACGCCCATAGCCCAAGAGTTAATAACAAGTATAAACAAATGGGACTTACTTAAACTAAAAAGTTTTTTCTCAGCAAGAGAAACAATAAGAGAGGTAAATAGGGAGCCTACATCCTGGGAACAAATTTTTACCCCTCACACTTCAGATAGAGCCCTAATATCCAGAATATACAAAGAACTCAAAAAATTAAACAATAAGATAACAAATAACCCAATCAAAAAATGGGCCAAGGACCTGAACAGACACTTCTCAGAGGAGGATATACAATCAATCAACAAGTACATGAAAAAATGCTCACCATCTCTAGCAGTCAGAGAAATGCAAATCAAAACCACCCTAAGATACCATCTCACTCCAGTAAGATTGGCAGCCATTATGAAGTCCAACAACAATAAGTGTTGGCGAGGATGTGGGGAAACGGGTACACTTGTACATTGCTGGTGGGACTGCAAATTGGTGCGGCCAATTTGGAAAGCAGTATGGAGATTCCTTGGAAAGCTGGGAATGGATCCACCATTTGACCCAGCTATTGCCATTCTCAGACTATTCCCTGAGGATCTTAAAAGAGCGTACTATAGGGATACTGCCACATCAATGATCATAGCGGCACAATTCACAATAGCTAGACTGTGGAACCAACCTAGATGCCCTTCAATAGATGAATGGATAAAAAAAATGTGGCATTTATACACAATGGATTATTACGCAGCACTAAAAAATGACAAAATCATGGAATTTGCTGGGAAATGGATGGCATTAGAGCAGATTATGCTAAGTGAAGCTAGCCAATCCTTAAAAAACAAATGCCAAATGTCTTCTTTGATATAAAGAGAGCAACTAAGAACAGAACAGGGAGGAAGAGCATGAGGAAAAGATTAACATTAAACAGAGATTAGTGAGGGGAGAGAAAGGGAGAGAGAAGGGAAATCATATGGAAATGGTAGAAGACCCTCAATGTTACACAAAATTACATATAAGAGGTTGTGAGGGGAAAGGGGGAGAAACAAGGGAGAGAATTGAACACAGCAGATGAGGTAGACAGGAAGATGGGAGGGGAGGGGAGGGGGGATAGTAGGGGATAGGAAAGGTAGCAGAATACAACAGTCACTAATATGCCATTATGTAAAAATGTGAGTGTGTAACAGATGTGATTCTGCAATTTGTATTTGGGGTAAAAATGGGAGCTCATAACCCACTTGAGTCAAATGTATGAAAGATGATATATCATGAGCTTTGTAATGTTTTGAACAACCAATTAAAAAAATTTTAAAAAAAACTAACAGAAAAATTCTGGTATAATCTAAATGGGTCAATTACTTGAATTAATTTTAGGTAATAGTTTATCCTCAAAGTAGTAAAACCACTTCAAATGTTTATGTCTATAAAGGATTCAATTTTTAGCACCCTAAAATTAACATTTCAATATTTTATTTATCTTAACATATATTACATATATATACATATATTTATAATTTTATATATCTCTATATAATTTCATATATATGATTTCCTTATTCTTCCTGACTACCTGTACCTCTTTGTTGGAAAGTTAAAATGTGCTCTTTTTTTAATGGACATCTTGAAAGCACACTAATAAAAACTCAAAAAAGAAGAATGTCCTCATTTTTACATATATTGTTCTTATCCCTAGAACCTTTGAACTTAAGAGAATAAAAATAGCACTAATGATATCATAAGCCTGAACCATTTCCTCTTTCTGCATTTCCTTAAAAATTTGAAAACAACAGGACATGAAATCTAGTTCCTTTCAAGCTACCATTGTCTAACCTTCGTCACCTCACCTTCATTCAGATCCCTGGAAAACATCCATATAGTTCCTAAGATCCTGTTTCATAATAGTTCCTAAGATCCTGTTTCATAATAAATTATGCTCTTTTCTTTTGCAACAGAGAAACTGAATGAAAAATCAAAGTGTCCTAATAAAATAAGAAGCAAAACTGTATGAAATATATCAAAGGATATAAATTAAAGCAATTATATGCCTCAAATATTTATAGGACTTTTGAAATAGTCTAAGCTAATTTTTTAATGAGTCTCTTGAGAAATACACATATAAGTCATTAGCTCAATAAAATAACTGTATAAAAGGTGGTTGTATATGGAGTGGCTAGAATTAGATAGAATTACTTTCAAATTATAATATCATTTGGAAAGATATATTTTCAGTGTATAAAGAAATTTTAACCATATCTCTTAAATATAATATGATATGTAAGTAAAATTATGATATTGATAGAACATAAAATTTTATATTATAATACATATGTAATTTTTCTAATAAGGAACTAAAATGATTATGAAAAAAAGTAGGCTATCAAACTGTATAAAGAACTTGATTGCAACTCAGCTTAAAACAATACACATTTTCACCTTGTATATGAACCTAGAAGAGTTTCAGAAAGTATTTACTTGACTTGCAAAAATGTGTTTAAGATATTATAAAATTAAACATAAGTGAATAAATAAAACTAAACAAAGAAAGATGAAACCAAGAAAGGAAAAGATAGTAAACAAAATGCACACTGTAAGAATAACTAAAATCTGAATCCAATCTTTCTAATGCCCAACACAAAAGTTGACACACAGTCATAATAACCACAATATTGACACCAAATCAGAAGCAGCACAATTCTTGAAAATGAGACAGAAAAAAATGGGTCCCATTGATCAAGTCATCACAGGAATAGCTATGTTAAAGAATTTAAAACATAAGTAAAAATTATAACAACTAAATAACTTTGAAAAGCTCACTAGGCACTAAGAACTTTACATATATTAACTCATGTAATCCTTCCAACTTTAAAGGATAGGTACAATTATTGTCTTCTTTTTACAGATGAGAAAACCAAGGTACAAAAAGGTTAAAGTTTACCCAATCAAGAACACACAATTAATAAGAAGAGCTGGGTTGTCCTCAAGGATATAATAAATTGGGCAACAAAGAACTAGTTTGGATTAATTAATCCATGGGTAGATTAACAGTTAACAGAGGAATGTACCAATTATATACCTCTCAGGCTTGCTTCACAAACAAATTAATTTCTTATTATAGTCTCAATCAACTTTTTTGAGAGGAGTCTAAAAGTAGTGATTAGTTGTAGGCAACAAAGAATATCTCTAGGTGGATTTGATTTTTCATTCTCTTAATAAAAATAGATGTTAGGCATTTAATATTTTTGATAGGGGTAAATAAGCATTATCATTTTGTTTTAAAAAAGAAACTAGTTGGCTTTCCATAAAAATTCCCGTATATATTATATGAGATGTGTGTGTGTGTGTGTGTGTGTGTGTCTGTCTGTCTGTCTGTGTGTCATCAATCATATGAACACTTAAGAAAATCTAAGATTTAAATGAATAAAAGAATACGCTAAGATTAACTGATTTAAACTATTAAATTTGCATTAAATATAAATTATGTCCATACCTATTAGCATAATACTGCATAAATATTGTCCAAACACAGAATGTGAATAACTTTTAGGTCTTAGAATAGAAACAAAGACATTTACAGAGTCTAAGCACGCTCAGGGAGCAGAACACAGGGCATGAGGCCAACATTCTTCAGTGTCATTTATGTTTGATCTTAAAAAGGCCTCTCGTTATACATATATTGTAAAATTATTTGTAAACTCTCCCATGCCTCTTCCTCAAATTTTTTAAAGAACTATTTTTAACCTGTCACATATAAAATAAATGTTCCCTTTTATGTATATGATAAGATATTGATGTTACAAGCCTATGTTACTCTGCTATTGATAGGAAGTTGATTTTGAATCTAGCTAAAGATTTATTTTATTAACATAAAGCAAAATTCTCTGCTTGAAGCTAACCAGTAATAAAATCCACTATCTTACTAACAACCAACTCAACTAAAGATCTTAAAAAAATACAGAAAGCCAAGGTCAGGGTAGGTGCGAATAAGGCAATATATATATATATATATATATATATATATATATATATATATATATATATAAATTAAGATAAGCAACCAAATGTCATTCTACTCTCTCTCCTATTTTATATATATTATATATATATTAGAAAATTAGAAACATTGTTTCATAATGCCTTTGCAACTAGTGATTTGTGAAAATGATTTGAAGCAGAGAGAAACTAGACAGATTTAAAGGACTAAAAGTAGCCAGTGAGACTGATACATCATCAACAGAGTGTGTAGCATGGAGGGAGAAGTTTGAAAAGGCAATTGTGGGACACCCGGCAGTGGTTCTCAACCCTGCTTTGATTTTTTAATTAAAATTTAAAAACACTGAAGTCCAGATCTCATATAATGCCAATTACTTCAGACTCTTTGAAGGTAGGGCTTGGACAGGGACATTTTCAAATATCATTGAATGATTCTAATAGGTAACTTCATTGGTGGAGGGCTCAGAAGACCAAATAAAGAGTTTTTTGGCCAGGCATAGCAGCGCTCACTTATAATCGTAGTGACTCGAGAGGCTGAGATAGGAGGATTGTCAGTTCAAACCCAGCCTCAGCAACTTAGCAAGGCTGTAAGCAACTCAGCAAAACTCTGTATCTAAATAAAATATAAAGAAGGGTTCGGGATATGGCTCAGTGGTCAAGTGCCCCTGGGTTCAATTCCAATTACCAAAAATAGGAGTTTTTTTTATTTTATTCTAAGGATAATGAAAAGCCATTCATGTATTCTAAGTAGGGAAATGACATAATCCTATTTATATTCTTAAAAAGTCACTCTTACTACTCCCTAACGAATGGATTATGGAATGCAACATATTCTAATTAGATATCTACAAATGTATAAGTGAGACAAATAATGTGTTCTTTATAACTGTAAAGTAAAATTCCTTAAGACAAATGTGTTTTGCACCAAAGCCTCAATAATGGGTCCAGGGATGATGGACTGAAGTCACAAGAACTGTCTGTAGTTACCCTGAATTCTACAAAAAGCAAGTAATGTAAGACTGGTAATTGGCGTGAGGAGGGTGGAGAAAGTCTAAGAAGTGTGCCATGGCTTTAGTACTTGATAACTCTTTTGACTGATTTAATGTATCCCTTTTGTCACCATCCTTACAAAACAAAAAACTGCTTTCTTGAACTGCTCCTCCATGGGAGACATTGTGTAGCAGGAAGCCAAACACCTGCTTACTAGGCGGGAAAATTGGAAAGTGCTAATGGATTTGGGAGTCATTAAAGAAGAGTCTCTTGTCTGAGGCAGTACAGATAATAAGCTTCCGAAGATTTAAAAAACAAAATCCTTACACTTAAAGGACAAACTTTATAATCTGCCCACCTTTCCACTTATGTGACAGCACAGTGGGCACCAATCCTCCCCAGAGCAAGGATGCCCGCCTACAGCCACCTAAATCTGGGAGCATTTAAGAAAACCACAGGAAATGAACAGAAAGCACCACAGGAGCTGAGCTGTCTAAGGTCATTCTTCAAGTTATTATCTTTTAACAGGAGTCAATAGAGCATAAAACTGAGATTTTAGCAGCTTCTACCACCTCAAATCACATGATACTTCAACTACAAGTCTGGAGACATGAGTTCAGTTCTATTAAACAGTGCTCTTTCCCTTCTATGTCCTTTTGGCTCTATCACTATGATTCCCACCAAAGGCTTGCACTTCAAACAGTTCAGAAAGCCTTGCCTCTACTATAAGACCAACTTGAAAATCATTAGTAATGTTCTATTTAGAAAGTGGTATGGATCCTGAATAAAAGATTTTTATAATAAGAGGGAAATAAAAAAAAGCATGTAGGACTCATACAAGGCAACAAGGTGATATAACTGAAAAGCATACATTTACTTCTTATTTTCAAAAATGGAATGTATACATAAAATATATGGCATTTAAAAAACACAAATTTTTAAATATAAGTTATATACTTAATTATTTTCTTTTTTAGAAAAGATGAATGTTTATACATATATAACATCATCATTAATCTTACTAATCTTTGGAAACTCCTCATTCTTATAGCAGTCTTAAATAACTATAAAATTCTGAGTCTCTTAAAAGGTTTCCCTAAGACCTCTAATGGAAATTATTGTAAAGTACATTTAATACAAAATTTCAAGGGTGATGATCAAGCATACCAGTTTGTTGTTACCAATATCACTACAACGTCATTATACTATGCCCTTATCCTTGGAATTAATCCACAGAAAATTCCCAAATTCTTTCCTTCTCAGAGATTATGGACCATCAGGAATGGTAAAAGAAATACCTTTCAAACTAGAGTTCCTTATTTAGTAGGATTTCTTGGTCATTTTTCTTCTGTTTTCTCCCTTGGGCTAATGGACTTGGCTTTGTTTGTAATGTTTATTTTTATACACATGCCAAAGCCCTCCTAGTGAGCTTTTACAAAACTAATAAATATCTCATGGTAACTAAATTTGTTAAGATAACACAAAGATATCCATTTACCCCCACCCCCACCCCCCCAAAAAAGTATATTGCTTCAATTAAGTAAGAAGCCAAGTATAGACTTTAAAAGGAAATTAGGCCATCAAGGGCCCTGGCATCAGATAGAACCCATGGACTTAAGATCAGGTCCATTCCCATGAACCCAGATGCTAGGGCAGCCCCATTGACAAGTTAGGTCCTATAGACTCAGGCTCAAGGCTTGCCAAGATCAGGTCAGCTCTCATGGACCTAGGATCCAGACCTACCCACCCACTGACTTACGCACTGACTACTGACTCAAAGATTCAATAGCAAGACCATCCAAAACCCCACTAGATTGCCCAAAGAGTCTCCTGCTGAAGTGACTACAGAAGGGCTTTTCCTACCAAAGTTGTCTACAAAGATATAAAACTCCCCTTAGTCTTAAAGACACACATAGGCTGAATGTCAAAGAGAATGGTGTGGGGGAAGGTAAATTGCAAATTGCGAATTGCACATGGCAAGCAAAAGAGAGCAGCAATGACTCCACTTATATCAGGGGGAAAAAATCACCTTTAAATCTAAAACTCCTAAGAGACAAACAAAGTCATCATACAATGATAAAGGAGTCAATTTATCAAGTGGATATAGCAACTGTAAATACATGTACACCATACATGGGAGAACCTAAATTTATAAAGTAAATATTAATTAGACGTAAAAAGAGAAAAAGGCAGCAAAACAATAATAGTAGGAAATTTCAATATCTCAATTTAAAAGATTGATATATCATATAGACAGAAAATCAAGGTGGAAACTGCAGATCTGAACAACACTACAGACCAAATAGACTTAATAGACAAATACAGAACTTTCAATTCAACAAGTAAACATATATTGTTTTCAAGCACACATGAATCATTCTCTGATATGGATCACATGTTAGTCCACAAAATTAGTTTCAACAAATTTAAGAAGACTGAAATATTAACTATCTTTCCTAAACACTATGTTATGAAACTAGAAATAACTAAGAGAAACTTTTTTGAAAAATACTAGAAATTAAATGTGGTCCTGCACAACCAGTACTCACATACACACACACACACACACACACACACACACACACACACACACTTAGTTGGATGCATCTTAGGAAATCAGAAAATAAAGACATACTAAAAGCAAACAATAGAAAAAAAAGCAAATTTAAAAAAATCATAGTGATGGGTAGGACACAGAAACCTATTGAGAGAGTTCCTAATAGTTGAACCACAAAAGCGATATCAGATTATAGCTCAAATTTTGAAATAGACATATGAGTAAACAAATAAAAGAAAAAGAACAAACTAAAAGATAATAGAAGAAATGAAATCATAAAGATCACATAAGAAATAGATATATTAGAGAACAGACAGAAAACAATAGAAAATACAAATGTAATTACAGTTGATACTTTTAAAAAATAAAATTGACAAACTTTCAGTTAGATCAACTAAGAAAAAAGGAGCAGAGACTTAAATAAATAAAATTGTAAACAAAAGAGGAGGTACCACAAATGATACCACAGAAAAAGAATCATAAAAAGCTACTATGTAATGACAAATTAGGTAACCTAGAAAAATAAATTCCTAGAAATCTACAACCTACTAGGACTGAATCATGAAAAAATAAAAAAATCATAACAAATCAATGATGGGTAAAGAGATTAACTCTGTAACCAAAAACCTGCCAACAGAAAAAGCCCAGCCCCTGAAGGCTTAAATGACAAATTCTTCCAAACATTTAAAGAAAAATTAAATTGATTAAGTTACATAATGTGTATGTATCAATATGGCATAATGAACCCCAATATTATGTATAATACTAATGCACTAATAAAATTTTTTAAAAAACAAGAATTAACACCAAATACTTCTCAAGCACTTCCAAAAAATTGAAGTACAGGGAGTACTTCCAAATTAATTCCACAAAGCCAGCATAATTCTGACAACAAAATCAGATAAGAATATTACAAGAAAAGAAAATTACAGGCCAATATCCCTGATGAAAATAAGTACAAATATCCTCAATAAAATACTTTGCTAGTTTAGTTTGCTACTAAATTCAACATCACATTAAAATGATTATACCATGTAATCAAGAGGAATTTATCCCTGGGATGTAAAAATGTCCCAAAATAAACAGATCAATAAATATGACACACCATATTAATAGAATGAAGGATAAAGTCATAGAACCATTTCAAAAGATGCTAAAAATACAGTGGGAGAAAAAGTCAACATTCTTTCATGACAAAAACTAGGTATAAAACCCATATATTCCAGAATAAAGGCCACATATGACCTAACCTCATACTCAATGGCAAAACCTGGAATTTCAGGAACAAAATAAGGAATTCTGTTCTCAACAATGTATTCAATAAAGTACTAGAAGTCCTAGATCAATTAGGAAGAAAAAGAAATAAAAGGTATCCAAATTTAAATGGAAGAAGATTATCTCTCTCTAGATGACATTATCTAATACTTAGAAATACTTAGATTCTACACACATACACACACACCAAAAAAATTTTGTTGGAACTAATAGATTCACTAAAGTTGCAGGATACAAATCAACATTAAAAAGCCAGAATTTCTATGTACTGATGTTAAATTATATAAAAATAATCCCATTTTCCCATTTATAATAGCATCAAAAGGGATGGCAAGAATAAATTTAAATGAGGAGGTAAAAAATCAATACATGAAAATTATAAAGCACTGAAAAAAGAAACTGAAGGAGAAACACACAAAAAGGAAAGATATACTATGTTCATGAATTGAAAGAATTAATGTTGTTAAACTGTTGACAGTACCCAAATTGATCTACAGATTCAATCCAATTCCTTACAAAATTCTAGTGACATTTTTCATAGGAGAAAGCACAACCCTGAAATTCATATAGAATAATAAAAGACTGTAAATAGCAAAAGCAATCTTGAGCAAAAACAAAACGAAAGGCATCATACTAGCTAGTATGATAGTAGCTTCAGGTCTACAGCCATCTGATATTTGACAAAGGTGCCAAAAATATATTTTAGAAAAAGCACAGCCTTTTTAGCAAATGGTGCTGGGAAAACTAGATAGCTATATGTAGAAAAATGAAACTAGACTTCTATTTCTCACCCTGCACAAAACTCAAATCAAAATGGAGAATATCATGCTAAGTAAAATAAGCCACACTCAGAATTCTACCCAAAGGTCGACAAAGAGGAATGAAGGGAATAGGAGTAGGGATAGTAATAGGAAAGATAGTGGAATGAATGTGACATAAATTTCCTAGTCCATATTTGAAAATACCTAAGTGAATTATATCATCATTTACACCCACAAGAATGGGGTCCTAATTAGAAAAGGATATAATATATGCTTCTATAGTTTTATCAAAATGGATTCTATTGTCATGTATAACTAAAAAGAACCAATTTTTTTTAAAAAGAAAATCAAGGGTCAAATATTTCCTCTCATACATGGAAGCTATAGTAAAATAAAGAAAAGTGAGAGGGAAGGATATGATAATATAAAAATAAAAAGAAAATCAGTAATATAGACGAATCAAGAGACAGAGTGAAGGGATAGGTAAGGGGAGGCAATGCAAAATAAATTCTTGAAAATCATTTTATGTGCATATATAAATATATGAAGTTTCTGCACAGCAAAGGAAACTTCATTTTTATGCATAGGTAGAAAGAACCAATCATATAAATTAATAGATAAGTAAAAGGAACTCTAATAGAGTAGAGGAAGTAGAATCAGAGAGGGGAGAAAGGACAGGAGGGAAACGGGGGAGAGAAGAGGGGGTCATGAACAGAAATCGAATTCTATGCATGTATGAGTTTGTCAGGATGAAGTGAATTACTATATATAAAACTATAAAGCTGTAATAAAGGTGCTGGGGCTGTAGTTCAGTGGCAGACCACTTGCCTAACACATGTGAGGCAATGAGTTCAATCCTTAGCACCACATAAAATTAAACAAATAAAATAAAGGCATGCTGTCCATCTATAAATACGAAAAAAAAAATTTGTAAAAGCTTTACTAAAAAATATAAAAAAGTACATAGGTAAATCATGATATTAAATAACATTAATTATTGAATTACCATGAGAAATCAAATTTTAAAGATGAAGCAATATGGAAATATTTATATATAAAATTAGGGGAAAGTACAAGCAAAATGAAACATGTGCCTTCATTTTCATAATAAATATGTAAAACATGTTAGTTTATATGTAAAAATGGAAGAGAATATTCAAAATTGAAGCCAGCTGTTGCATTATAGTGTTGTATTAAGGGTGATTTATCTTTCCTTCAAAATTCCTTTCTGCTATTATCATGATACTTATAAAACTTTTAAAAAGGCACACAGAACAAAAAAATGTAATTCTGCTATTAAAAATTCTAATTATATTGAATATGCAGTCCTAAAGGGAAGAAAATGGAAGATTAACTTTACTAACCCTAATGAATACAATGAATAAACTGCAATGAACTGCCACAGAAAAATAAATAAACAGTGATTTAAAGCCCTAGAATCCTGGAGAAGCTGTTTGAAGTCTGGAGCAGTGGTGTACACCTATAATGCCAGTGACTCAGAAGGCTGAAGCAGGAGGATTACAAATTCAAAGCCAGTCTCAGCAACTTAGCAAAGCCTTGTCTCAAAATCTTAAAAAACAGGCTCGGGGTGTAGCTAAGTGGTTAAGAGCCTCTAAGTTCAATCCCCAATATCAAGAAAGAAAAAAAAAAGTTTTAAAAGCTGTTCTATGTACATTATCCAGGTATACCGGCACACAGACTTGGGAGGCTGAGCTAAGAAGATCATAAATTCTGAGACTACTTTCAATAATTTAGAAAGACTCTGTCTCAAATTTTTTTGAAAAATAAAATTAAAATTACCAGTGATGTTGCTCATTGGTAAAGCATCCCTGAATTCAATCCCCAGTACCCCCACACCAAAAAAAAGTGTTCAATATAAAAGATTTGAATATCAAATTGGAATTGTTTTACAAAAGCAAATATAAAATTTGCTGACTTACAAATGACAAATTTATGCAACAGAAGAGTTTCTTTAAAATGAACTTTTATAACATTCTATCAAAATTAATCTTTAAGACACATTTTGCATCTTTAGAATATATAATATCTATAAGTTTAAAAGAGTATAAAGTTAAATCACCAAATATCCTGTCTTTTCAATACATAACTTCTGTGCTATGTCCTTTCACATATAGTCCAAGCAGTCTACCAAATAGCTTAAAATAAAATGTGCCATTACACTCACCTTTTGATATTATCTCTCAAGATGAAAGACCAAGATGTTTTACAAAGTTTCAGTAATAAAAATAATATACTCATGGGATGGAATTGTATCATTTCAAAACAATCTTTAATTTATGGAAATTCCATCAATCTTCTGTTCTATTGTTTTGGTTTCTAAAGGCAAGCAAATATGAAAACAGACCATACTAAAGAACAAACTGTGATGCAAAAAGAACGGTAGCATTCTAAAGCAAATCAAGCTAACTTGAAGGATAGCATTCCAAATCAAACAAATGGTACTTCAAGAGCCTCAACCCAGTTAGTGCCAACCTCGCAGTGAGGCTCTCTGCTGCTGTTTTTAAAGATGTATAATCTAGCAGGCAAGAAAATGTCTTGAAAATTAATAAATTATGTGCTGTATTTATAAGCTTTGACCTTAATCTACAGTAAGCTTAAGATCTTTCTTACCCTTCATTTTGAAACTCAAAATATTTCATTTTACTGGCCTATTTTGAAGAATTAATGAGTTAATTAATTACCTTCTAGTAAAAAACTTTGATCACTTCAAAGAAATCGCCAAAAAAATTATTAAATTATCACAAAACTATTTTTGAAAAACATAAGAAAAAATATTATAATTTGAGAATGACATGAGTCTATCTCAAAGTAGGGCCTCCTGCTTAATCCTATAAGAACTGGTTAGTTTTCAAAAGTCAAGAATTAATGATGATATTGTCAAAATAGCCATACTTAGAAATACTATACATATTTAATGCAATTCCTATTAAAATTCTAATGACATAGAAATGCAAAAAGAGTCATAACATTCATTTGGAAAAATAAGAGACCCGGAATAGCCAAAACAATCCTCAGTGATAAAAGTAAAGCAGGAGGCATCACAATACCAGATCTCAAATTATACTAAGGAGCAATAGTAACAAAAACGGCATGGTATTGGCAAAAAAACAGACATAAAGACCAATAGTATAGAATAGAAGACACAGAGACAAACCCAGATAACTACAGTTATCTCAGACTAGACAAAGGTGCCATAAACATACATTGGAGAAAAGATAGCCTCTTCAACAAATGGTGCTGGGAAAACTGGAAATCCATATGCAACAAAATGAAAATGGACCCCTATCTCTCACCCTGCACAAAACTCAACTCAAAGTGGATCAAGGACCTAGGCATTAGACCAGAAACACTGCTGCTACCAGAAGAAAAAGTAGGCCTAAAATTCCATCATGTCAGCTTAGAAATCAACTTCCTCAACAAGATTCCTAAGGCACAAGAAGTAAAATAAAGAATCCTTCTTCACAGCAAGGAAACAATCATGAAGGTGAAGAGAGAGAATAGAGAATGGGAGAAAATCTTTGCCTCAGATAGAGCATTAATTTCCAGAATATATGAAGAACTCGAAAAATTTAACAACAAAAGAACAACCCAATCAATAAATGGGAAAAGGAACTGAATAGGCACTTCACAGAAGAAGAAATATGATCAATCAACAAATATAGGAAAAAATATCCAACATCACTAGCAATTAGAGAAATGTAAATTAAAACTACACTGAGATTTCATCTCACTCCAGGCAAAATGGCAATTATCAAGAATACAAGCAACAATAAATGTCGGTGAGAATGTGAGGAAAAAGGTACACTCAAACATTGTTGATGGGACTGCAAATTGGTGCAACCACTTTGAAAAGCAGTAGGAAGACTCCTCAGAAAACTTGAAATGGAACCACCATTTGATCCAGTTATCCCACTCCTCAGCATGTACCCAAAAGACTTAAAATAGCATACTATAGTGATGTGGCCACATCAATGTTTACAGCAGTTCAATTCACAATAGCTAAGCTACAGAACTAATCTAGATGCCCTTCAATGAATGAAGAGATAAATAAAATGTGGTACATATACAAAATGAAATATTATTCAGCCATAAAGAAGAATGAAATTATGACATTTGCCGGTAAATGGATGGAACTGGAGACTACCATGTTAAGTGAAATTAGCCAATCCCAGCAAAGTACCATGGTGCACACCTGTAATCCCAGTGGCTGAGGAGGCTGAGACAAGAAGATCCCAGGTTCAAAGCCAGCCTCAGCAACTTAGCAAGGCCCTAAGTAACTCAGCGAGACTCTGTCTCTAAACACAATGCTAAAAAGGGCTGCAAATGTGGCTCAGTGGTTAAGTGCCCCTGGGTTCAATCCAAGGAAGGAAGGGAGGAAGGAAGGAAAAAAGAAAGAAAGTGAATAGCCAATCCCTGAAAACCATGGGCCAAATGTTCTCTCTCATATTTGGATGGTGACTCACACACAATAGATTTGTGTTGGCAGGCAGAGTTCACCAGACAGGACAGGGGAGTGGAGGAAAGGGAGAGAAGACAGGAATGAAGAAGACAGTAGAATGAATCAGAATTAACTTTCCTATGCTCATGTATTCACACGACCAGTGTAACTCCACATCATGTACAACCAAAAAAAATGGGAAGTTATAGTCAACGTATGCATGATATGTCAAAATGCATTCTACTGTTATGAATAACTAAAGAACAAATAAATTTTTAAAAAATCAGGAATTGATCAAAACAATTATTCTGCTTTTGTAAATTATGGAATGTTGTAAATGAAGAAGCTACTAAATATTTTTATGAGAAAGTTGATATAACTGCTTGAATAATCATATCTATTTGATAAATATAAAAGTATATGACCTACTTAAAATATTTAAGATTTACCATATCTCCAAGATGGTATATATTCAACAGAATATCTTCTTCATACCAAACACTAGGCTGTGGTCTAGCCCAATGGTTCTCAACTCTGATAGAGCAAATATTCTCATTTTATAAAGAATATTTCATAATATTTGCCTTACAACCCTTATCATCTCAGAAAAAAAAATCCATAGACATATAATGAATTTTCTACACACATAATTTCAAATAAAAATTCAAGATAATGTGTAAACTTTAGTACAGTGAAAATAACTCATTAAGAAATAATTCACTTATTCTTGTTTATATTCTTAATAGCCTCAATTCTGACTGAGTGAGATGAAATCTTAGAGTAGTTTTGATTTGCATTTCTCTAATTTCTGGACATAATAAACATTTTTTCATATATTTGTTGATTGATTGCTTATCATCTTCTGAGACGTGTCTGTTCAGTTCCCTTACCTAGTTATTGATTGGGTCTTTTTGTGCGTGTGTGTGTGTGTATGTGTGTGTGTTAAGATTTTTTGAGTTCTTTTTATATCCTAGAGATTCATGTTCTATATGATGTGCATGTGGTAAAAATTTGCTCCCAAAATGTAGGCTCTCCTATTCACCTCACTAATTGTTTCTTTTGTTGAGAAGAAGCTTTTAAGTTTGAATCTATCCCATTTATTGATTTTTTATTTTAATTCTTGCACTATAGGAGTCCTATTAAAGAAGTCTGGGCCTAATCTGATATGATAGCTATTTGGGCCTACTTTTTCTTCTAATAGGCACAGAACCTCTGGTTTAATTCCGAGGTTCTTGATCCACTTTGAGTTTTGTTTATGGTGAGAGATAGGGGTTTAATTTCATTTTGTTACATATGAATTTCCAATTTTCCCAGTACCATTTGTTGAAGAGGCTATCTTTTCTCCAATATAAGTTTTTGGTGCCTTTGTCTAATATAAGATAACTGTAATTATGTGGGTTTGTCTCTGTATCCTCTATTCTGTACCACTGGTCTACAAGTCTATTTTGGTGCCAATACCATGCTGTTTTTATTACTATTGCTCTGCAGTACAGTTTAAACTCTGGTATACTGATGCTACCTCCTTCACTCCTCTTGCTAAGGATTACTTTAGCTACTCTGGGTCTCTTATTTTTCCAGATGAATTTCATGACTGCTCTTTCTATTTCTATGAGGAATGTCATTGGGATTTTGATTGGAATTGCATTAAATCTGTATAGTAGTATGGTCATTATGACTATTAATTCTGCCTCTCCAAGAACAAGGGAGATCTTTCCATGTTCTAAGGTCTTCTTTAATTTCTTTCTTTAGCATTCTGTAGTTTTCATTGTAGAGGTCTTTCACCTCTTTTGTTGATTCACAAGTTTTGTTTTGTTTTTGTTTTTGTTTTTTGATGCTATTGTAAATAGTATAGTTTTCCTCATTTCCCTTTCAAAGGATTTGTCACTGATATACAGAAATGCCTTTGATTTATGGGTATTGATTTTATATCCTGTTACTTTGCTGGATTGATTTGTTATTTCTAGAAGTTTTCTGCTAGAATTTTTTGGGTCTTCTAGGTATAGAATTATATTATCATCAAATAGTGCTAATTTGAGTTCTCTACCTATCCATGTATCTTTAAATTCTTTCATCTAATTGCTCTAGCTAGTGTTTCAAGAACTATGTTAAATAGAAGTAGTGAAAGAGGCATCCCTGTCTTGTTCCCATTTTAGAGGGAATGCTTTCAATTTTTCCTCATTTAGAATGATGTTGGCCTGGGGCTTAACATAGATAGCTTTTAAAAGGCACACTCATACATTGCAAATTGGTGCAGCCAATATGGAAAACAGTATGGAGAATCCTTGGAAAACTGAAAATGGAACCACCATTTGACTCAGCTATCCCACTCCTCGGTCTATTACCAAAGGACTTAAAAACGGCATACTACAGGGACACAGCCACATCAATGTTTACATTATCACAATTCACAGTAGCTAGATGCCCTTCAGTAGATGAATGAATAAAGAAAATGTGGTATATATACACAATGGAATATTACTCATCATTAAAAGAGAATAAAATCATGGCATTTGCAGGCAAATAGGTAGAGTTGAAGAATATAATGCTAAGTGAAGTAAGCCAATCCCAAAAAAACAAATGATGGATGTTTTCTCTAATATAAGGAAGCTGATTCAAAATGGGGAAGGGGGTGTAGCATGGGAGGATTAGATGAAATCTAGATAAGGCAAACAGAAGGAAAGGGAAGGGAAGGGAGGGGCATGGGGGTAGTAAAGGAAGTGGAATGAGATGGACAGTATTACTCTAAGTACATGTATGAATACATTAATGGTGTGACTCTATATTATATACAACCAGAGGTATGAAAAATTGAACTATACATGTTTAATATGAATTGAAATGCATTCTGCTGTGATATATAACAAATTAGAATAAATTCAAATAAAAAGTGAAAAAAAGAAATAATTCCACAAATATATGGACACAGCTAAACCAATAAACATAATGAAGTCAGATGTTCATAGCTAAATGTAGAATTGAAATTAATATAAATATTATACAGGTGTCTTTTATCAATACTATTTCAGTGATCTGATCTTCCAAAATGATCAATATGGTGGGCAGATAAATAGTGTCCCCAACTCACAGTAATAGCCATATCCCAAAACCCAGAGCCTATGAATATGTTATCTTACATCACAAAAGGAACATTGCAGATGTGATTATATTAAGGATCTTAAAACAGGGAAGACTATCCTATGTTATCCATGTGGACCCAATCTTATATAATGTGAGTCTTTAAAATAGGAGGACTTTTTCCAGCTGTGAGCAGGAAGATAACAGATTGAGGATTGAAACAATTAGAGCGGGGTCAGTCTAGAAGTTTGGCAAAGGCAGAGGGAATTCTTCCATAACTTGGGTGTAAGGAAGGACCATCTAACCATGACTTAAAATCTAGATGCAACGAAAGAAAGAACTCAATCTAACTGTAAACATCTTTCTAATTTTACAGTGCAAAAAACAATAATCATAAATAAAGTCAAAGGGCAACTGACAAATTGAGAGAAAATAAGAGGCAAGTATCCCTAAAATATTAAGAACTCAAAAGTTAAAGGAAAATGATGAAAACTTAATAGAAAAAAATGGGCAAAAGACAAGACAATTATAAAAAAAGATACAATAATAGCCCTTAAAATCAGATCCTATGCTATGAATTTTATCTTCATAAAGCTCTCATAAAGTAAAAACATAGAAAAGATGTTCAACTTTCCACCAAAGAAATAAAAATTACTCTGAGATAACATTTCTAACTATCAGATTGACAAAACATTAAAAATTTTGACAGCCTACTCTGTTGGCATTGTTGGATAGAATGTTGTTGGCATTGTTGTACAAAAATGGCACAATGCTTATAGAGAAAAAATTAACAAAATTTGACAAAACTAAGCATATCTATTAACCCAGCAATCCTACTCCTAGGAATTTATCCTGAATATATGCTCCTAATAACATGAAATTATATAAACATAAGTTTATTTATTGCAATTTAATGTGTAATTACAAAGTATTAGAAACAACCCAATATTCCACACAGAGGCTATTGATTGAATACCCTCTGGTTTGTTCACATGATAAAATAATATGTAGCTATAAAAAAACAAACGAGAAAGATCTCTATGAAAACAAGAACAAAAATAACTGCCTTGGTTTACAATTATATTACAAAATGGCTAGAAACCATAGCATTTGAAAACTTCATATTTTAACTAGCCATCTATTAGGTGTCCATGAAGGGAACAAAGAGTTAACTGAATAGCACATGTCACTGCTGTTAACTTGTACAGGTCAAGGCCTTGGAGGGGAGAAGCAAAAGAGCACTGTATGCTAAACAACAGAACTTCAATTTTAACTTGAAAACTATGAAAAGTGATTTAAAAATATAAAGCAAGGGGGAAATTAGAAAGAACAAAAAATAAGAATAGGAAAGATAAATTGGACAAAACCCAGGCTGAAAGTGGCTGGAAAGCTTAGGAAGCTATTGTTGATAAAGCTTATGAAAACAGCCGACTTTGGAAGTAAAGTTCCTACGGAATAAACAAAAACACTGACATAAACACAAATAAAAATGTGATAAAGTCTTTGGCAGTTAAAAGCAGCAGACTACTATCTTTGATAAAATAAAGAATTGGAGATGCACATTAGATGGGAGAAGGAAAAAATGTATTTGGTTTCAGTTTAGCTATAAAAAAGAAAAAAAAAAAAAAAAAAACTTAGCTAAGGAGCCAAAGATGACCCTAAGACTTCAGCATGTTTTAGACCTTGATTACTTACATTAAAAGATCCATAAGCTTACTTACTCTTAAAATTTTGATTGGATTTGATTTAGCTTTTAATCCAAATAGTATTCAGGAGATCTCAGAGCCAGTGTATTTATGATGGTCTCAAAAGGAATCTGGAAATATGCCCTTTTCTGGTTGTGAAGGAAAGAATAATAACTTGTATTTCTTTATAACTATGAAATCACTGGCTTCAACACTAAAAAAAGAATAATCAGTTAAAAGAATCTGACCTAACACTTGAGTCAAATGATTGAAGATTTTTATAGCCTATTATAAAACTTATTTTACGTACTGCCACAAATTTGTGTTAAAGCTCTGTTTTCCTTCTGCTTCATATGAAATCCAGTTCTAAAAATAGTTAAGTCTAAAAATAAGGCAAAACCCACAGATTAAGTGTAGCTTTATGCACGTACAAATAACAAGGAAGTCTCCACATCTTCTAGGAAAACAGATGGTGGATCACTTGTTCCCACTAAATTCTCTACATTGGATTAAACCTCTGGAATACTTTCATTAATGTAGACAACATTATTATTAAAACCAAATTCATTCTTTAATTTTTTCAATTCCATTGTCCCAGGGAAATCAATGAGCTTTACCAAAAATATGTAAGTGCAAGCAAAAATGTCTTACATTTGATCTCACAATATAAACCCAGTTGATTATTCAAATCACAAAATCTGCAAATGTCAATTCAAGGCCCAACATTTGCTTTGACTCATTTGTGGAAAGAAGCAATAAAGAGAAAAAAAAATTCATCTCCAGACCATGTTACAATTATTATATTTCTCTAATTCATTCCAAGGTCTATACTTAATTATTTTTCTCTGAACATTTTCTCTGAAAATTAATGAACATAAAAGCAAAGTGGAAAAAGAGGATTGTTCAGGATATTTTATTAGTTTGCTTATCTCTCTACTGTTTCTCTGATTCTTATAAGACATCTATAAAGCCAACAGGGTATGTGCAAAGGGCAGGCAAAATATTCTCATGGAAAACTTATGTGCCTTTCAATTATCATCATCCATGTTTTCTAGAGACAGAAGATTGCTAAGATATAATTAGGTGACCTTATTCTGTGATAGAAACTAGAAGAAACTGATTTTATGAGTCAGAAGTGTGTCAGGAAACAAAATAGCCTGATATCAACTTGTATCTTCCTGATCATCCATCCATCAACAAACTGAATAGGAAAGAAAAAAAAAACATTAAAATAACTTTTGTGAACTCATTGTCATTCTTAAAAAGTATGTAAAAAAGGGGCTGAGGTTGTGGCTGAGAGGTAGAGTGCTTGCCTAGCATGCGTGAGGCACTAGATTCAATCCTCAGCACCATATAAAAATAAAATAACGGTATTGTGTCCACTTACAGCTAAAAAACATAAATATAAAAAAAAGTATGTAAAAAAGAAATCTGTTCTTCAGACTCTTAAACTAAGCCTTTCACATATTAAGATAACATCCTCAATGGAAGGGTACATTTAGTGTTTTTCTGTTTTGTTTTGTTTTTTGTTTTTCAGTGTAGTTAAGAGATTCTGAATTTCTGAATGATCAGATACACCTCACATACATTTTTCCTTGGTTCATTCCCCCATCCCCCAGCCCTGGGGATTAAACCCAGGGCCTTGAGCATGCTAGGCAAATGCTCTAGCACTGAGCTACATTCCCAACCCCTTGATTCTTTTTTTTTTTTTTTTTTTAATGAACAGCAGAGTGAGGTAAACAAACATTTCACAGCTCAAGCATATAGTATAAAAATCACCATAAACTGATTATAGAAACCCAGCACAGGAACAGTACTGTTTGAAAAAACTGATAAGGTATATAGACTATTTCCAGCTTTCATTAGAATGAAAGTTTTATTTTAATGTGAAGAAAATATTCATGTTCATAAATTTATAAACAATACTAAGATAGAATGGAATCAAAGAGAAAAGAAGTATTTTCTTCAAAATGTCTTGTCCATATAAGTTCAAAGCAGTGGCAATTGAAGGTAAATTTGAATCTATTATTTAAAATCTTAATTTGTTTTGCAAAATATACTGATGATCAAAGTTTTCCCCATTGACGTTTGGCAGAAAAATATTGTTATTGGATATCAGAAAGTTGACAGGGAATAGGTTGGTGAAAAGAGAAAGTGCTGTCCTCAGATTATTTCTGACATGAACTATGGAAGGGGAAATAAAGATGAGTGAGCATACAAAGACAACTTTCTTATCTTATGATCTCTGCCAAAGAAGCATGATTATGTAAAAGGTCAAGGTATTTATCATGGCATCTTCCATAGATTTATTAAGAGATATATCCCCTCAAATATCCTTACTTCCTATTTTAAAAAATCTAGGTGACCTAGAATCAATTTATAAAAGCTCATTTCAAAATATATTTTGGGGGATCCTCAAATTCACAACCTGTTATAGAATCTAAAAATATATTTTCTTTTTCCTATACTTTACTTTAAACATACATGGGGTCCTTGATAGTTTAAATCTCTTTGCCTTAACTCATTCTTCTTGATTTCGTCACCTTCACATATGATTCTTCACAGACTTCATCTTTTAAGATGATAGTGATTCTTAGTAAATATTTGAAACTTTTTAAGTCCTTCAATCAGTAGATTGTTTTAACGACCATAACCTCCTTTTTATGCTTTTGTATTTATTGAAATATGATAGTGAAAACTATATAAAATAGTAGAGATATGGATTCACCACAGCTTTATAAAGAGGGTGCTTTCTCTTTTGTTTTCCAAACTGTTTTCAATGCAAGTCAAAATCCTAAATGGTACTTGATGCTCAGAATGGATTAAATTAAGCAAAGGAAAGGATTAATTTTAGGAAGAATACTTACATGGACCTTTATAACATATTCCTGTACTTACAGCCCCAAAGTTAGGAGTATCATGTAACTACAATTCCATCTAAACTCTGGCCAATTTAGTAAGTAGGCACAAACTACCATAAAGCCATATGAAAGGAATATTCTCAGTAGAATAATTTGAAATATGAGCAATAAAAAAAATTTCTGATTTAATGCCACAAAAACTAACTAGTTTCAATATTATTTTTTAGAAAAAACATTTTTAACATAAATATATTTAATGTTAGAAACAATTCAAAAGAATAACCTAATGACTAAAGAATAACCTAAAATCACAAAAGGTATCCTAAAATGTAAATAAATAGTATCACATTCACTTTCAAAATCTTTCAAAGAATAAAATTAAACTCTGCTTTAAGTAAGAAGCTACCACAATCAGCCAAAGATTGACTTACAGCATCAAAAAATTAGCAGGATAAAAACATGTTAGGAGAGATCATCACAAAAAAAATACATGGCAGAAAACTTCACTCTGTAAGAATACCAGCTGTAGGCTTGCTTTTTCTCCATACTATGTGCAACATGTACATCCACCAAAATAATCTATTCAAAAATACCCTGGAATAAATGTAACCAAGGAGACAAAAGATGTATACACTGAAAACTGAAAAACTTTTGCTGAAAGATATGAAATAAGATAAAAATAAATGAAAAGACAACCATATTCACTGATTGAAAGACTAAGCTATTAAAATGACAATATTATCCAAAAAGAGTTACAGACTGAATACAACTTATCTCAAAATATCAATGGCATTTCTTTTTACAGAAATAAAATAAAACATCACATAAAATTTATATGGAATCTCAAGGGACCCTGAATAGTCAAAACAATCTGGGAAATAAATAACATAAGTAGAGGTCTGACACTTTCTGATTTCAAAACTTAACTATAAAACTACAGTAATTAAAACAGTGTGGTATTGGAATAGGATAGACACATAGACCAATGGAATACACAGCTTGGAAATAAAACCTTACATTTATACTCAACTGATTCTTAACAAGAGTGCCAGGAATTCCAATGGAAGAAGAACAATCTTTTCAACATTGGTGCTAGAAAAACTGGATATCCACATAATAAAAAATTAAAGGTAGACATTTGTCTCACACACTATACAAAAATTAATTCAAAATAGATCAGAAATCTAAATGTACTACAGAAAACAGTAAACCTGTTAGAATATAGGGGGAAATCCTGGCCACTGAGCTGAATTTATTGAAAATAACACTAAAAAGGCATCAAAAGGAAAATGACAAACTGGACTTCAATAAAGTTAAAAACTTTTGTGAATCAAAGAACACTGTCAAGATGATCAAAATACAACCAGCAGAATGAAAAAAATATTTGCAAACCATATATTTGAGAATGGATTCTATTTTTAGAATGTATAAGGCTGGAGTTGTGGCTCAGTGGCAGACTGCTTGCTTAGCATCTGTGAGGCACTGGGTTCAATCCTCAGAACCACATATAAATAAATAAAATAAAAAGGCCCATCAACAACTAAAATATGTATATATATATATATATATATATATATATATATATATATACTCACACACATATATATATACACACACACATACACACACACACACACACATACACACACACACACAAACACACACACATATATAAAGAATGTATAAAAAACTACAATATCTCAACAAAAAAAAATCAACCCAATTAAAATGTGGGCAAAAACCTTAACAAGAATAAGCATTTCTCCAAAATATACAAATAGCCAATATGTATACATAAAAAGATGCACAACATCATTACTCCTATGTAAATACAAATAAAATCCCCAATGTGCTATCACCTCACCCTCGCTAGAATGACTATTATAAAACAAAAACAAAAGCTGAATATAGGTGTCGAGGATGTCATGCATTGTTGGTCAAATATAAAATGGTACAGAAAATGTGGAAAACCACTTATTGGTGCCTCAAAAAGTTAAACAAAATTACTATATGCTCCAGCAATTATATTCTGAAGTATAAACTAAAGGAATTCAAAGCAGGAACTCAAGCACATTTTTGTACACAATCATTTTTAATAGAAGTATTCATAATAGCCATTAGATAGAAATAAGCCAATGTTTTATCAAGAGATGAATGCAGGAAGATGGAGGCTGGAAGTGAGTGAGCCGCTCAGTGCCGCGCCCGCAGCGTGTGTTCCCGCATCTTAAAAGAAAAAGTAAAGATCCTTAAAGGAGATCTGTTGACAAAGACTAACCACCGTGTCAAGAAAGGGGCCTAGGTGGAGTGAATCCGTCACGACTCCAGCCAAGGTGGAGTGAGTCCGTCACGATTCCAACGCGAGCAGTAAGGCTGCAGCCCCCGAGCTGCCTGGCTCTCTCGGCCCCTTTTCCTTCTCCACTCCACCTTCCCGCTTTGCTTCTCCCCTGCCATCTCTCCTCCAACGCTCACTCCCTAAATCTAGATCTCAATTTCTTTTCCCCGCCCCGCCCGCTCTCTTGCATGCTCAGAAACCCCACGTGGGCCCCGTAGGGCTGCCTCCCATCCCCAGGCCCGCAACCCCTCCCCAGGCATTCCGACAGCCGCACCTGGGCCACGGCCGCCGCCGCCACTTCCTGAGGAGCACCTTAGAGCAGACTCTTCACCGCGCGGGTAAGCCGCCGACCCGCTGAGTAAAATGGAACAGCTGATGACTGACAATTTAAAATCTAAGTGATCCAAAACGGCGGCGGACGCGGAGAGATCAAGTCTCTAACCGCTTCAGCTGCGCGGGCATAGGGAGAAGTAAACTATCAAAATGCTGTTTGCTCAGGACCACTAGGCAATGTAGAGCTGAAGTGGATCCGGGGCGAACAGTCTGGCCTTCTCAGAACACACTGAGCCCGGATTGGCTGCATTCTAGCTCCAGTTCGCCTGCTTCTCGTGACTGAGAACTAATGATCCCGCTGAAATAACTAGTCGGCCCACCTGAACTCACAGAGGTAAAGGCCAACTGAGCACGATAGCCAGACCGAGGGAATCTGGAGTGACGCGGAACTAGCAGCGCAGAACTCCCAGCTACCGCTCCCACCAGTGCTGACAACAGAGGTCCCTTGCACCAGCTACCAGGAGAGTTGCTACCTGAGGGCAAACAAATTCGCTGGGGGTCCTCAGCCCCAAGCTCTACAAACTTAGGGTCTGAGGGAGGCAAACAGAAAGGGTGTGCCCAGGCATCCATGAAAACAAGGCTCCCAGGAGCAGCAGACCTGGCGTGTAGCCAGTATTGTGGTGAGTGTCACAGGTGAGCGGGGCCTGGCTTGAGGAAACACAAGAGAAGGCCCTAGGCACTCAGGATTGGAGACCCGCACAGTCTGGGAGGAAGAGCTGATGCACAGTGATTGGATCCCACCTATCAAGAAGAGAAGCTTGGCCCAGTGGGCATAGCTCCACCTACTGGAAGAGAAGTTAATCGAGCTCTATGACTGCATCTATTATTATTAATTTTTTTTATAATTATTATGAGTATTTTTTTATTTTATTTTCATTTTTTGTTGTAGATATTGTTGTTGTTCTTTAACTTTTTTATTAATGGTTTCAATTTTTTAATTCTTTTTATTTTATTATTATTACTACTATTTTTTAAACTTTAATTTCCATTTTTTTATTATCATTATACTTATTTTTGGGGGGGGATTAAATTTTTGTTTTTTTGTTTTTTCTTTCTTTCTTTTCAATTTTTCGTTTGTCTTTTCATTTCTTTTCAATTTTCTTATTCCCCCTTCCTTGAATTCTACCTGCCTACACTCATTCTCTTTAGTGACTTCTTCCCTTCCCTTCTAATATCTCTCCTCCCAAACATCAAATAAATTTATAAGAGTAAACTGTAACTCAGCAGTCAAACAGAACAAGAAGTAACATGAGCATTAAAAAGCAAGGAAGAAAAGGAGTACAAACAATGAAGGACAGCCTAAATATTCAGGAGGACCTAGAGTCATCAGAAAAATGATCATATAAAGAACTCAAGGAACACCTTAGACAGATGGAATGGAACCTTAAAGAGGATACAAGACAGCAAATTCAAGCAGCAAAAGAACACATTGAGAATGAATTACATAAACAGAAGTTAAGCATCTTTATCAGGAGATAGAGATTATAAAAAATAATTAAACAATAATTCTAGAAATGAAGGAAATGATAAACCAAATTAAAAACTCAGTTGAGAGTATCACTAACAGAGTGGAGCAAGTAGAAGCCAGAACATCAGATAATGAAGACAAAATATATCATCTTGAAAAGAGTCTAGCCAACTCAGAAAGGCTGGTAAAAAATCACGAGAAAAACATCCAAGAGATTTGGGATAACATAAAAAAACCAAACTTACAAGTCATCGGGATAGAGGAAGGTACAGAGATTCATACCAAAGGAATGAGTAACCTGCTGAATGAAATAATTACAGAAAACTTTCCAGAAATAAAAAAGGAAACAGATATACAAATTGTAGATGCATACAGGATACCGAGCACACAAAATCACAGTAGACCAACGCCAAGACACATTGTTATGAAGATATCCAATATAAATAACAAAAAGAAATTATTAAAAGCTACAAGAGAAAGGAGGCAGATCACATTTAGGGGTAAAACAATAAGGTTAACAACGGATTTTTCATCAGAGATGCAGAAAGCGAGAAGCTCCTGGAACGACGTATTTCAAACACTGAAAGACAATGGATGCCAACCAAGAATTCTGTACCCAGCAAAATTAAGCTTCAGATACGACAACGAAATAAAAATCTTTCATGATAAACAAAAGCTAAAAGAATTTCTAGCCAGAAAACCAGCATTGCAAAGCATCTTGAGCAAAACACTACACAAGGAAGAAATGAAAAACAATAACCAAAACCATCAGTGGGAAGTGCCTCGGTAAAGACAGAGGACGGGGGGAAAGCTAATCATGGAGAAACAAACTAAATTAGGAAAAAAAAAAAGAGATAAATAATCAAACATGGCAGGAAGTACAAACCATATATCAATAGTAACTCTAAACGTTAATGGCTTAAACTCTCCAATAAAGCGACATAGGCTGGTAACATGGATTAAAAAAACAAATCCAACAATATGCTGCCTCCAGGAGACACATATGATTGGAAAAGACATACACAGGCTCAAGATGAAAGGTCCTTGTAAGCAAGCAGGGGTGGCCACTCTCATACCGAATAAAATCGACTTCAAGACTAAGTTAATCAAAAGGGATAAGGAAGGACATTATATACTGTTAAAGGGAACCATTCACCAACAAGACATAACAATCATCAATTTGTATGCACCAAACAATGGAGCTGCAACGTTCATAAAACAAACTCTCCTCAAGTTCAAGAGTCAAATAGACCACAACACAATAATTATGGGTGACTTCAACACACCCCTCTCGCCATTAGACAGATCCTCTAGACAAAAGCTGAATAAAGAAACTATAGAACTCAACAGCACAATCAATAACCTAGACTTAACCAACATATATAGAATATATCAACCATCATCAAGTGGATACACGTTCTTCTCAGCAGCACATGGATCCTACTCAAACATAGACGATATATTATGCCATAAGGCAACTCTTAGTAAATATAAAGGGGTGGAGATAATACCATGCACCATATCTGATCATAATGGAATGAAATTGGAAATCAATGATAAAAGAAGGAAGGAAAAATCCTACATCACATGGAAAATGAACAATATGTTATTGAATGATCAATGGGTTATAGAAGACATAAAGGAGGAGATGAAAAAAATCTTAGAATCAAATGATAACACAGACACAACATACCGGAATCTATGGGACACAATGAAAGCAGTTTTAAGAGGGAAATTCATTTCTTGGAGTTCTTACCTCAAAAAAAGAAAAAACCAACAAATAAATGAACTCACCCAACACCTCAAAAACCTAGAAAAGGAACAGCAAAACAACAGCAAATGTAGTAGAAGACAAGAAATAATTAAAATTAGAGCAGAAATCAACGAAATTGAAACAAAAGAAACCATTGAAAAAATTGATAAAACTAAAAGTTGGTTCTTTGAAAAAATAAATAAGATAGACAAGCCCTTAGCCATGCTAACGAAAAGAAGAAGAGAGAGAACTCAAATTACCAACATACGGGATGAAAAAGGCAATATCACAACAGACACTACAGAAATATAGAAGATAATTAGAAAGTATTTTGAAACCCTATATTCCAATAAAATAGAAGATAATGAAGATATCGATAAATTTCTTAAGCCATATGATTTGCCCAGATTGAGACAGGAAGACACATACAATTTAAACAGACCAATAACAAAAGAAGAAATAGAAGAAGCCATCAAAAGACTACCAACCAAGAAAAGCCCTGGACCGGATGGGTATACAGCGGAGTTCTACAAAACCTTCAAAGAAGAATTAATACCAATACTTTTCAAGCTATTTCAAAAAATAGAAAAAGAAGGAGCTCTTCCAAATTCATTCTATGAGGCCAACATCACTTTGATCCCAAAACCAGACAAAGATACTTCAAAGAAAGAAAACTACAGACCAATATCTCTAATGAACTTGGATGCAAAAATTCTCAATAAAATTCTGGCGAATCGAATACAAAAACATATCAGAAAACTTGTGCACCATGATCAAGTAGGATTCATTCCTGGGATGCAAGGATGGTTCAATATACGGAAATCAATAAATGCTATTCACCACATCAATAGACTTAAAGACAAGAACCACATGATCATCTCGATGGATGCAGAAAAAGCATTTGACAAAGTACAGCATCCCTTTATGTTCAAAACACTAGAAAAACTAGGGATAACAGGAACTTACCTCAACATTGTAAAAGCTATATATGCTAAACCTCAGGCTAGCATCATCCTAAACAGAGAAAAACTGAAGGCATTTCCTCTAAAATCTGGAACAAGACAGGGATGCCCTCTATCACCACTTCTATTCAATTTAGTTCTCGAAGTACTAGCCAGAGCAATTAGACAAAAGAAATTAAAGGCATAAAAATAGGAAAAGAAGAAATTAAACTATCGCTATTTGCGGATGACATGATAATATACTTAACAAACCCAAAAGAGTCTACAAAGAAGCTGCTAGAGTTAATAAATGAATTCAGCAAAGTGGCAGGTTATAAAATCAACACGCATAAATCAAAGGCATTCCTGTATATCAGCAACAAAACCTCTGAAATGGAAATAAGGAAAACCACTCCATTCACAATATCCTCAAAGAAAATAAGATACTTGGGAATCAACCTAACAAAAGAGGTGAAAGATTTATACAATGAAAACTACAGAACCCTAAAGAGAGAGTTAGAAGAAGATCTCAGAAGATGGAAAAATGTACCCTGTTCATGGATAGGCAGAACTAACATCATCAAAATGGCGATATTACCCAAAGTTCTCTACAGGTTTAATGCGATCCAATCAAAATCCCAATGGCATTTCTTGTAGAAATAGACAAAGCAATCATGAAATTCATATGGAAAAACAAAAGACCCAGAATAGCAAAAGCAATTCTAAGCAGGAAGTGTGAATCTGGAGGTATAGCGATACCAGAGGTCAAACTGTACTACAAAGCAATAGTAACAAAAACAGCATGGTACTGGTACCAAAACAGGCAGGTGGACCAATGGTACAGAATAGAGGACACAGAGACTAATCCACAAAGTTACAACTATCTTCTATTTGATAAAGGGGCTAAAAGCATGCAATGGAGGAAGGATAGCATCTTCAACAAATGGTGCTGGGAAAATTGGAAATCCATATGCAACAAAATGAAATTGAATCCCTTTCTCTCGCCATCCACAAAAATTAACTCCAAATGGATCAGGGAGCTAGATATCAAATCAGAGACACTGTGTCTGATAGAAGAAAAAGTTGGCTACGATCTACATATTGTGGGGTCGGGCTCCAAATTCCTTAATAGGACACCCATAGCCCAAGAGTTAACAACAAGAATAAACAAATGGGACTTACTTAAACTAAAAAGTTTTTTCTCAGCAAGAAGAGAAACAATAAAAGAGGTAAATAGAGAGCCTACATCCTGGGAACAAATTTTTACCCCCCACACCTCCGATAGAGCCCTAATATCCAGAATGTACAAAGAACTCAAAAAATTAAACAATAAGATAACAAATAACCCAATCAACAAATGGGCCAAGGACCTGAAAAGAGGCTTCTCAGAGGAGGACACACAATCAATCAACAAGTACATGAAAAAATGCTCACCATCTCTAGCAATCAGAGAAATGCAAATCAAAACCACCCTAAGATACCACCTCACTCCAGTAAGATTGGCAGCCATTATGAAGTCAAACAACAATAAGTGTTGGCGGGATGTGGGGAAAAGGGTACACTTGTACACTGCTGGTGGGGCTGCAAAATGGTGAGGCCAATTTGGAAAGCAGTATGGAGATTCCTGGGAAAGCTGGGAATGGATCCACCATTTGACCCAGCTATAGCACTTCTAGGACTATTCCCTGAGGACCTTAAAAAAGCGCTCTATAGGAATACGGCTGCATCAATGATTATAGCGGCACAATTCACAATAGCTAGACTGTGGAACCAATCTAGATGCCCCTCAATAGATGAATGGATAAAAAGAAATGTGGCATCTATACACAATGGAGTATTATGCAGCACTAAGAAATGACAAAATCATAGAATTTGCAGGGAAATGGATGGCATTAGAGCAGATTATGCTAAGCGAAGCTAGCCAAGCCCTAAAAAACAAATGCCAAATGTCTGCTTTGATATAAAGAGAACAACTAAGAACAGAACAGGAAGGAAGAACATGAGGAAAAGACTACAGTAAACAAAGACAAATGGGGGGAGAGAAACGGAGAGAGAAGGGAAAGCACATGGAAATAGTAAGAGACCTTCAATGATACATAGAATTATAAGAGGTTATGAGGGGCAAGGGGGAGGGAAAAAAAGGGAGAGAATTGAACAACAGCAGGGGAGGTAGAGAGGGAAGATGAGAGGGGAGGGGAGGGCAGGGGGGATAGTAGGGGATAGGAAAGGTAGCAGAATACAACAGTCACTAATATGGCATTATGTAAAAATGTGAATATATAACAGATGTGATTCTGCAATCTGTATTTGGGGTGAAAATGGGAGTTCAAAACACAATTTGAGTCAAATGTATGAAAGATGATATATCATGAGCTATGTAATGCTTTAAATAATCAATAAAAAAAAGAAAAAAATATATCAATGGATGAAATAGAAGAAGCAATCAAAAGACTACCAACCAAGAAAAGCTCAGGACCGGATGGGTACACAGCGGAGTTTTACAAAACCTTTAAAGAAGAATTAATACCAATACTTTTCAAGTTATTTCAGGAAATAGAAAAAGAGGGAGCTCTACCAAATTCATTCTATGAGGCCAACATCACCCTGATTCTGAAACCAGACAAAGACACCTCAAAGAAAGAAAACTACAGACCAATATCTCTGATGAACCTAGATGCAAAAATCCTCAATAAAATTCTGGCAAATCGGATACAAAAACATATCAAAAAAATTGTGCACTGCACCATAATCAAGTAGGATTCATCCCTGGGATGCAAGGATGGTTCAATATACGGAAATCAATAAATGTTAATCACCACATCAATAGACTTAAAGATAAGAACTATATGATCATCTCGATAGACGCAGAAAAAGCATTTGACGAAGTACAGCATCCCTTTATGTTCAAAACATTAGAAAAACTAGGGATAACAGGAACTTACCTCAACATTGTAAAAGCTATCTATGCTAAGCCTCAGGCTAGCATCATTCTGAATAGAGAAAAATTGAAGGCATTCCCTCTAAAATCTGGAACAAGACAGGGATGCCCCCTATCACCACTTCTATTCAATATAGTTCTCGAAACACTGGCCAGAGCAATTAGACAGACGAAAGAAATTAAAGGCATAAAAATAGGAAAAGAAGAACTTAAATTATCACTATTTGCGGATGACATGATTCTATACCTAGAAGACCCAAAAGGGTCTACAAAAAAACTACTAGAACTTATAAATGAATTCAGCAAAGTGGCAGGATATAAAATCAACACACATAAATCAAAGGCATTTCTGTATATCAGCGACAAAACTTCTGAAACGGAAATGAGGAAAAACACTCCATTCACAATATCCTCAAAAAAATAAAATAAAATACTTAGGAATCAACCTAAGAAAAGAGGTGAAAGACTTATAGGATGAAAACTACAGAACCCTAAAGAGAGAAATAGAAGAGGATCTTAGAAGATGGAAAAATATACCCTGTTCATGGATAGGCAGAACTAACATCATCAAAATGGCGATATTACCAAAAGTTCTCTATAGGTTTAATGCAATGCCAATCAAAATCCCAACGGCATTTCTTATAGAAATAGATAAAGCAATCATGAAATTCATATGGAAAAACAAAAGACCCAGAATAGCAAAAACAACTCTAAGCAGGAAGTGTGAATCAGGCGTAATAGCCATACCAGACCTCAAACTATACTACAGAGCAATAGTAACAAAAACAGCATGGTACTGGTACCAAAACAGGCGGGTGGACCAATGGTACAAAATAGAGGACACAGAAACCAATCCACAAAGTTACAACTATCTTATATTTGATAAAGGGGCTAAAAGCATGCAATGGAGGAAGGATAGCATCTTCAACAAATGGTGTTGGGAAAACTGGAAATCCATATGCAACAAAATGAAACTGAATCCCCTCCTCTTGCCATGCACAAAAGTCAACTCAAAGTGGATCAAGGAGCTAGATATCAAATCAGAGACTCTGCGCCTAATAGAAGAAAAAGTTGGCTCCGATCTACATATTGTGGGGTCGGGCTCCAAATTCCTTAATAGGACACCCATAGCACAAGAGTTAATAACAAGAATCAACAAATAGGATTTTCTTAAACTGAAAAGTTTTTTCTCAGCAAGAGAAACAATAAGAGAGGTAAATAGGGAGCCTACATCATGGGAACAAATTTTTACTCCTCACACTTCAGATAGAGCCCTAATATCCAGAGTATACAAAGAACTCAAAAAATTAGACAATAAGAAAACAAATAACCCAATCAACAAATGGGCCAAGGACATGAACAAACACTTCACAGAGGAGGACATACAATCAATCAACAAGTACATGAAAAAATGCTCACCATCGCTAGCAGTCAGAGAAATGCAAATCAAAACCACCCTAAGATACCACCTCACTCCAGTAAGATTGGCAGCCATTATGAAGTCAAACAACAACGAGTGCAGGCGAGGATGTGGGGAAAAGGGTACTCTTGTACATTGCTGGTCGGACTGCAAACGGTTGCGGCCAATTTGGAAAGCAGTATGGAGATTCCTGGGAAAGCTGGGAATGGAACCACCATTTGACCCAGCTATTGCCCTTCTCGGACTATTCCCTGAAGACCTTAAAAGAGCGCACTACAGGGATACTGCCACATCGATGTTCATAGCAGCACAATTCACAATTGCTAGACTGTGGAATCAACCCAGATGCCCTTCAATAGATGAATGGATAAAAAAAATGTGGTATTTATACACCATGGAATATTACGCAGCACTAAAAAATGACAAAATCATGGAATTTGCAGGGAAATGGATGGCACTAGAGCAGATTATGCTTAGTGAAGCTAGCCAATCCCTAAAAAACAAATACCAAATGTCTTCTTTGATATAATGAGAGCAACTAAGAACACAGCAGGGAGGAAGAGCAGGAAGAAAAGATTAACATTAAACAGAGATATGAGGTGGGAGGGAAAGGGAGAAAAAAGGGAAATTGCATGGAAATGGAGGGAGACCCTCATTGTTATACAAAATTACATATAAGAGGTTGTGAGGGGAACGGGATAATAAACATGGAGGGAAATGAATTACAGTAGATGGGGTAGAGAGAGAAGATGGGAGGGGAGGGGAGGGGGGATAGTAGAGGATAGGAAAGGTAGCAGAATACAACAGTCACTGATATGGCAGTATGTAAAAATGTGGATATGTAACCGATGTGATTCTGCAATCTGTATTTGGGGTAAAAATGGGAGTTCATAACCCACTTGATTCTAATGTATGAAATATGATATGTCAAGAGCTTTGTAATGTTGTGAACAACCAATAAAAAAAGAGAAAAAAAAAGAGATGAATGCATAACAAAAAGTGGTAGATACATCCAACAGAATATTATTAAGCCATAAAAAGATCATAATTCTTAAACATACTATACCCCAGAGAAATGTTGAAAATATATATATAAACTAGACTAAAAGAACAAAAATTTTGACTACTTATATGAGGCACCTAAAATAAACAAATTTATAGGGACAGAAAGTAAAATAGAGGCTAACAGGATCTGGGATAGGTGTAGGGTATCGGGAGCTACTGTTTATTGAATATAAAGTTTCTCTTAGGATGATAAAGTTCTAGAAAAGAAAGTGGCAATTATTACATGACATTGTCAATGTACTTAATGCCAGTTAACTGTACATATATAAAAATGACTAAAATGGCAAATTTTAGAGAGCTATCCCTCTCCTCGGTCTATACCCAAAAGACTACATGACACAGCCACATCAATGTTTTTAGCAGCACAATTCACAATAGCTAAACTGTGGAGCCAATCTAGATGCCCTTCAGTGGATGAATGGATAAAAAAATGTGGCATATATATACACAATGGAATTTTACTCAGCAATAAAAGAGAATAAAATCATGGCATTTTCAGGTAAATGGATGGCATTGGAAAGTTAATGCTAAGTGAAGTTAGCCAATCCCAAAAAAACAAATGCCAAATGTTTTCTCTGATATAAGGAGGCTGATATAAGGTAGGGGGGGAGAGCATGGGAGGAATAGATGAATTCTAGATAGGGCACAGGGGTGGGAGGGAAAGGGAAGAGGCAGGGGATTAGCAAGGATGGTGGAATGTGATAGACATCATTATCCAAAGTACATGTATGAAGACATGAATTGGTGTCAATGTACTTTTATACAACCAGAGATATGAAAAATTGTGTGTACATATGTAATAAGAATTGTAATGTAGTCTGCTGTCATTTATTTTTTAAAAAATCAATTTAAAAAAGATCAATGTGGTTGGATCTTGTTTTTGGAAATCCATTCAACCACTTGGTCTTTTTATTGGAAAATTTAAAATATAAAAAATAAATAAAATGGCCAATTTTATGTTATATATATTTTATGACAATAACAATTATAATAATCCACTCAGTAAATACCTAATTTTCTTCCACAGCAGCCCAAACCAACTTCATTTATTTCCAAATAACTAGTAAATGTACTCTGTGTATGTGTATGCATACACATAAAATGAATTTTTTCAAAAAACATATCTCTGGTATGTTACACAAAACAAGTATCCTAGAATGTACTTTCAAAAGCTCCAAATAAGTATGATTATACTCTAACTTGATTGCTATTTTACTTATTTATCTATATGAATATTCAAAATAGGTAACAACTACTAATAGGTCAAACATACATGTTTATAGTTCAAGTGGTAAAGATGAATATTATACCTGATATAGCATAATGGGTTCTATGTTGTATCCTAAGGTATCAGCAAAGTTCTTGGCAATGACTGTTTTTCCACAACCCTATAAATGGAAACACATCATTCAAAGGATGAATCAAAACAAGATAAGCCAGGAAATAAAAGTTTGCAAAAAAGCTGCCATTCTTACCTTTCCCCCAATTAAACATATGTCCTTAACCATATGAGATTGCATCATTTCAGCCAGTAGCTGCTTATGACTTAATGTCCGGATGAATTGGTCTGATGCACAAGATTGACCAAATGGTCTGGTCCCAGCTGGCACCTGCAAATTAAAGAGGGGTAGATAAAATATTCATATGCTTTTCTCAAAATATTAGCAACTTAAAGGACATAAGTAGCTGCCACATAAAAGCTCCCACATACACTTAATTCCTTCCTCAATTCAAAGTTTGTTTTGTTTTGTTTTTTGTCTTTTCAGTACCAGGGATTGAACCCAGGGATGTTAAAGTACTAAAACATATCCCAACCCCTTTTATTTTTTATTTTGAGAAAAGGTCTTAATAGGTTGCTTAGGACCTCACTAAGTAGCTGAGGCTGACTCTGAACTTAAGATCCTCCTGTCTCAGCCTCCTGAGATGCTGGGATTACACTTAGTTATAGTAGCTATTGATATTTTGGAATTTTACTCAGCAATAAAAGAGAATAAAATCATGGCATTTGCAGGTAAATGGATGACATTGAAGATAATGCTAAGGGAAGTTAGCCAATCCCAAAAAAACAAATGCCAAATGTTTTCTCTGATATAAGGGTTTAGAGCAGCAATTATTTTCCCATTCAGAGATCTGATGATCTTATTATCCAACACCCAAATTAATCATTCCTCTAAGATTAAAGTCCCATGCTGTCACATATGTACATAAGAATCATGTCATTTTCTTGCCATTATAACTCATAAAAAAAATCTCTAGTGGGGAATGAACCTTTTATCAAATTGCAGACATAATACGGAATTTTAAATCAGCCCATGTCAAAATCTCCAACTCACCACTGACCTCCTGATTTCCAAAACCCATGTCCACAAATTCTTTTTACTCTTATCTTTGTTTACCCTCAGAAGCATCTATTCAAAAAAACCTCTCCTCCCATGCTTCCCACCTACTTTTCCTTTTATTTTTTTTTAGCTTTTATTTCTATACTTATTCTTTAGGGTCTCTATTCATTTGGTTTTCATCTTTGATTGCTCTTTCATTCCCTAGGGAACTTTCTTAAAAATTAAATTTATTGTTAACTGATACATAAAACATAAAAATTATACATATTAATGGATTACTATATGATGTTTCAATGAACTATAAATTGTATACTAGTTAAATCAGGTTAAATATATCTATCTCCTTAAATATTTATTATTTATTTATGATTAAAACCTCAAAAAATCTTCCTCCTCACTTTTAGTACATTATCAGTATCTATTGTCACCCTACTATACAATAGCACATCAGAAAATTCTTACTCCTGTCTAACTGTAATGTAGTTTTCACTGATCAACGTCTCCCTGTTCCTCTCTCCCCCTTTCTCCAACCTCTAGTAGTAACTATTCTACTCTCAACTTCTGAGATCAACTTTTTTAGATTCTATATGAGTAAGATTATGATCTTCTTTTATTTTTTATCCTCTTCCTTATCATTATCCTGGGTGAATTGTTCTTCTAAGGACTGGGACTTGATCAGACATATACAACATGAACCCTAAATAATTTTAAGTTTGGAAACAATATCAAATTTGCATTTAAGAAAGATCATCCTGGTACTAACATGAAAAGTTAACAAAAGGTACAGGAGTCAACGAAGTTAGTGAACCCTTACCAAAGTCAAGCAAATAATGAAGATTGGCTCATACCTCATGACTTTGAACATTCTGTTTAAACTTCCCAATGTCCTATCACCTTTCTATCCCTGGGCCATGGGAAAAATTCTATGTCATTCTTCAAAACTTAGCTCAAGTTCACCTCATCTCTGAAGCTTTCCTTACTCCTCCAGAATTCCTGTATTACTTCCCTCTCTAGGTCCCTATTGCCATTCATTCCAATGTAGTCCTTATTCATCTGCTTCTACCATAGATTATCATTTGAAGAAGACAGAAGAGTGTAGTGCAAAGTGACCTTGTCTAGAATTACCAGCAGTGCCACCTCCTAGATTATAACCATGGATGAATCCACTAATCAAGGTACATCTCAGTTGTCTAACCTATAAGATGGTGATAATAAAGTTTACATTCAAGATTATTGGGGGATTTAAATAGTATAATATATATCAAGGAGACACAGTAAATAGTATAAACAATAAATCCTAATACAGAAAGGAGATACAGAGACATAGATGTGTTGCTACAGAGCCAAATAAGACTTATGAGAGGGTCATATGCCTAATTTAGGCCATATTAACCAGGTGCATCTTAAAATGAAGAAATTGTGATTCATTACCTTAATGGTAACCTCTTGTCCTGCAATTTGAATAGTCACACAAGCATGGGAGACATGGTTTTCAGTCATTCTCTCCACTTTAACAATCTCTTTAGGAAGCAGAGAGCTTCCTGAATCTTGGAGTTCAAAACGCTGTAAAATTACAAGAAAATCATGTAAAAGTCATGGAATTTACTTTTGTTTGTTTGTTTGTTTGCAGTACCTGGGATCCAACCCAGCACCCCATGCATGCTAAGCAAGTGTTTACCCCTGAGCTCTATCTCCAGCCCTAAAATTTACATTTGATTTTAGTATCAATGTTGGATATCTAGAAGATTCATCTAATTAGAACCAAAACTTTTCAATTCTATAAAAATAGAAGTAAAAAAAAAAATATTAATGAGAACTTTTTCTACTTTCTAATAATACCATTCTACTTAAACCAAGTACACAGGTGATAGATACTAAAATCATCCTTAAAATTTATAAAATGACAGGAAATAGTATGCTTTTACCCCAGTTATAATAATGTCATTATAAGTTGATACAGGATTGATGTTAGAGCACTCATATTCCTGAAATAAATACAAATGCAAAGAATCATTTACTACATTGGTTATATCTTTATAAATAATTAAGCTAAATAAGCTAGTGGAATAGAAATAGGCTAGATTCAACCTGAATAGTAAAAGATCTCAAGTTGCAAGGTGAATTATCATTTACTGACATAAGAAATTTAGAGGAACTATTAATCAGAAAAGTAATAAAGGAGTACAAGAGGAATATAAAATCTTTCAGACTACATGCTAGTAATATGTAGAAAATCAGCATTTATTTACTTTACTACTTTATGGGCTTTTCCTATGAATTCTTTAATTTCAATTAAACAGAACTAACATTTCCAACTAACTTTCTTTGGGATTACATTATTTATAATGTGATTTATAATTATACAGAATAAAATGTAAATCTCATAGATGTTAGTAATAAGGCAATGGCATTCATCCTCATAATTCCCAATCCTGACCCACTATGCTGCACCTTCTTCCTACATTTTTCTAGGCTATTGAGCAGCAAAAGGGAAATTATCCAGACCATGCTGATTAGCAACTAAACAAATATGTGGCTCCAATCTTTCCTGGGCTATTTTCCCAAAGCACCTCAGCAACTAATACAAACCATTCCTTCCCTCCTAAGAAGTCAGTTTAAGCCCTCTATCCCATTTTTTGGCAGGCAATCTAGATATTTCTCCCACCTACAACAGTGCCTTAGACTTCTCTACTCCTTACTGGAATGTAAGTCTCTTTAGAGAACTATTCAATCTATTTGGCTCTCTCCAAAATCTCTATGACCTACAATTACCCTAGTCAGTAGTCATGTAAGGTTTGTTAAATGAGAAAAATAAAATGAAAATATTTTTTCTTTAATCCTCAAAATCATCCATAATTTCATCAATATTTATTTCTTTTCCCATTTTCTCAGTAAAAAGGACTTCTGCTTTAAGTGACAGTAGATGGAAAGCCACCAGTGTTTCTCAATTTCAAATTAAAGCAATCCCATCAGTACAGTTTCTGGATAGAAAATAAGTTCTTATATCATTTTAAATCAAGTACAATGGTGCTCTGGAAATGACCTTTCTCACCTCGCCCAAGCCATATTTTACATGTACTCAACAAATGTCATCCCTACTTCCAAAAAACATGTTTATTTTTCCCATTCCAAGAAACAGTCATTTCTTCACTTGACATCATCCTTTTTTTAATTATAAATATCAAGTAATGTTAACTGTACAAATCAATGGATTTTACTGTAACAATTCCATGCATACATGCATTGTGCTTTAATAGTCTCCCCCCCTCTACCACCCTCTTCCCCATCCCTCTACATCATCCTTCAGCAACCCATCAACTTCTTCCTTCTGCTCACCATTGCTTATTTTACAAGTAGTTTATAATCACTGCTTCAGAGCCCACGAATTTCTGGCTTATATTCCCACTTTACTAACACTGTTCTCAATAATTCTACGAATAATATCATATTTGCCAAATTTAATAAATTAATTTTCTTCCTATTTCATTGATTCCTCCTTCTTGGTCTCTTTTGTGACTTCTCCTTCATCTTCCTAACCAGTGCACATTAGAGTACTTCAGGAATGGATCATTTGATAGATATCATTAACTGATTTAAAAAAAATAGAGCAGGTTGGGGGGCTGTGAAAGAAAGTGAGAAATCAAGAGTGTTTATGAGTTCTAGCTTGGAAAAGTGAAAAGATAGTGATGCCATTAATGAGAGGAAGTAGAAAGAAGAAACACATTTGGAGTGGATACTAAATAACTTCATACAGTGGAATCCTTTGAATTTGAGGTTTCCAAGTGGGTTTAGATGTAGTTTTTATCTATATTTACTTTTTCAATACTCTCATCCAGTCATGATTTTACAAACCATCTATATGTTCATGACTCCTTGTTTTCTCTTTCCAGTCTCTCTCCTGAGTTCCTAACTGGCATATGCAAACTTCCCTCTTATTATCTCCCCTCAGATAGCTAATAGGTGTCCCCAATTAAACATGTCCAACATTCAGGTCTTTAACCTTCCCCCCATTTTCTCTCTCTCTCCACCTTCATCATTCTAATTCCTCAATCCAAAGACTTTGAAATTATCCTTGACTTCCTGTCTTAACCCTACATCCAACCCTTCAGCAGATATGTTATCTCTACCTTGAAAATATAACCCAAATCCAACTACCTCTTACCAACTCATAACTGGTCAAAATCACCATAATCTCTCAACTGAATTATTATAACAATCTGCTAACTGGTTTTTCTCTGCTTTTGCCCTTACCCTTCAGTCTATTCACTACTTAGCAACCAAAACAGGGCTGCTGAATGATCAGTCATATAAGACATTCCTCAAAACCTCCTAATGGTCCAGGCAAGGTGGTGCACACCTATAATCCCAGCAACTTGGGAGGCTGAAGCAGGAGGATCACAAGTTTAAGGCCAGTCTCAGCAACTTAGCAAGGCCCTAAGCAACTTAGACCTTATCTCCAAGTAAAAAAATTTTAAAAGGGATGGAGATATATCTCAGTAGTAAAGTATCCCTGGGTTCAATCCCCAAGACTGCCAAAAAAATTTTAAAAATTCCTAATGGTATTCCATCATACTCAGACTGAAAGCAGAAATCTCCTTGATGGCCTACAGAACCTTACATGATCTGAGCTCCCCTACCTTCTAACTTCATCTCCTACTTATCTCTCCTTCACTTACTCTGCACCATCACACTATCCTGTGCTGATGCTAGAATGCCCCAGGTATGTTCCTGCTCAGGGCTTATGTACTAGTGATTTCTGAAGTGCTTTCATCCATAGGACTTCTCTCCTTCAGATCTTTATCTAAGTGTTACCTTCTTGGTGAACACATGTATTCCTCAATTGACACATAGCATCATTTACTTAACTAATTGACTTTTTTAACCAAAAATCAACCTCTATGAAAGCAGAGACTTTTGTCTGTTTTGTTTACTGCTACATTTTCAGCATAATAGTGCTTGGTTAAGTGTTCCTGTGGAAGGATGGTTGGAATGAATAATTTTTTTGAATGAATAATCTAAAAGTCTTGTTTAAATAAGATATCTCTGCAGCACTGGAAACTATTAACATTTTACTCTTAAAACATCACTCCTAATGTTTCATCAGAATATTCTTTCTGTTCTACTTCTCTCTGACCATTCTACTTCTGCCTAATTTGCATGTTCTTTCCCCACTGTCCATACCTTAAATGTTGGTGTTTCCAAGGTTCAGCATTTGGCCAGTTTTTCTTCTCACTCTACTTGCTCCCCTGAGTTCTTTCAAACAACTCCCACACATTAACAACTCTCAAGTATTTATCTTTAATAACAAAATAGTTCCAGAGCCAGATCTGTATTTCATGTCTGCTGGATAAACCTCCCTGGAAATCTCAAATTCAAAAAAGATCCTACCATACAGAATTATTTAGCCTACACCCCAATTGTGCTTCTTCCTTGCAAGTTCTCATATTAACTAATGGCAGCTGTAACTACTCGTTTGTCCAAGTTAGTATCCATGGACATTCTTGATTTCTCATGTTTTATCACAGTCTCCCAACCCAACCCACATTTTATCAGTTAGTAACATCTAAGACATTACTGCATCTAAGATATTTCTCACATCCATTTAATTCCTATTTTCACTGGGCTACTTCATGTTTGACTAGAGCTATTCATCATTATGGTAAGTTCCTCAGGAGCAGGGATCAAATAGCATCCATTTCTATATCTCTAGATTTCTATAGACATATAATCATTTGTCAAATAATGAATGTTCAACTAATGTTTGTTGAACTGAGTGAAAATATTAAATTCAAGACCCTTCCAAGTTTCTCTTGCAAAACTATCATTCAGATTATATTATCAATGAACAAGCGGCAGCATATCCTTTCTAAATCACCTAGGGAATATACTAATTTAACACTCATTATGATGGAGTTCTACTTACGTAGAACTGAGAGCTGAGACATATTGAGAAAAGCCTGGATATATTTGTTACTAAACTGTGATAAAGGATGCCAACTCTCAAAGTGTGGTAGATTCATAATGAATCTTTAAGGCATCTTTAACTAAAAACTAGAAGTAATTTCATAACTATAAAAATGTTTTTAGAATATGAACATCACATAATAAGCACCATCTGGGGAATAAAAATTATTCTAGTCATTTTTATTGCTAGTTCAAAAAAAGAAAGGTGCTCTGATTTTTAGCTGACTACATTTTCAGGAAGTAATCATTTTTCCTTTAAAAATGCAACACAATTAAGTGAATACACTAAAATTCAGGGAGATATGTAACTCAAAGACAAATATTCATTCATTTCTATAGCAATCTGAGAGAGAAAATAATTATCCCTTATGAAGAAAAAGTTATTGACTAGCTCCATTATAATACACATTTCTATTCCTTAATTAAATATTTTTCCAAATTCAACACAGTACTTTAATTTTCACCATTCTTATCAAAATTGTTTGAAGATAGATAATATTTCATTCATCTGTGAATATTGGCTTAAAATAACGCTTTGGGAAAACAATGTAAAAATTTAAATAAGAAACAGGCCACACAGAGTGCTCCAGAACAGATAACAAAAAACTATACCAATGAATAGACGGTTCTACTCCCTGCACATGTGTGTGCATGCATACACACACACACACACACACACACACACACACACACACACCAACTGGAGATTGAACCCAGGAGTGCTTTACCATTGACCTATAGTCCCAGCCCTTTTGATTTTGAGATAGTGTCTTGCTAAATTGCCCACACTGGCCTTGAACTTCAAGTCCTCCTGTGTTAGTAGCATCCTGAGTAGCAGGGATTAAGGCATGTACCACCATTCAGGGTACAACCCACTCTTAAGGAAAGATATTTTACACCTTATGTGTATATTTATGTATATATCAGTGTATAATAATCTTACCAAAAGAAAATTCTTCATTAGTTTCAGACAAGAGAAATCTGTGCATTAACTAGCACTTTAGGTAATTAAGGTGAGAAAAGACAGTTACACTTTTATCTGATTAATGCCAGTACCTTTTTCCATTTTTTAAATTCTCTACAATCAAATTAAAATTGATTTGTTTGTAATATAAACCTTTCATCATCATGTTCCCCTTAAGAGGTTAAAATTAAGGGCAAACAAAATGATACTATTTTCTTCAGAAAATTCAACTCATTAAACATATTTTCCAGAGCCAGTGTTGTGGCTCAGTGGTAGAGTGCTTGCCTAGCATGCTTGAGGCACTGGGTTCAATCGCTGGCACCACATTAAAATAAAATAAAGGTATTTTTTAAAGTATTTTCTACAACTTTATATAATTTATACAAGTAGTTTTAAAAATTAGAGACCAGAAACACAACAAAGTGGTTTCTTAGTAAAGATATAGACCTTTGTTCATAACGGATCTATCTAGATACTGAACATCTTTCTCAGTTGTGTCACAGAGTAACTCTGCATTGCTTCATATTATCAGTACTTCCTCTGGGACTCTCTTCTTCCCTGAGTATGCCTCCTTGTTCCCAAGGCACAGGTATTGTGCTGAGGGCACTAGGGAAGCTCATCTGGAATTGAGGAAGCCTTTGATCTTGAATACTAGATGTTCTGCTTCAGTGACCAATGCCAATTTAGATCATATGTTGATTGAACCAAAGATAAGTTCCAGTTCTCTTTTTATTTTCAGTACCTAAAATAAACCTAAAAGTGAACTACATAGTCAGAAAATGGCAGTTTCCTGAACGTATGACTTTCCCCATTTTCTAATGGTTTTTAATATCCTCGCCTTCTCCTTCTCCTTTTTTTCCCTCTCTTCCTCTCTCTCTCTCTCTCTCTCTCTCTCACACACACACACACACACACACACACACACCACAGAGTAGACCTCTTTTTTTCTCTTTCATCAGTGACTACTATTTCACCACTTCTATTCTCTTGCTTTCTTCTACATTCCTTTGCCTCTTTATTGACCATTATTAACTCCTTGCTTCCTTATGCTTTTTTTTAGGTTCCATTCATAATTGTATTTCTCATTATCTATGAGAAATAGCTTTCTATGATTTTATTGTTATTACTATTAAACATAATTAATCAATGAAAACATTATTTCTTAGGTTCTGTGGCTAGCTGATCTATTGAAAAAAAATCTTACTGAAACAACTAGAATCTCCTATGCCACTCTCCTGCTTTCTCATTTCTATTACTAGATGAACACAGAGTGCTTCAATACTTCCAAAGACTACATGTGGGTTTGAGAATAAGGGAGAAACAAACATCCCAAGTGCTCAAGAGCGTCAAATTATAGCCCAGAAAATTAAGGTCCTGTATACATAGCCACTACAGCTTAGTGTTAACATTCTATCTACTCCTTAGAAATCTGTACCTTAACCAGACTGTATTAGAAGGAACAAAAATTAAACACACACATAAGTATTGATTTTTTTCTGATTATTAGACAACAAGCAGCAGATATGATGTCACACACCCTTAAACATTCTGGTTCATACTTCCTGGAACAAGAACTCTAGCCAATCTAATCACCACATAAACTTCCAGAACAGGAAATTAATTTAATAAAATACTATCCAATGCACAGATCTTTCTTACAAAGTGCACCAACAATGTCATTTGTTCCTATATGGTTCAAGATCCAGTGCAGGAATATTTAGCTCATGGCTCTTCAGTCTCCTTCAACATGGAACACTGTCTGAACAGTTTTAAAGAACATAGGTCTTCATTCTGTAAGATGGCCTTCAACCTAGGACTAGGCCATACTTACATCCTCAATTCTTAGTAGGAACTCCCCAAGAATGATGCTCTTCAAAGCCCATCATTCGGGAGATACATCATGTCAATTTGTTCCAGCTGGTCAAACTCATGTTTACTGTAAAAATACTACTTTCTGCCAAACACAGCGGCACACATCCGTAATCCTAGTGGCCTGGGAGGCTAAGGCAAGAGGATCACAAAGTCAAAGCCAGCCTCAACTTAGCAAGGCCCTAAGCAACGTACAAGACTCTGTCTCAAAATAAAAATAAAAAGGGCTGGGGATGTGGCACCCTGGGTTCAATCCCCAATACAAAATTATATATATATATATATATATATATATATATATATATATATATATATATATATATATATATATATAATAGGCAATTGAGTATTTTGTACAGAGTAGAGAGAGATTCAGAAATTGTATTCATATCCGAAGATCTATCCGCCAGCTTTAAATCCCTTGGTGACACCTTCCTAAATCAACCACCATTCTGATGAATGCCAAATGGTAATTTTTCTAGTTATATTATTCCTTATTTATCAGTAAGCATTTCACATTCAAAGATTTTTCTTTCTCTTCCATATTTTTACAATTTATTCATATCATAGAGATCTGTGGATTCCCATTTTATGAAACAAGTTCTATTAATTTTTATCATTATTTATTTTTAATGGTCAAATTTAATGGTCTTACAGGCCATTTTTTCATCATAAACTCCAGGCAACTTCACTCCCCATGAAATATTTCAAAATCAAGTTCAAACATCTCTCTCACCAAACATCTCTGTCATTTTGAAATGTCAATATCATTTGTTAAACATTTCCTTACTCTCGGAACATTAAGAAATTCAATGCTCATCTTGTATGTTTTATGGCTCAATCCTTGAGAAAACCCTATTTCCAAGGAGTTTTGATTTCTTTTAGTAATCAGTGTCTAGGCATATGGCATGATCATACAATTTTTTGGCTGTTTTAAGAGAGCTATATATATTATATATATGTGGTGTGTGTGTGTGTGTGTGTGTGTATATATATATATAATATTATATATACTATGTATAATACTATATGTAGTATAAAATACTATAATGTAATACTATATTATCTATTTGTTCATATGTATCAAAAACATAAATCATATCTCCAATTTCAATTCAATACCTCATTCAATACCTCATTACCCCTTTCCTTGTTTATAAATCCCTTCTCCAACAGCTCTCATTATCTCAATATCCTTATCATAGTCACTCATGTGCTCGATCTATTTATTTTCTCAATCTCTCCACACCAGTCCCTCTGTGCTTCTTTCCCCATTACCGCTTTCTTGTTTCTGGCATCTAATGCCTTCATGACTAGAAAGGAAGACAAGGGATGGTGAAAAAAGATGAAAGGAGACTAGAGAAAACTAGGAGAGGTGGGAAAAGAGAAATGGGAAGATATAAAGGAAAGGGAAGGCAAAAGAAGGGAAAATTGAAATGTAAGGGAAAGGAAAGAAAGGGAAACAGATACTCACTTTTAAAACACCTTCAACAGCCATCTTCCCTTCATGTCCTAATAAAATAGTGTATGGATAAAGCCACTGGATTGCGTGTTTAATTGACATCATAGGAAAGGAATCCTATTTAGGAGCACAAATACATAGGAATAAGCAACATCTAAAATAACCACAGAACATGTATCTTAAATGTATATGTGCCATTAAAATTGCCCTATAAAAATAACCAATAATTTTCCAGAAGTGTAAAAAAAATAAAATATTCTTTCCTCTCCTCTTCCTGTTCCTATTCATTTCTAAGTGAACTCACTCCTACCTTTCATCTATGTGTCAATGGCTTCTGTGCTTTTATGTCTAATCATGCTCTTCCTTAAGCTCTAGACCTGAATCTTCAATTATCCATTACATGTGACTACAGTCACATACTGTAAATTTTCATATGTAAACTTTTACATCTGAAACCATTCACATTTGCATACTTTACTCGTCCCAAAGCACATGCTCCTCCTTTATTCATAATCTGAGTTCATCTGATCTACATTAACTTAGCTTCATAGCTATAAGTGCAAAGTAAAGAAAGTGTTCATTTTCCTCAAATCCTTCACCCCAAACCAAATTACATTTTCAATTCTGTTTACACAATAAAGAGTCTACTGATAGGGACCAACACAAAAATTTCAATATGGATTATCTATTAGATGATATTACAGAATTAATGTTAATATGGTAAAGTGTGATAACAGTATTCTCATTATGCAGAAAAATGCTCTAATTCTTAGAAGTCATAAATATTTAATAGAATACTACAATTTATTTCCAAATGGTTCAGGGGGGGAAGAGCGGTCAAGCAAATGTGGCAATATGTTAGTAATTGGTGCTTCTAGGTGAAGGAATTATGAATGTTTGACTATTTTCCAGCTTGTTGAGATATGACACTCTTCAAAGCACAAAGTTCTGAGCAAACACAAAAAAAGAAAGTGCAAAATTGGATAAACAGAAGAAATGCCTTTCTGGATATGTAGAGCAATGTAAAAACTACCCTTCCTGTCTAAATAGAAATAATTCAAAAAAACAATTAACATTTAAAAATGAGTTCCTTGACTAAAGAAAGCAGTATTGCTACTACTTCAGATGGACCTCCTTGGCAGGGTCTCACTAAATGTTATAACAAGCCTTTGAATATCTTTGGCATCCAGGTTCTCCCCAACCTCCTTGATGCCAACACCAAGGGAGGTGTTTTCCTGTAACCTAAATCTGATCACCTAATGTTCTACCTACTTCAAAATGTCTTACAGGCCATTTTTTCATCATAAACTCCAGGCAACTTCACTCCCCGTGAAATATTTCAAAATCAAGTTCAAACATCTCTCTCAGCATACACACTTTCTCTAGGGATACAACTTATTCTCACTCTCCTTCCAGGTTCTTTTGTGACGGAACACCTATGAATGCGTCCTCTGCCTACAAGGCCTTTAACTGCCATGCACTTTTTAAAGTATAGTGGACAACAGCTGTTGTCCACCCTATCCCCTCAGGTCTCTTTATATCCTTTCTTTGTGCCTCTCAGGTCTCCCTTCCCACAGCCAGCTGCTGCAGATCTTATTTTTTAAAATATTTTTAAATTTGTCAACAGACCTATATTTTATTAATTTATTTATATGTGTGCTGAGAAGTGAACCCAGTGCCTCATACATGCTAGGCAAGCACTCAACCACTGAGCCATAACACCAGCCCTGAGGTCTTTTTAAGAAGACTGCCCTTCAGCTCCTGGAACCAGCTTTACTCACAAACTGGGAGAGACGGTAATGACTTGAAATGTGCATCCCCTGGGACAAGTATTAACCAATGACTAATGGGTGCTAGAATAAGAAAGCCCAGCTCTACTGCCCCAGGTTGGGCAACTTTGAGGCCTAACTCACTGCAGTACACGTCTTCTTTGATACGGCTGAAGCCTTCCCTTCCACCTTTATACTTACTTACATCTCATGTCTACCTCCTCCTTCTCCAAAGCTAGGAGTTCTTTAGAACTTGGGCTCTGTATAGTTTACTATACTGCACAACAAATCAACCTTAGGCCTTTTACAGAAGAATATGATGAGAAAACCCAAAGTGATTAATTCCCAAGGATTAACTTTTAAATTTGCTTTGCTATATTTGGGTTCACCAGTTATTAATTTGGTTTATACATACCAGGATTTGAACTGCAGCTGGTAAACTATCTAAAGGAAAATCTGGAAGTCCAAGAGCAAAAGATTCTTGGGAACAGACAGTTGTTGCAAAAGACAAAAGCTGAGAAACTCTGGGGGAAAAAATCATATTAAATTTTATTCTAATAGTTTTGAAATAAGTATGTTAAATAGCAAATAGCTGGGCCAATTTAATTAATCTAAAATGATCCCTACTGTTAATTCTTGAAGAACAGTGACTCCCGTATCCCAATGTTCCATTTAAAACTCAGAAGCTGATTAGCTAGACACATGAATTTCCTAAACCCATCAAGATAGGTGAGGTTTTCACAACCTGATCTAAATCTACCCTGCCAGCTTTATCTCCTCTCAATCTCAAATCTAAACTCTAGACAGCAGATTTTTATAGCCTTAAGAACAAAGCATAAACTCTCATATCTCATGCTTTTAGAAAAGTCCTTTGTAATTCCTTCATTCCATTCTCTATCTGGCAAAAGTCTACACATTCTTTAGGACTCACTTCAAACATCAATGTTTTTGTGAAGCCTTCACAAAGTCTCAATCACAAATAGTCCCAGTATTTTGAAATTGTGGCATGTAACTACACTGGGTTAAACTAAGCTACTTGTATCTCTTTCAGTTCTACTAGATCTTAATTCCGCTTCTTACCATCAATGATCTATTTTATTGATTTTATCACCAGCATATACCAAACCTTGCAATACTAAAAAAATTCTTAAAAGAATAGTCATGGAATGAATATATCAATCAATGAATAGGCAAAACAAATTCAATGTTAAGTGACCAGTATTTATAAAAGTACACTTACTTCTCTACTGAAACATTGGCTCCAACTGAATATAATACATTAAGTTGATCCTAAAATGACATAGAAATATATCAAATTAATAAAAACTAGAACAGATTAAATGGAAAAGTTTATAGATACAAACAAGCCTTTTAATTAGGCAGACACCAAGAAATTCATAGGAAAAAATAATTTCTTGTTACATTTCATTTTATAAAAATCTTTTTAAAATCTTTCAAACAAATAATGCCACAAAAATTTTTCATCCTACTTCCCAGAGATTTTTCCTTATCCCATATCTTTTTTCCTGTCCATTAACTACTGAAGAGGAATTGAATTTCTTGTTGTGGACAAAAATCTATTTTAAAGACTTAATCAATCTTGGTCATAATTACCTTGAAGGGTAGAAAATAAATATCTCTGGCTTGAAATCGAGAACGAAGAGGGGGATCTAATGGATTCCCAGAATATCTGGGCACTGGCAAGCCCAAGGCAATCACTCGGAAATTTTCACTAACTCGGACAATCTTCCAAGCATCCAACTCTGCTTTAGTATGATCCTAAGAAAGGGAGAGATCAAAATTACAGCACAGATGAAACAGATTACAACTGCAAGAGCTGCCAGGCCAAGACACCTAAGCCTTGCCTGTTAAGAGAACTGAATTTGAAAACACTTTCAAAATCACACAGTCAAGGAAGGAAGCAAAGTAAAATCCAGATCCAGGGAAAGCTTGCAACATGAATACCAGTCTTGGAAACAAAAGTCCCTCACACAAGAAGGAATCAAGAAAAGCTGAGTCAGATCTCCAAGCCCCACTCAATAATACAGAGGAAGAGAGTCAGGAAAATAAGGAAAAGACATGATGATCAAGAGGACAGACAAACCATCCAGAGTGGAGATAACCCACAGAGCCTAAATAGATATTATGTTTACAGAAATATTTCTAGAAAAACATACTGCTAATAACAACTAACATGTTTGAAAATTTACAGGGTAGGCATTTTCCATGATTTTTTCTCATTTAACTTGCACCAGAATCCAGACAATCTCCTTATGATCTGAATGAAAAACCTTAAGTTCAAAGGAGTTATATAACTTACCCATGTCACTGGAAGCACTGAAAGAACATAAACTGCATAGTTTTGAAGTCACAAACCCTGGCTCAACTACCTGATACATGCATGTTCTACTTAAATTATCAAGGTTATATTATTTACCGTTGGAACCTCAGTCCTCATCTATAAAACAGAAATAATATCATCTACATTATTATGACTGCTGTGAAAACTAAGTGTGAGAATGTATGTATGTAGCAGGCACATGTTACAAATCATTTCCTTCCTTCCTTCCTTCTCTTCCTTAATGGCTCCTCACAGCCTTAAACAATTGTATCCATGGTATATAAAGTTTATATAAATGTGCATATGTACATTTTGAGGGAAAGGTCCAGCGCTTTCAGCAGATCCTCAGAGGGCAATGCCCACATTGACAGTGTAAAAACTTCTCATTGCCTTTCCTGGCAAGATTTGTCTCTCATTCTCCCAGTCTCAGCAATCCAACCTTCTATAACTCTGTTTCAACCCATCATACTACTGTTATTTTCCAAAAATGGAGCTTCAGCAACACTGCTCCATTTTCAGTGAAACACCTTTTTCACTTTGTACAGCATAAAAACAAGTATCATTCAAATCTTAGTACACACCACAGCTTCATAAAAACAGGTCCTTTTCTGATCCTTTCCCCCTTTAGAACCACTTTTATACCCCTTCATTAAATCTTTTACAAGCTTCTATCTTTATACATTTGTGTAGCTACTTCTTTTTTTTAAAGTAAATAACTTATTTATTTTGCTCTCCTTCCCCACCCACATCCAAAAAAAAAAAAAAAAAAACAACCATTTATAAAATACACAGGTTGTTGTGAGCCAGTTTTTAGTGACTTTTCACTTGGATTTTGTTTTGTTTTGTTTTTGCAATGCTGGGGCTGGAACGCAGGGCCTCAATGCTACATGACTGTGCAGCTACTTCTATGCAAGACTGCCTCATGCTAATCCAACCTCATAAGAGGACTTATTATTGCTTGTAGAACATAAGAATCCAAAAGTCTGTGGATAGATTGCATGAATTAATTTTTTAAAAATAAAAAAATGATTATTTCAATGATAATAAAAAGATCCCAATTCATAAATTAACCGAGTAATACTATGTTACATATGAGTAACACTATGTTACATACATTAGAAAACAAGAGCCTGGATCCAGCCCTGTCTGAGAAACCAACAAGACAACCTCCAGAGAATCAAATATATCTGTTTTTCATTTACCTAAAAGTGATAATTAGAATACATATAAAGTTTATACAGACTGATTATTTCTATAATAACAAAATTCTACAACCATTACCTCTGTGAAAAAATACAATTTTTGAGACATTAAAACTCAGTATATTGAGTCTAGTTAGAAATAAGTGGGACTTAAATTATGGTGTTGGAATCTGTTTACCATAGAAATTGCCTTAAGATGTAAAAGTTTCATGAAGAGATATTGCCTATATTCTGTGATATTCTCATGAGACAGATCTCATGTGAGTACAGAATTAACATTTACAAATAAAAATTATGTATTTATACTAATATCTTCTTTGAGGGGAAAAAAAGATCTTTCTCTTTTAATTATAAGCATTCCCTACATAACTGAACCCTTTTGACTCCCATGTTGCAAGTTTTTACCCAAAATAAAAGGTTCAATAATTTTGTGCAGAATTATAATCTAAGATTAAAGAATATATCAAACTTTTTGTTGTGAAGTGATGCTTTTGCTTTTAAAACATACAATTCCACATTCTAAGTAGTATTCTTTTCCACATCATGTCCTAAAAGGTTGAATAGTATAATTTTTAGGAGAAAACAATTATTTTGAAATTTAAAAGTGTCTAAAGAGAAAGTGACCTGCATGTTTTCACTTTCTTTTACAGACAAATAATAAAAAAAAAAAGTCTTCCTTTCAGCACGTGAACTATAGCAAAATGAAGGAATAAAAATTTAGCTCTTCTTATTGATTAAAACCTCCATTATCCCTTTCTAATTGTATGAGAATTAGATGACCTTTAGATAGATCTAGATGGAAATTACTATACTTGCATGAGAAAAACACCATCAAAAAACTCTCACAGACAGGAAAGAAACCCACTACTAAAAGGGTTGCAAGATTGATTATAGAGAAATAGCTTTGGGCATCAGGGATCAGAAAAAGATGCTCCTGGTTCTACCAGCCATGGAACATCAGTTCAATCAGACCCTCTGGCATCAACATCTATTATTTAGGGGCTGGGGATGTGGCTCAAGCGGTAGCGCGCTCGCCTGGCATGCGTGCGGCCCGGGATCGATCTCAGCACCACATACCAACAAAGATGTTGTGTCCGCCGAGAACTAAAAAATAAATATTAAAAATTCTCTCTCTCGGAGCCGGCTGCTTGCTTTGCGTGACCGCGGCAGCTCTCCACTGTGGTTTGAATCCACGGGGTATTGATCACCCTTCCCGGGCCGAAGGTATTAAACTGCAAATTGAAGGTGAAGGTGTGGAGTCTCAATCCATTAAAAGCAAAAATTTCCAGAAGGTGCCTGATCAAAAAGGAACCCCCAAGCGACTGCAGGGAGAAGCTGAGACGCCTAAGTCATCTACTGTGAAGCTGTCAAAACCAGTGGCTCTATGGACCCAGCAGGATGTCTGCAAGTGGTTGAAGAAACATTGTCCAAATCAGTATCAGATCTACAGTGAGTCATTCAAACAGCATGACATAACTGGGCGAGCTCTGCTGAGACTCACAGACAAAAAGCTTGAGCGTATGGGGATAGCCCAGGAGAACCTCCGGCAGCACATCTTGCAACAGGTGCTCCAGCTGAAGGTGCGAGAAGAAGTCCGAAATCTGCAGTTACTCACACAAGGACTCCTGCAGTTGGACTCCAGGCTTTGCTTCGTGCCCGGGATCCCGGGTGGCCCTGCCATGCAGAGGCTGAAGCTCTCCAGGGCAGCCTTGGCTGCTGGGCACCAGGAGATGCAACATTAATCTTATCAATAAATAGTTGATGCCCGGACCCGGCTGGTGGGGAAGCATCAAATAAATTTATAGGAATAAACAGTAACCCAGCAGTCAACCAGAACAAGAAGCAACATGAGCAGCTTCAAGAAGCAAGGAAGAAGAGGAGTACAAGCAATGCAGGACAGCCTAAATATTCAGGAGGACCTAGAGTCATCAGAAAAATGGTCATATAAAGACCTCAAGGAACACCTTAGACAGATGGAATGGAACCTCAAAGAGGATACAAGACAGCAAATTCAAGCAGCGAAAGAACACATTGAGAATGAGTTACATAAACAGCTAAAAGAAGAAGTTAAGCATCTTTATAAGGAGATAGAGATTATAAAAAATAATCAAACAATAATTCTAGAAATGAAGGAAACGATAAACCAAATTAAAAACTCAATTGAGAGTATCACTAACAGAGTGGAACAAGTAGAAACCAGAACGTCAGATAATGAAGACAAAATATACCATCTTGAAAAGAGTCTAGCCAACTCAGAAAGGCTGGTAAAAAATCACGAGAAAATCATCCAAGAGTTATGCGATAACATGAAGAAACCAAACTTACGAGTCATCGGGATAGAGGAAGGTACAGAGATTCACACCAAGGGAATGAGAAACCTGCTGAATGAAATAATTACAGAAAACTTTCCAGAAATAAAAAAGGAAACAGATATACAAATTGAAGATGCATACAGGACACCGAGCACACAAAATCACAGTAGACCAACGCCAAGACACATTGTTATGAAGATATCCAATATACAGAACAAAGAGAAAATATTAAAAGCTACAAGAGAAAGGAGACAGATTACATTTAGGGGTAAACCAATACGGTTAACAACGGACTTTTCATCACAGACACTGAAAGCAAGAAGGTCATGGAACAATGTATTTCAAACACTGAAAGACAATGGATGCCAACCAAGAATTCTGTATCCAGCAAAATTAAGCTTCAGGTATGACAACGAAATAAAGATCTTTCATGATAAACAAAAGTTAAAAGAATTTGCAGCCAGAAAACCTGCATTGCAAAGCATTTTGAGCAAAACACTACACGAGGAAGAAATGAAAAACAATAACCAAAACCATCAGTGGGAAGTGCCTCAGTAAAGACAGAGGGTGAGGGGAAAGATAATCACGGAGAAACAAACTAAATATTTAAAAAAAAAAAAGGATAAGCATTCAAACATGGATGGAAGTTCAAACCATATATCAATAGTAACTCTGAATGTTAACGGCCTAAACTCTCCAATAAAGCGACATAGGCTGGTATCATGGATTAAAAAGACAAATCCAACAATATGCTGCCTCCAAGAGACAGATCTGATTGGAAAAGACATACACAGGCTGAAGGTGAAAGGATGGGAAAAAATATACCACGCACACAGTTCTCGTAAGCAAGCAGGAGTGGCCATCCTCATATCGAATAAATTCGACTTCAAGACTAAGTTAATCAAAAGGGATAAAGAAGGTCATTATATACTGTTAAAAGGATCCATTCACCAACAAGACATAACAATTATCAATATTTATGCACCAAACAATGGTGCTGCGACATTCATAAAACAAACTCTCCTCAAGTTCAAGAATCAAATAGACCACAACACAATAATTATGGGTGACTTCAACACTCCTCTTTCACCGTTGGACAGATCCTCCAAACAAAAATTGAATAAAGAAACTATAGAACTCAATATCACAATCAACAACCTAGACTTAACTGACATATATAGAATATATCAACCATCATCAAATGGATATACTTTTTTCTCAGCAGCACATGGATCCTTCTCAAAAATAGACCATATATTATGCCATAGGGCAACCCTCAGTAAATATAAAGGGGTGGAGATAATACCATGCATTTTATCTGATCATAATGGAATGAAACTGGAAATCAATGATAAAAGAAGGAAGGAAAAATCCTACATCACATGGAAAATGAACAATATGTTACTGAATGATCAATGGGTTACAGAAGACATAAAGGAGGAAATTAAAAAATTCTTAGAGATAAATGAAAATACAGACACAACATATCGGAATCTATGGGACACAATGAAAGCAGTTTTAAGAGGAAAATTCATCGCCTGGTGGTCATTCCTCAAAAAAAGAAAAAACCAACAAATAAATGAGCTCACACTTCATCTCAAAGCCCTAGAAAAGGAAGAGCAAAACAACAGCAAATGTAGCAGAAGACTAGAAATAATTAAAATTAGAGCGGAAATCAATGAAATTGAAACAAAAGAAACTATTGAAAAAATTAACAAAACTAAAAGTTGGTTCTTCGAAAAAATAAATAAGATCGACAGACCTTTAGCCATGCTAACGAAGAGAAGAAGAGAGAGAACTCAAATTACTAACATACGGGATGAAAAAGGCAATATTACAACAGATCCTACAGAAATACAGAAGACAATTAGAAATTATTTTGAAAACCTATATTCCAACAAAATAGAAGATAGTGAAGACATCGATAAATTTCTTAAGTCATATGATTTGCCCAGACTGAGTCAGGAGGATACACACAATTTGAACAGACCAATATCAATGGATGAAATTGAAGAAGCCATCAAAAGACTACCAACCAAGAAAAGCCCAGGACCGGATGGATATACAGCGGAGTTTTACAAAACCTTTAAAGAAGAATTAAAACCAATACTTTTCAAGTTATTTCAGGAAATAGAAAAAGAGGGAGCTCTTCCAAATTCATTCTATGAGGCCAACATCACCCTGATTCCGAAACCAGACAAAGACACCTCAAAGAAAGAAAACTACAGACCAATATCTCTAATGAACCTAGATGCAAAAATCCTCAATAAAATTCTGGCGAATCGAATACAAAAACACATCAAAAAAATTGTGCACCATGACCAAGTAGGATTCATCCCTGGGATGCAAGGATGGTTCAACATACGGAAATCAATAAATGTTATTCACCACATCAATAGACTTAAAGATAAGAACCATATGATCATCTCGATAGATGCAGAGAAAGCATTTGACAAAGTACAGCATCCCTTTATGTTCAAAACATTAGAAAAATTAGGGATAACAGGAACCTACCTTGACATTGTAAAAGCTATCTATGCTAAGCCTCAGGCTAGCATCATTCTGAATGGACAAAACTTGAAGGCATTCCCTCTAAAATCCGGAACAAGACAGGGATGCCCTCTATCTCCACTTCTATTCAATATAGTTCTCGAAACACTGGCCAGAGCAATTAGACAGACGAAACAAATTAAAGGCATAAAAATTGGAAAAGAAGAACTTAAATTATCACTATTTGCAGATGACATGATTCTATACCTAGAAGACCCAAAAGGGTCTACAAAGAAACTACTAGAACTAATAAATGAATTCAGCAAAGTAGCAGGATATAAAATCAACACGCATAAATCAAAGGCATTTCTGTATATCAGCGACAAAACTTCGGAAACGGAAATGAGGAAAAACACTCCATTCACGATATCCTCAAAAAAAATAAAATACTTGGGAATTAACCTAACAAAAGAGGTGAAAGATTTATATAATGAAAACTACAGAACCCTAAAGAGAGAAGTTGATGAAGATCTTAGAAGATGGAAAAACATACCCTGTTCATGGATAGGCAGAACTAACATCATCAAAATGGCGATATTACCAAAAGTTCTCTATAGGTTTAATGCAATGCCAATCAAAATCCCAACGGCATATCTTGTAGAAATTGACAAAGCAATCATGAAATTCATATGGAAAAATAAAAGACCCAGAATAGCAAAAGCAATTCTAAACAGGAAGTGTGAATCAGGCGGTATAGCAATACCAGATTTCAAACTATATTACAAAGCAATAGTGACAAAAACAGCATGGTACTGGTACCAAAACAGGCGGATAGACCAATGGTTTAGAATAGAGGACACAGAGACTGATCCACAAAGTTACAACTATCTTATATTTGATAAAGGGGCTAAAAGCATGCAATGGAGGAAGGATAGCATCTTCAACAAATGGTGTTGGGAAAACTGGAAATCCATATGCAACAAAATGAAACTAAACCCCTTTCTCTCGCCATGCACAAAAGTTAACTCAAAATGGATCAAGGAACTTGATATCAAACCAGAGACTCTGCGTCTGATAGAAGACAAAGTTGGATCTGATCTACAAATTGTGGGGTCAGGCTCCAAATTCCTTAATAGGACACCCATAGCACAAGAGTTAACAACAAGAATCAACAAATGGGACTTAATTAAACTAAAAAGTTTTTTCTCAGCAAGAGAAACAATAAGAGAGGTAAACAGGGAGCCTACATCCTGGGAACAAATCTTTACTCCTCACACTTCAGATAGAGCCCTAATATCCAGAGTATACAAAGAACTCAAAAAATTAGACAATAAGATAACAAATAACCCAATCAACAAATGGGCCAAGGACCTGAACAGACACTTCTCAGAGGAGGATATACAATCAATCAATAAGTACATGAAAAAATGCTCACCATCTCTAGCAGTCAGAGAAATGCAAATCAAAACCACCCTAAGATACCATTTCACTCCAGTAAGATTGGCAGCCACTATGAAGTCAAACAACAACAAGTGCTGGAGAGGTTGTGGAGAAAAGGGTACACTTGTACATTGGTGGTGGGACTGCAAATTGGTGCGGCCAATTTGGAAAGCAGTTTGGAGATTCCTGGGAAAGATGGGAATGGAACCACCATTTGACCCTGCTATTGCCCTTCTTGGACTATTCCCTGAAGACCTTAAAAGAGCATGCTACAGGGATACTGCCACATCGATGTTCATAGCAGCACAATTCACAATTGCTAGACTGTGGAACCAATCCAGATGCCCCTCAGTAGATGAATGGATAAAAAAAATGTGGCATCTATACACAATGGAGTACTATGCAGCAATAAAAAATGACAAAATCATAGAATTTGCAGGGAAATGGATGGCACTAGAGCAGATTATGCTTAGTGAAGCTAGCCAATCCCTAAAAAACAAATACCAAATGTCTTCTTTGATATAATGAGAGCAACTATGAACAGAGCAGGGAGGAAGAGCAGGAAGAAAAGATTAACATTAAACAGAGACATGAGATGGGAGGGAAAGGGTGAGAAAAGGGAAATTGCATGGAAATGAAGGGAGACCCTCATTGCTATACAAAATTACATACAAGAGGTTGTGAGGGAATGGGAAAATAAACAAGGAGAGAAATGAATTACAGTAGATGGGGTAGAGAGAGAAGTTGGGAGGGGAGGGGAGGGGGGATAGTAGGGGATATGAAAGGTAGCAGAATACAACAATGACCAATAGGACATTATGTAAAATTGTGGAAGTGTAACTGATGTGACTCTGCAATCTGCATTTGGGGTAAAATTGGGGGTTCATAACCCACTTCAGTCCAATGTATGAAGTATGTTATGTCAAGAGCTTTGTAATGTTGTGAACAACCAATAAAAAAAAATAATAATAATAATAAAAAAAAAAATTCTCTCTCTCTCTCTCTCTCTCTCTCTCTCTCCTCTCTCACTCTCTCTTTAAAAAAATAAATAAATAAATAAATAATGTATGATTAATTAAAAAAAAATCTATTATTTAGTGCCTCATGTGTTCTGGACTTGTATTTGCACCCCGAGAGCAGGATCAAGAAATAAAAGAAACGGGTCTTGCTCTTGAGTGATTGGCCAATAAGATTAGCATATATGTATCTGCACAGAAAAGGTATGAGAAAGCCTCCGAGTCCTAGAATGTCGATGCAGAACAATCAGTCACAGAAGGCTATTAGCACATACAGCTCCAATTTGGTACAGCCTGGGCTAAATGAATAAAGACTAAGCATCTTCTTGTCATTTATGACATTAAATGACACATCCAAAGCCTTTTGAAGAGCCCCATATCCTGTACTTGTTGCACAGCATTTAATTTTACTTACTTATTTATCCATCCAACAAATAGTTAATGAACACCCACTACATTGTTCAAGGAATTTGAGAAACAACATTAGTAAAAAGAAATCCCTGTACTTGCAAAACTTATATTCTAGTAGAGGAAGACAGATAATAGTAAACAAGTTATATAGGATATTAGAAGACAGCATGGAAAAATAAAACAGAGTAGGGTTAGGATGTATAGAAGCAGAGGGCAAATTACAATTTTAAATAAGGGGGTCAGGGCAGGCTCCACTGACAATGTAACATTTGAACGCTTGATTAAGTTAGAGGAGCAAGCCAAGTAAATGCCTGGGGAAATAAACATTTCAGGAAGAGGTAAGTACCTGTGCAAAGGCTTGAAAATAGAATGCCTATTTAGCAGATTTAATGTAAAGAGAATACTAGTAGCTGGAGTGAAGTAAAAGAGGTGGAGGACAGAAGGACAAGAGGCAGGAGATAGTAAGGGCCCAGATCATACAGAGCATTCAATTCCATTATAAAGATTTTAGATTTTACCCTGAGTAGAAGAGCAAGCCCGTAAGGTCAAGCACAGGAGTGACCCAATCTGGTGCATCTGATGCATGTTTTAAAGCAATCATTAGCTGCTGTATGAAGGAATAAGAATTGAACAGGGAATCTAGTTAGAAGCCAGGCATGAGATGTCCTGGCTTGGACCATCAGGGTGTCTTTTAAATATCATATTCATTTTGGTCAATACCTGTTGGGGATTGAGGTTCAGGAGGCTGAGAACTGAACTTTATTCAGCTTTGTATCCCTGATGCCACGAAGCATGAATTCAATCAAAACCACTGGTGTCAAAAGTTATTGAGTACTGTCTAAAAGTCATTAGAATTTTAATAAACATTGTTGAGCAAAGAAAAGGGGGGAAAAGGAGAAAAATGTGTTAAGAGAGAAAATAGTTATTAAACTGACAGAAAAGAACCTGTAGAAATCTCAGAGGTCTCTGACATGGTCTGCAAAAGTACAGCCTTGTAAAACTGCAAACTCATTTGCCAAAGATAAGGGTCATCTGAATGAACACTTGTCCTGATTCCAAGAGAACTGTGTTTTATATGACATGCCACCCATAGTTGACACTACCCACAGTTTGACAACAAAGACAAAGCAGGAGGATTTTTCTTCTCTTACTTGCAGAAGTTTGTCATAATGCTCAGCAGACATCAGGAAGCGTCCATCTTCAAGCTGCATCTCCCTGTTTTCCAGTAAGTTGTTCAATACAGGCAGAACATTCCTCTCGGCCTTTTCCAAGCCTTCCAAAATGAGAATTCTGCCTTCTGTGGCAGCACGAACTGCACACTATTTCCAAAACACATAAGAGCAAAATGAGAATATTAAAGATAGTAGAGGGCCTTGACCTAATTTTACATGTACTGCAAACTATACTTGCATTTCTTGTTATAGGGACAGGGAATCAGGAATGCTAAGTTCCAATCTTAGTTTTTTCTGTCCATGCGATCTTAGGCAAGCGATTTTACCTATTTGTGCCTGTTTATTTACTTGTAAAAAAAGACATTGAAAGAGATGTTCTCTAGGGTTCCTTTTGGCATTGACATCTTACATTACGTACCCAAAGGAATAGAAACTAAGTGCTATCTATGAACTTGTAAGATAATTAAACAAGGGAGCAGATTCCTTAAATTAGAAGAGGCAACTAAAGAAAGTAATCTGCCCTAAATGTTCTGCAAGCTTCTTGTGAAGATCAAATAAACGAGGTAAGAAGGCTTGAAGACCATAATGTTTATAAATGAGTCATCCTCAAAAGAATTCAGGTCGAACCTGAAGCTGGATGGAGGTTTTACTGTAGCCTACAATACACTGACTTAGCCAGTACTATAAGTATTTTAATAAATTTAAGAAAATTCGTAGTAGAGAAAAGTGAGAAATAAAAGACTCCCAAATGGTGAGTCACAGGAAAACTATAATATCAATAAATTACTGAAGATATGTATGTGTGTGTATGTATGTGTGTGTGTGTATATATATATAAATTCTCCTTGAACTTGCAGGTCCTGAACAATATAGAATAAAAACAAAATATGAATTAAAACTTCTTCATAAAAAATCCTTGGAAATCAGCTTTAAAAAGGAAACCTTCAATCATGTTTCTTTTGCATACTGAACAACAGACAAGATTAATGGTGCTAAATTTATATGACCACTCCTTCCTTAAAAGGCTTTTTCTTTGGCCTCATGACATTACATGCTCTTAGAAAAAGTCTCTCTTTTTCTGTCTGTCCATTAAATGAAGGTGATGTTCAGAACTATATCCTTAACCCACAGTACTTCTTACTCTACAAGGTACTTCCTCATTAATCTGAATTACACAGTTCCAAACATCACTTCTATGCTAATAATTTCCCAATCTCCAGAACCCAAACTGCAGACCATATGGTTCTATCACATGATGGCTCCATTCAGACCCTACAAGCTCTTCAGCTCAACACGGAGCACAACCTTCCCCCTCCTTAAAAATCTGCTTCTCTTCTATTTAAGATGGGAAAACCATTCACCCATGATAGGACCCTTGATTCCTATCTTACCTCTTACATTCATCTACATGTTCTGACGATTTAACCTCCTTAATATCTCTTGAACTCATCTCTTTCTACTACACCCCAAGCTCAGATCCTCCTTACCTCTCAGATCTCCTCCACAGTAGTCCAAGCTCCTTAACTGGTCAGATAAGCCTATCATACTACGGGATCCCCAGTGTCACTTCCTGACATAAGTTGCTTCACATGTGGTACTTTTGTGACAATGAACTGCATATGATTTCTCCCATCATGTACATATCATATTGCTTTACTAGAAAAATCTGTTTAATTAAAGTGACCTCTTTACTCAAAATTTAATTTCCCTTTAGTAATTATAATCAGCCCATAAAAGGAGCTAAACTTGTGAAAGGGGGAAAACATATCCCTACTTCTTCTTCCTCCTCCTCCTCCTCCTCCTCCTCCTCCTCCCCCCCTCCTCCTCCTCCCCCCCCTCCTCCTCCTCCTCCCCCCCCCTCCTCCTCCTCCTCCTCCTCCTCCTTCTTCATAGCCAAGGAAATTTCTGGACCAGTAAAGTATTGATTTTTCAAGAATAGAGGAGCAAATAAGCACTGTTTAATCAAGCTTGCAGGCTGCTTCCTTTTAATAAACCACTGGATTTTACACAGTATAATAGGGCTTAGTTTATTTCAGGTGTCTGTGGTATTATAAAAGAATCAGATTTTAATAAATCATATTAGTCTAAAATCATCCCATTTTAAGAATAAGAACAATTCATGGAATCCTTCAAATCTACCATTACTCTATATATTTTAATTCTCTTCTGTAGCTTTATTAATTTTTAAATGCATGGATAGAGATGACTTAGAAGTTCGTAAGGAACAAACAAACAAAATTAAGAATCTCATTTTGCTAGCTATATAAAAGACAAAACAAAAAGTAATTTGTATTTGATTTTTTTAATATCCCAGAAGTTTTGTCTTTTATATAGCTAGCAAAATTCATGTTTCAGGTAAGGTCTCAATTAAGCTTTCTTTCACAAAAATTTATTTATTCCAAGAAAGCATAGCTCAGAATTAAAAAAAGAAAGAAAGAAAGAAAGAGAGAGAGAGAGAAACTAATTAGGTTATCATAACCTGGGCAATATTATTTCTTAAAAACCTGAAGGGTTTTTTTAATCAATCTTTGTATATAATAGACTAAATACTGTATTGGACTTTTTAAAACTTCATAAGTTTTAAAACTCATGTTCACTGAGATAAAATTAGAACTACCAATCAAAATTCAGTGGTTAGCCAACTGTGGGGCCTGAGAAAACAAAGGCTGGACAACACAGAACAACAACAAACACTGTAGCTCTGCTTTTATGTACCTCAGGTAGACTGTGGTCTACTACTCACTGAATATTTTCAGGATAAGCCTTGTAGAGGGATCAGAAACAGGAGCCAAATATACAAAGGCATTCTTTCGTCTACTCAAATGGAGGTATTGTGACCACAAATTTGAGAAAAGATAATACCATGTAATGTCCTCTTGAAAACCTGATCCATATTGCTTGCACCTCTTCTCTAGAGTAAAATGCATACAGGCACATTTACACAGTAGAGGTCACATACTAGACTTCTAATATGATGCCCTGAAATAAACCTATCACTTCTCTAGTAGTCGTACTAAAACTGCATAATTATAAATCATGAGGAAACATCAAGACCCAAACTGAGCAACATTCCAAAGATAATTCCCCATGAAGAAGAGAAGGAAGAAGCTTACTGCAAAAGCAGAGTTAGGAACAATGTGAGTGGTAGAGGCCAGTGATTCAAAGATATGGATATGATCAAATGATGTTGAGTAGGAGGGGGAGATAGCAGAGGGGCACAGAAAGAGAATGCATAAGATTGAAATAAAACTAAGAAAGTTGCTACTTGATGTTGGAATAAACCATCTATAAGGTAATTTTTTGCAATAAGATCCATGAGTATAGGACTTGCCTCATCTTCACTAAGAATATCTTTAAAGTTAAAACAATAAGTCTTCCCAAACTTTCTTTCTTATTAATATAACATAAATTATTTCTTAAATTTACACACAATTTTTATCACAATGAGAATGGATGTTTTATAGTCCAACTGGATCCAAAGATGAAAATATAAAGAGAGAATTACAAATCCATAAGAATGGTAAATTTTTAGGAGGGAAAAAGAAGGAAAAATGATAAGCAAAGGATCACCAAAGAATTTTAACTTTCTTCCCTATTTGCCCTTTGGTTGCATGGTTGGAGACCAGAACATGTGAAAATTAAAATTTTTAAATGTAGGCAGAAATACATTTAAGAGAAAACCTTAAGTAGATGATCTTTGGTAACAAAGTTTGAAAGACTCAAATTTATAGAACTAATAGCATCTATTTACTACTTTAGTATCAACTTGCTTCCTAATTCTTCCTTAAAATAGTCTATAAAATAAGCTAAATGCTTTAATCAGTACTGCCAAACTTTACTACTGTAATACAGTTTGCATTTGTAGAGAAGAAAATAAAATTTAAAAATAAGTAAATGACTAAAGCAAATACAAAGTACAACATTATGTATTCTATCAAAATTATTGTTACACATAAATCTCAACTTAATTGGAGAGAAAAAAATTGTTATTCCTGATAGAGGCCTAAGCATCTTACCCTCCCTGCACTAATGCCCCATTCCCTTCATCCTCTGTTTGTTCAGCATTTAAGATTGGAGGATCAACAGGAAACTTGCACCATTCTCTCACATCTTAGTAGGATTCAGAAGTCTTCAAAGGATGAGAACCCCATGTTTTAAGCATACCAGTATAAAACTAGCTCACAGCAGGCTATTAACATTTATGGAATAAAAATGCAGCCATTCAGTTAAAAGATGTTGTTATGTAAGTTTAGAAAGAATTTTTATATGAAGGATGACAGTTATCTATTCCTACACTTGTTATGAGAACAAAATAGAATAAGTTCAAGCATAAGAGACTTTGTTTAGATATTTTGAAATTTTTCTACATAGATTGCTCAGTAATTGTAGTAAAAGATTTCTGAAATTGTATAAGAAAACAAAGGAGCAATGCACATACATTTTTAAGAGGAATGACTAGTTATGATGGTTCCTTAAAATAGAAATTAGGCCAATTTTAAGGATATTTTTTGTCCTTCAAGCCACAAAACTTCCAGAGACCTAATTTTTTCAAATGTAAATTGCAACAAGATTCTTTTACCCAGCCATCTCATATCATAGCTTTAACAACTCAACACATGGACATGAACAATTTCAAAACAAAAGTAAGTACATGACCTAAAATCAAAAACTATCCAAGCCCCTATTCTAGATTTGCTTCTGGTTTGACATAAGACCTTAGGCAAACAATTAATCTGGACGTCTGTGTCCTCATTTTTACTAAATGAAAATATCCTCAAGAGGTATTGTGCAACTTCTGAATCAAAGTAGTACTAGAAAAAATTTAAAGCTGCTGAATTGGTTAAAATGTAAGTTATTGTTAATATAACTATTATTTCACAAAAATGATCCCAAACAAATTCATACTTCCTCAAAAAGACTACAATGTAAAAGTACTGAGGAAGACAAAGAAAAAGTTTAAAAAATACATTTTAAGTTCTTTATTTTAAAATATCATAATAGATTTAGATAGAGCAATAATTTGAATATGTTCCCCAAAGTTCATGTGTTGGAAACTAATCCCTACCATAACAGTATTAAGAGGTAGACCTTAAGAGGTAATTAGGGCATGAAGTTTCTGCCCTCGTGAATAGATTTATGTCATTACTTGGCAGAAGTTTACTTATTCTGATAAGTTCCTGATAATTGGATGAGTTTGGCCTGACTCCTCACTCTCCTCTTCTCTCTCTCTCTCCCTCTCCCTCTCCCTCTCCCTCTCCCTTTTCCACTCCATCTCTCCCTTATCCTTCTTCCTCATTCTTCCTCCTCTCTCTCATCCTGCTCCATACTCTTATTACTCTTCTACCCTTCAGCCATAGGATAACAGCAAGGAAGTCCTTCTCAGACAGACACTTGACTTGGACTTCCCAGCCTACAGAACTAGGAGACAATACATTTTTGTTCATTATATATTAGCCAGTCTCAGGTATTTTGTTACAGCAACACAAGAGACTACAGCAGTTGTTCCACCACTTACTTGCTATCCAGGATTTAGCTTAGTCATTTTATCTCCCTAAGCCTCCATTTGTTTCTGAATGTAGACTCATTATAATGCTTATCACAGAGACTGTGTCAAAGACTGAATAATTTCTGGCACATGGTAAACTGTCAAAAAACAATCAACACAATGGAATACTGTCCTGTCATTTTCTGGAACATTATGTTAAGTCAAATAAGCTAAGCACAGAAAGACAAATATTTCATGATCTCACTCATGTGGAATCTAAAAAAGTTAATCTCCTAGAAATCAAGAGTAGAATGGTGGTTACCAGTGTCTAGGAAGACTTTCAGGGAAGAAGGGATGGGGAAAAGTCAATAAGAAATACTATGTTACATTTCGGAGCAAGTTCTAGTGTATAATTGCACAGTAGGCCAACTGTAGATAACAGTGCTGTACTGCACATTTCAAAAAGAAAGAAGGACTCTGAATGTTTTCACTATAAAGAAGTACATGGGATTTTATTTGTTCTATACATGGCTGTATTTCTGGTGCCTAAAACAGAATTGTGCAAACAATGGACACCATTAATATTTGTTTACTGAATAAAATTCTTCCTTTAAAAAAAAAACCAATAAAGTTAGGGATAGTTTGCAGCAGGAATGTCTCCCAGTACAATATTAGTTTGCTCATGTATGAAACCTATAGACTTAGCCTCATTAGAATTATGACCCAATCAAGCAAGCTAATTGGCCTATTTTTGCAAATATAAATCACATTATATTTTGCCATGATTATAACATCTGACCCAAATAAACTGTGAATACATAATATATGGCATTGACAACTGATTATAGTTGTCATTTATTTGGGAAAACAAAGAACAATCTAATTTTCTTTTTTAAAAATACCTGCTGTCATTATAAATATTACCATAATTGTCACTGGTTACTGTAGTCATCCATGTGATCATCATGATCACAATCATTTTTTAGGGAAGTAGCATAATTTGGTAGAAAGAATATGAGGCTTGGAATTTTCAGAGCTGGTTCAAATCCCACTTCTGCTATTTTTCTGACCATAGCAAATAAGCTTCAGTTACTTCACCTATTAAACCAGAAAGTCATTTTTTGTAGATTAAATGCAATGACATAAAACACCTAGCATGTCATACATCTTCTCCAACAAAAAGTTTCCTTTTATCTCCCTTGATATTTTTAGAGTTATATAAATCTGCCAAACAGTTAACATTAATAAGTAGATAAGAGTTGTTCTGACTATGATAGTAACATAATAAGAAGTAAGGCCTGAGCTCTGCCTAACATAGAGGTCAAAGTAAATAGAGAGAGTTCTTCCCCAGCTGAATAAGAGATACTTAAGACACACAGCAGTGCAGTTGCAAATGGTCTGGTGCAAGTACAAAATGTATTCTAAATTCTAAATATTTCATTTGTGAATTAACATCTGAAATCCAACTTTGAAATTTTAACACTGGTTACATGGAGAAAGTGATTTTAACATCCACAAATGAGGTATAATTTACAAGTAATGCTTTGCTTATTTGCTAAAGTAAATAAATGACATCTAGACAAGATAAAAACCTTATTTTCTGATTGATAGTATAATATTATTCAGTTAAGAGTTACTTTTAATAATAAGTAGCAGTAAAGCCATGTGGTATTTTTGAAGTCTTAGAGGGGTTTATTAATAATGAAGGAATTCAGAATAATCCAAAATAGAATATATTAAAATATAATTATTTAATGTGCATTTTTATACTTGATATTAAATTTCTACTTTACATATTACTGAATATCACAAGATACCAATGCAAAAAGCACTTCTGGCTTAGAACAAGTTAAAGAAAATCATTCAAACTTTTCCATCCATGCTTTCTACTCCCCAAATTATCTTGGGGATGAAGAATATCTCCACTTGGCCAGGCAGAAAATCTGACTGTAATTTATTCATAGTATAGGTAAGTTGTATTGGTTTATACTTGAGTAATATAAGAAATTACATATTTATTTAAAAGTCTCCTTTTTCCAGCTCTTTGGAATCACAGGAATATAAACAGAACATGACAATATCAACATACAAAAATAAAGATAGTAATAGATTTTTAAGGTTACAATGACTTAGGACTTTTTTCAGGTTACTTTATCTTCTAGGGCAAATGAAAGTTCATGTGACAGCAAAGTATCTAGGTTAGTCTCCTTATTTCTCCTTGGGTGTTAAGTACACTAATAAATGTTCACATTTTCATTATTTAACCAATTCTTATTTTTAAAAGCTTACCTTATAAACTACATAGCAAAGGAATTCCACAATAAGTAATAAAAGTATGTTCATAACAAGTGGATACGTTATGGCAAATATTTACATAGATAAGAAGATGTAAATTATATTTTTATAGGCTATAATTTCTTTTATCAGTATGTCTTTTCCACCCATATCACTCCACTTACTGAAATCTTATACGCAATAGCCAATAAGTATTTAAAAAGATACACCTACTTAATAATTTTCAATACAAATTAAAGCCCATCAATTTGGCAAACTATATAGATACACTCAATATATATACCATGAGATAATCATTCAAAGGTTTAGAGAAGAGTGTGATGGGTATACCCTTTTTAGAAAGAGGCTTAACAATAAATAATAAGACTTTTAAAACTATCTAGACCTTTTGATTAGTGAGAATACCCCTAGGATTTCAGTCAAAAAAAATTCATCAGAGATAATAACATGATACAATGATATTCATCAAACATTATTTGTAATAGTGAAAGAACCTGAATGACTAACAATGTGGGAAGGTAGACAAAATGAGAATGTTAGACAACAGTATTCTATTTGATAAAATATTGTACAAACACTGAAAATCATATTTTTGAGAAATAGCTAAGTCACAGAGAGATGCTCCCAATAAAAATGTCAGGTATAAAAAAAAAACTTTTATATATGTTTTTGTATATACCATTTTTGTAAAAATTATTCATGACACATAATAAAGAGATACGCATATACACAAAAATACAGAAAAACATTCACATTTTTGGTCTTTGAGGGGAACATTTCAAGTAATTTTAAAATACTACCCTATGCTATTTACAATTTTTCCTATTATACTATCCTTTGTTTTCTTTGTTTTCCCTACTAAAACACAAGCTCTATAATGACAGAAATGCTTGGGGTTTTCTTTATTCACTGCAGTTAGACAGCACCTGGAACATATCATTCAATACATATTGTTAATAAATAAATATAAATACATGCACATACATAATGAATATTTATGACTTTAATAATCAGAAAAATAAATTCACTTTGAAAAAAATATAAATTCCCTATTTCTTATGTTATTAATTTCATTCAGGAATTCAAAGGTAGCAATTAAGTTCAATTTCTCTCTTCCTCATCAACCATCCTTAGTACAGCCTGAGAATGAGTAAAGAGACCAATGGCCATGACTTCTAACTCGGGATTTGGAAGTTTTGCCAAGGTTTCCAGCTGAAACACCCATTCTTGATCATGGAGACATCAGACATAGGCACATATAATGCTAACCACACTGGAAACCCCAGGCGCAATACCTACCTGACAGCCACAGGTATTTTTCACCTATGTTGACCCACCTAGGTTATCAGCCATCACCTGACAGTGAATAAAGATAGTGACTCTCCAGTCTAGACATCAGATTCAATGGTTAAAAATACTAAAGAAATAAAAGGAATTTCTAACTAAATGTAAAGGCCTTTTGGTCTAATAAACATATGACTAGCTGGTAGTCAACTGTCGACTTCATAAATCTAGAACTCAAATGAGAATTATCTATTTTGATGATTCAAAAATACATGCAAATCTGTGAAATATGGTATATTAAGAACTATGTAATGTTTTGAACAACCAACAATAAAATAATTTTTAAAAAAATACATGTAAGAAGATCAATATCTTAATCATAGGAAAGCCAATGGAACATCCAGAACAAATTTATTCTTAATTTACTAAAGATTTTCTCAAGGTAAATTATTTAATGATGAAATCAATAATCAAACATGAGTATCAGTTATGATGTATATAATTTTTAGGTGCCAGAGGTGAGCAAGTCAGTTATATTCTAGTGGGAAACACAGACACTTAATGTGGAAGGCAAGAAGTAATTAGGTAACTTCAGATAGTGATAAATGCTCTGAAGATTATATTGTGTAATACGATAGCATGGTACAGTACAATATATGTGGAAAAGGGGTGGAATTAGGAAAAGGCAGGATTATAAAGTATTGGAAGATCACACCAAGCAGATAAAAATGTAAGGACAAAGAAAGGCAACTGTGGTTGGAGCCTAGAAGGCATGAGAAAAACTTAAAGGAGACAAGATGGACAAAGATTTGATCCTATAGGATATTGTAGGTCATATTACAGGGTCTGGATTTTATTCTGGATGTGATGGCATGCCTTTAAATAAGCAGCTGAGAGAATCTGATTATAAATGGCACAATAAGGAAACACTAACTACCAGAAAATGAAGTGGAAGAAAAAAAAGAAAACGAAATAAAACCTCAAAAAAATCTGAGGCAATTCAGATTTATTAATTGATATTCACTGAGAGTAGAATTCATCAGGAATATATAAAATTGTAAAATAATGCCATGTATGAATATGGTACACTAAATATTTTATAAACTGTAAAAATTGTAATATATATAAATATATAAAATGAAAAGTCAAAGGCATAAAATAATAAACACATAAAAATTTACTATAGTTTTGGAAAGTTAGGTGGAAAATATCTAATAATACCTGTTACCTATTGACATTTATAGGTAATGTGCATGAGCATAAACAACTCTCAAATAAAATAAATTCATTTATGATTCATTCACAAAATTACTGTTTAATTGTGGGAAATCTTAACTACTCAGATTTCCCCACAAGATGATGCTAAATTTCACCAGCATCATTTGAGATGGTGATGCCAAATATTTCCATTTTAAGTATATTTTTTCTTTTCTAATTGATAAGTAATTTATGAGACCATGTGAATATCTCATTACCCCAAAACTTTTGGCACAGTATTTTTCTTTTTAATTATATTTTTTAATCATAAAGTAAGAGTGTATCCAAGGTAAACCTTCAAATTAAAAAAAAAAAAAAAACAATGAAAATCCTTTGTCTATCCCATGCCACACTCCAGGATATACTCCTGCAACACATTTTATGTATGCTCCATTAACTACTTCTTGTGCATCCTTCTGGAACTTTTCAAAGTATACACAAATGTTTTTATACTTCTTTTCTTCCTTTTATCATAAATGGTATCGTACTATATATATGGCCTTACAACTTTATTTTTTTTATTTACTATAGCCTGGACTCTTTTATAGATTCCTTCTTTTTAATGGCTACGAGAATTCTACTTACCATTATTTATTTCATTAATCTCTTAAATATACATCATTGCTATGTTCACTTGCAGTTTTATGTGATTACAAACAGAGCTAAAATAAACATCCTTATAAACATAAGTTTATGTGTTTTATAATATATTTGGAAGAAAGATTGCTAGAAATGCTGGATTCAAATATGTGCACATGGACCAAGCTTCAGGGCTGGGGCACCGGCAGCTGCCTCCCAAGAGCTGGCTCCCCAAAGCCCAGACAGTAAAACAAAAGAGGAAGGGGTGGTGCCGCTACCAGGAAGCAAATGGCAGATCAAGGACTCATCATCTATTAAAACTAGAGGTCTACTAACTTCCCATGCATTTTGAAGATCAATAAATTAGACTGGACTTCTTTACTGTTTGATGAGATGAGCTAATATAACAGTGATGAAAAGTCGACTATCAGAAAACATGTACCAAGAAGAGGAGTAATTGCTGTGACTGTGCCTACCCATGTGGTTAAGAAGCCTTTGGAAGTGATTTGCAGGAGAAATCTGGAAAGGGAGACTTTGCAACTATACAAGAGCAATATAAATATATAGGGAGAAAATTCAATAACACAACAGTTTGACAAAGCAGAAAGAATCACGAGCAGTATTAAAAGACATGGAAAGAAAGGACCACAATCAATGCAGGTCAACTCAACGTTGGAAGAGGTAATATCTGCAGCAGATGGAATGTCAGATAAAGAATTCAGGATATACATGCTTCAGATGATCTGGAGTCTCAAGGAAGACATTAGACAGCAAAATCAGACAATGAAAGATCACTTTGACAATGAATTACATAAACAAATCCAAGAAGCAAAAGATCAACTATACAGGGAGATAGAGGTTATAAAAAAACAAACAGAAATCCTAGAAATGCAGGAAGCAATAAACCAAATTAAAAGCTCAAATGAGAGTACTACCAGCAGAGTAGAACACTTAGAAGACAGAATATCAGACAATGAAGACAAAGTATTTCAACCTGAAAAGAACATAGATCAGTGAGACTGTTAAGAAACCATGAGCAGAACATCCAAGAAATATGGGATAACATAAAGAGACCAAACCTAAGAGTTATTGGGATACAGGAAGGTATAGAGGTCCAAACCAAAGGAATGAGCAATCTGTTCAATGAAATAATACGAGAAAACTTCCCAGACTTCAAAAATGAAACAGAATCCCAAATCCTAGAAGCCTACAGGACACCGAATGTGCAAAATCATAAGAGATCCACACCTAGACACATTATAATGAAGATGCCCAACATACAGGATAAGGAGAGAATTTTAAAAGCTACAAGAGAAAGGAAGCAGATTACATTTAGGGGTAAACCAATCAGGATAACAGCTGATCTTTCAACACAGAATCTGAAAGCTAGAAGATCCTGGAACAACATATTTCAAACGCTGAAAGAAAATGGGTTCCAACCAAGAATTGTGTATCCAGCGAAATTAAGCTTCAGGATGGAAGATGAAATTAAAACCTTCCACGATAAACAAAAGTTAAAAGAATTTACAGCTATAAAACCAGCTCTTCAAAACATCCTCGGCAAAACATTACAGGAAAACGAATTGGAAAATAACAATGAAAACCAACAGCGGGAGGTGGTAGTACAGTAAAGGGAAAAAACACTCAAACAGGAAAAACAAACCATGTTAAGTAACATAAATAAACAAATATGGCTGCAAGTACAATCCATATCTCAATAATAACCCTAAATGTTAATGGCTTAAACTCACCAATCAAGAGACACAGGCTAGTAGAATGGATCAAAAAAAAAAAAAGATCCAACAATATGCTGCCTACAGGAGACACATTTGATAGGAAAAGACATACATATACTAAAGGTGAAAGGTTGAGAAAAATCATATCACTCATGTGGACCTCGGAAACAAGCAGGAGTGTCCATACTCATATCAAATAAAATAGACTTCAAGCCAAAATCAATCAAACGGGATAAAGAAGGACACTACATACCACTCAAGGGAATCATACACCAACAAGACATAACAATCATAAATATATATGCCCCAAACAATGGTGCAGCTATGTTCATCAAACAAACTCTTCTCAAGTTCAAGAGTCTGATAGACCACCATACAATAATTATGGGAAACTTCAACACACCTCTCTCACCACTGGACAGATCTTCCAAACAAAAGTTGAATAAAGAAAATATAGAACTCAATAATACAATTAATAACCTAGACTTAATTGACATATATAGAATATACCACCCAACATCAAGCAGTTACACTTTTTTCTCAGCAGCAAGTGGATCCTTCTCAAAAATATATCATATATTATGTCACAGGGCAACTCTTAGAAATTATAAAGGAGTAGAGATAATACCACGCATCCTATCTGATCATAATGGAATGAAACTGGAAATCAACGATAAAAGAAGGAAGGAAAAATCATGCATCACTTGGAGAATGAACAATAGGTTACTGAATGATCAATGGGTTATAGAAGACATCAAGGAGGAAATTTAAAAATTCTTAGAGATAAATGAAAACACAGACACAACATATCAGAATCTATGGGACACAATGAAAGCAGTTCTAAGAGGAAAATTCATTGCTTGGAGTTCATTTCTTAAAAAAAGAAAAAAACAACAAATAAATGATCTCATACTTCATCTCAAAACCCTAGAAAAAGAAGAGCAAAACAACAGCAAAAGTAGTAGAAGGCAAGAAATAATTAAAATCAGAGCTGATATCAATGAAATTGAAACAAAAGAAACAATTGAAAAAATTGACAAAACTAAAAGTTGGTTCTTTGAAAAAAATAAATAAGATCGATAGACCCTTAGCCATGCTAACGAAGAGAAGAAGTGAGAGAACTCAAATTACTAGCATACGGGATGAAAAAGGCAATATCACAACAGACACTTCAGAAATACAGAAGATAATTAAAAATTATTTTGAATCCTTATACTCCAATATAATAGAAGATAGTGAAGGCATCGATAAATTTCTTAAGTCATATGATCTGCCCAGATTGAGTCAGGAGGATATACACAACCTAAATAGACCAATATCAATTGAGGAAATAGAAGAAGCCATCAAAAGACTACCAACTAAAAAAAGGCCAGGACTGGATGGGTATACAGCAGAGTTTTACAAAACCTTTAAAAAATAACTATACCAATAATTTTCAAGCTATTTCAGGAAATAGAATAAGAAGGAGAACTTCCAAATTCATTCTACAAGGACAACATCACCCTGATTCCTAAACCAGACAAAGACACTTCAAAGAAAGAAAACTACAGACCAATATCTCTAATGAACCTAGATGCAAAAATCCTCAATAAAATTCTGGCAAATCGGATACAGAAACATATCAAAAAGATCGTGCATCATGATCAAGTAGGATTCATCCCTGGGATGCAAGGCTGATTCAATATAGGGAAATCAATAAATGTTATTCACCACATCAATAGACTTAAAAGATAAGAACCATATGATCATCTCCATAGATGCAGAAAAAGCATTGGACAAAGTAAAGCATCCCTTTATGTTCAAAACTCTAGAAAAACTAGGGATAACAGGAACATACCTCAATATTGTAAAAGCTATCTATGCTAAGCCTCAGGCTAGCATCATTCTGAACAGAGAAAAATTGAAGGCATTCCCTCTAAAATCTGAACAAGACAGGGATGCCCTCTCTCACCACTTCCGTTCAACATAGTTCTCGAAACACTGGCCAGAGCAATTAGACAGATGAAAGAAATTAAAGGCATAAAAATAAGAAAAGAAGAACTTAAATTATCACTATTTGCCAATCAAAAGACAGCACATTGGGGCTGGGGATGTGGCTCAAGCGGTAGCGCGCTCGCCTGGCATGCGTGCGGCCCGGGTTCGATCCTCAGCACCACATACCAACAAAGATGTTGTGTCCGCCGAGAACTAAAAAATAAATATTAAAAATTCTCTCTCTCTCTCTCTCTCTCTCTCTAAAAAAAAAAAAAAAAAAAAAAAAAGACAGCACATTGGATTAAAAAAAAAGACCCAACAATATGCTGCCTCTAGGAGACTCATCTGATAGGAAAAGACATATACAGACTGAAGGTGAAAGGTTGGGAAAAATCATACCACTCACATGGACTGCAGAAGCAAGCAGGGGGTTTCTATACTCATATCAAATAAAGTAGATTTCAAGCCAAGATTAATCAAAAAGGATAAAGTTGGACATTACATACTGCTCAAAGGAACCTACACCAACAAGACATAAGAATCATAAACATATGCCCCAAACAATGATGCAGCTATGTTCATCAAAAAAAAACTCTTCTCAAGTTCAAGAGTCAAATTGACCACAACATAATAAGCTTGGGTGACTTTAACACACCTCTCTCACAACTAGATAGATCTTCCAAACAAAAGTTGAATAAAGAAACTATAGAACTCAATAACATAATCAATAACTTAGACTTAATTGATATATACAGAATATTTCAACCTGCATCAAGCAAATAGATTTTCTTCTCAGCAGCACATTGAACCTTCTCTAAAATAGACCATATACTATGCTACAAAGCAAGTCTTAGCAAATACAATAAAGTAGAGATACTACCATACATTTTATCAGATCATAATGAAATGAAATTGGAAATCAATGACATTATAAAAAATAAAAATTTCTTCATCACTTGGAGACTAAAACATATGCTACTGAATGAACAATGGGTCACAGAAGACATCAAGGAGGAGATTAAAAAATTCTTAGAGGTAAATGAGAACACAGACACAACATATCAAAATTTCTGGGACACTATGAAAGCAGTACTAGGAGGAAAATTCATTGCATGGAGTTCATTCCTTAAGTCAACAAATAAATGACATCACACTACATCTCAAAACCCTAGAAAAAGAAGAACAAATCAGCAGCAAAAGCACTAGAAGGCAAGAAATAATTAAAATTAGAGATGAAATCAAAACAAAAGAAACAATGGGAAAAACAATTGACAAAACAAAAAGGCAGTTCGTTGAAAAATAAATAAAATTGAGAGACCCTTAGCCATGCTAACTAAGAGGAGAGAGAGAACTCAAATTGCCAGCATATGTGATGAAAAAGGTAATCTAACAACAGATACTACAGAAATACAGAGTATAATTAGAAATTATTTTGAAATCTTATACTCCAATAAAATAGAAGAAATTGAAGGCATTGGCAAATTTCTTAAGTCATACGAAATGCCCAGATTGAGTCAGGAAGATATACACAATTTAAACAGACTAATATCAAGTGAGGAAATAGAAGAAGAAATCAAAAGCTTACCAACCAAGAAAAGCCTAGGACCGGATGGATACACAGCTGAGTTCTACAAGACCTTTAAAGAAGAACTAATACAAATATTCTTCAATTTATTTCAGGAAATAAAAAAAAAGAGGCAGTAATTCCAAACTCATTCTATGAGGCCAATATCACCCTGATCCCAAAACCAGGCAAAGACACATCAAAGAAAGAAAATGTCAGACCAATATATCTAATGAACATAGATAAAAATTCTCAATAAAATTCTGGCAAATCAAATACAAAAACATATCAAAAAGATTGTGCACCATGATCAAGTGGGATTCATCCCAAGGATGCAAAGTTGGTTCAACATAAGGACATCAATAAATGTAATTCATCACATCAATGGACTTAAAGATAAGTATCATATGATCATCTCAATAGACACAGAAAAAGCACTTGACAAAGTACAGCATCCCTTTATGTTCAAAACTCTAGAAAAACTAGAAATAACAGGAACATATCTCAACAAAATAAAGGCTATCTACGCTAAGCCTCAGGCCAACACCATTCTAAATGGAGAAAAATTGAAGGCATTCCCTCTGGAACAAGACAGGGATGCCCTCTTTCACCACTTCTATTGAACATAGTTCTTGAAACACTGATCAGAGCAATTAGACAAAAGAAATCAAAGGGATAGGAAAAAAGAAATTAAATTAGCACTATTTGCTGACAATATGATTCTATACCTAGAAGACCCAAAAAACTCCAACAGAAAACTTCTATAAATAGTAAATGAATTCAGCAAAGTAGCAGGATATAAAATCAACACCCATAAATCAAAGGCATTTCTGCATATCAGTGACAAAGCCTCTGAAAAGAAAATGAGAAAAACTACCCCATTCACAATAACTTCAAAAAAATAAGATACTTGGGAATCAACAAAAGAGGTGAAAGATCTATACAGTGAAAACTACAGAACCCTAAAGACAGAAATCAAAGAAGACCTTAGAAGATGAAAAGATCTACCTTGCTCTTGGATAGGCAGGATTAATATTATCAAAATGACCATACAATCAAAAGCACTATACAGATTTAATGCAATTCTGATCAAAATCCCAATGGCAATCCTCATAGAAATAGAAAACGCAATCATGAAATTCGTCTGGAAAAATAAAACACCCAAAATAGCTAAAGCAATCTTTACTAGGAAGCAGGTGGCATCACTATAACAGACCTTAAATTATACTACAGAGCTATATTAACAATAACAGCATGGTATTGGCACCAAAACAGACTGGTAGACCAATGGTACAGAAGAAAGTATTCAGAGACTAATCCACAAAATTACAATTATCTTATATTAGACAAAGGGGCCAAAAACATGCACTGGAGAAAAGATAGCATCTTCAACTAATGGTGCTGGGAAAACTGGAAATTCATATGCAACAAAATGTAATTAAACCCATATCTCTCACCATGCACAAAACTTAACTCAAAATGGATCAAGGACCTAGGAATTAAACCAGAGACTCTGTATCTAACAGAATAAAAAGTAGGCCTTAATCTTCATCATGTGGGATTAGGCCCCAACTTTCTTAATAAGACTCCTATAGCATAAGAATTAAAACCAAGAATCAATAAATGGGATGGAATCAAACTAAAAAGTTTCTTCTCAGCAAAAGAAACTATCTGTGAGGTGAACAGACAGCCAACATAGAAGCTAATTTTTACCCTCATACATCAGATAGAGCACTAATCTCTAGGGTATATAAAGAACTCAAAAAGCTGCACTGAAAAAACAAATCATCCAATCAACAAATGGCCTAAGGACCTGAACAGACACTTCTCAGAAAAGGATATACTATCAATCAACAAATATATAAAAAAATGCTCATCATCTCTAGCAATAAGAGAAATGCAAATCAAAACTAATCTAAAATATCATCTCACTCCAGTCAGAATGGCAGCTATTATGAAGACAAACAACAATAAGTGTTGGCGACGATGTGGGGAAAAAAGTACGCTCATACATTGCTGGTGGGACTGCAAATTGGTACAGCCAATATGGAAAACAATATGGAAGATTCCTTGGAAACCTGGGAATGTAACCACCATTTGACCCAGCTATATAACTCCTTGGTCTATACCCAAAGGACTTAAAAACAGCATACTACAGGAACACAGCCACATCAATGTTTATAGCAGCACAATTCACAATAGCTCAACTTGGAGCCAACCTAGATGCCCTTCAGTGGATGAATGGATAAAAAAAAAATGTGGCCCATATAAACAATAGAATTTTACTCAGCAATAAAAGAGAATAAAATCATGGCACTTGCAGGTAAATGGATGGCGTTGGAGAAGATAATGCTAAGTGAAGTTAGCCAATACCAAAAAAAACAAATGCTGAATGTTTTCTCTGATATAAGGAGGCTGACTCATAGTGGGGTAGGGAGTGGGAACATGGGAGTAATAGATTAATTCTAGATAGGGAAGAGGGGAGGGAGGGAAAGGGAAGAGGCAGGGGATTAGCAAGGACGGTGGAATGTTATGAACAACATTATTGAAAGTACATGTATGAAGACACAAATTGGGTGTCAACCAACTTTATATACAAACAGAAATATGAAAAACTGTGGTATATATGTGTAATAAGAATTGTAATGCAAAAAAAACAAAGACATGAATTGGCGTGAGATACTTATATACAAAGATATGAAAAACTGTGCTTTATATGTGTAATAAGAATTGTAATGCATTCTGCTGTCATGTATTTAAAAAAATAAAATCAATTCTTCTCTGATATAAGGGGGGTGACTCAAAATGGGGTTGGGAGGGAAAGCAAGGGAGGAAGATTACCTCTAGATAGGGAATAGGGGTGGGAGGGAAAGGAAGAGAGAAGGGGAATAGCATGGATGGTGGAAGGAGACCCTCATCATTATACAAAATACATGTATGAAGATGTGAATTTGGTGTCAACATACCTTATATACAGAGATATGATAAATTGTGGTATAAAGGTGTATTAAGAATTGTAATGTTGGGCTGGGGATGTGGCTCAAGCGATAACGCGCTCGCCTGGGTTCGATTCTCAGCATCACATAAAATAAAAAATAAAGATGTGTCCACCAAAAACTGAAAAATAAATATTAAAAAATTCTCTCTCTCTCTCTCTCTCTCTCTCTCTCTCTCTCTCTCGCTCTCTCTCTCCTCTTTCTTTAAAAAAAGTTGTAATGCAAAAAAAAAGAGAGCTCATGTATAATGGCATAATTTGGCATAAACATACTTTATATACAGAGATATGAAAAATTGTGCTGTGAATGGATAATTGTGATTATAATGTATTCCACTATTGTCATGTATGTAAGAAATAAAAATAAATAAATAATAAATAATAAATAAATACTGCATTGATTTATGTTGCCATCAACAGCAATGCTGCTTCTTCATCCCTTATTCCTCATCAACACTGGACCTTAGTGAATTCTTCGCTCTTCCCCAATTTGAGAGGTGAAAATAAAACAGCAGCACATTACTGTTTTAATTTTATTTTTACAAACAAAAAGTTCAATCATATTTCCATGAATTTATTGTATATTTGAAATCATTTCTCTATAAATTGATTATTTATAGTCTCTACACTACTTTCTATAAGATATTCCTAAGAACAACATTTAATATTTTAAGTAATATATTTGAGAAATATTTAATCAGCATCATTATAATATTAGGATATTATAAAATATTATAATAATAATAATAGAAGATTATTTTAGTTGGCAATCTATACCTAAGACACCCCTCAAGAAAAGCTAAAGTCATAGCAGTAAATATTTAATTTCATTCCCTCTAATACACCATTACCCAACTGACCTTCATTCATACTTAAATAAGTATGCTAGTGAATTTCCTATAATAAAATCTCCTTAATTCTTGTTTTTAGATAATCAAATATTTATAGGTAAAAACTAGGAAGAAATTGAAAATTAAATAACTATCATGCATGCCTATAATCTGAGTGGCTCAGAGGTAGAGACAGGAGGATCCCAAATTCAAACCCAGCCTCAGCAACTTAGGAAGGCCCTAAGAAACTTGGTGAGACTGTGTCTCAAACTAAAAAATTAAAAAAGGGATGGAGATTTGGCTTGAGTGGTTGAGCACCTCTGGGTTCAATCCCCAGTACCAAAGGGAAAAATTAAAAGAAAGAAATTGGCATGTTGATCATTAGCTGACAATTTGGAACCATTAATTTCATCTAGTGTTTCTCATCTGGTACTAAACCAAGGAGACATTTCCAAGAATGAGAAAACCTAAAATCTAAATTAAATCTGTCTAGAGAGGGCATAGTATATCTTTCACTGTTATATGAGCCACTCTCTTTCTACTTTAAAAATCAATTTCATACAGTCCTGGAGTAACCATTCACAGGTTGGAGTGGAATAAGAACTTGCCTGATCAATGTAAAAAGCCGTGCCTGCACGGATCTCTCTTCGCTGTTTGAGATCAGTTTCAGTGGTGTCCCTTGACAGGGCAATGTATTCAACCTCCCGTTTGGTTAGCTCCTGTAGAATAGAGAGTTGTTATTCCAGAACTAAAATCAAACTACCAGGAAATTATTTGGAACAACTTATTTGACAATGACAATACCCTCGAGAAGAACATTTAAATGAAATTCTGGATGAAAATCTTTTGAGTCTCAGCTTTGAGAAAAATACAACCTATTGAATACTAATCAAAATGCATATATCTCTTAGTGCTCTCTTTCTACTGCACTCAGTCCCACTAGGGCAATAATTTATCAAAATTAGATCCTGTAAACCTTAATTTCTTCTGTAGAATTCTTTTCAAATATCATGAAAATAATGTGGCAATATTCCTATTTGGTACTCACAAATTATAACAGTTTCTATAAGTAAAGTTCATGTAATTTTAAACGTGATTTAAATTATTTCATTCCATTGACCAATGTTTACCAAATATATACAGTAAGTTACATAATTTTCCAAGAATTAAAGTAAGGTAAATGTCAAGTCAGGTCAACAGAGAGGAGACACACAAGCACAGCTGAAGGAGATGAAAAAAGAAGGAGGAAGAAGAGGAAAAGAAGGAGGAGAGAGGAGAGAAGGAGAGGAATGAGCGGGGGAAATCATTTTACCAAAACATCATGTGATTGAAGGGAAAACCATCCATAATACAATTCTTTCCAAATAATTTATCCATTCAAACTCATTGTGTCTGATATAGAACATCAAGATTTAAAAAAAAACCTCTAACATTATCCTTGCATTATCCTTGAATTAAAAACAATGATATTTTCCAGTCAAATAAGAGATTTAATAAGTCTTTACTAAACAGGGAAAACAAATTAATTTACCAGAGAATAGAGGAAAAAGTTGAATGAACATGTCACTGATGGCATAAAGGGTTACTACCACAGAAAGTAACTTTTTCTCTCCATCCTATTTTTATTTTATATTAGCAAAAAAATACATCATTATTTTCATTCCATTTTTAAAATATGCTTGTTCCCATGTTGCTATAACTTTATGTATGGAAAAGAGGAAAAATTTTTAAGCATAGAATACATACAGCACAGTGATAAAGATGTGGTGTTACCAAACAACACTTTCCTAAATACAAATGAATTGTCTGTGAGATCCAATTTTGGAGGAAAGTACCAGTTTCTCTTTTTAGCAGATAACCTCCTTCCTGTTTCTGGAACACATCACTACTACCTTCGTATCTGCTTCTTTCATTGGCTGAATGTGATCCCTTTCACTGAAAACCCTGTCATTCACAGTGGTTGACAAGGCTATGTATGCCTCTGATTGTTAAACTGCACCACAGTTAAACCTTGAACTGCCACACTGAGGACAATGTTATCATTATCCTCCGTCTTAACAGCTTCCTGGGACAGCCATGACAAGCACTACAGTCTCTTCAGGTGCTTCTTCGTGACAGTAGACCAAGCAAGCCACAACAGTACTAGGAAGAGGTAGCAGTGGTCTGATGAGTGTTTTGTTTGGGGGCTTTTGTTTTGCTTTATTTTGTTTGTTTGTTTTTAAATCTACAAACCTTGTATGAGTTAAATATCACATAAAGACAATTATCAACTTATTTCTCTTTGGTTCTTCAGGTTTGCCCCCAAATTTCTGCCTCTAAAGATATTATCTACTCTGGGCATGACTAAATAAAGGCTCTTATACCTACTGACAATAGTACTCACTGCACAGTTTGCAGGGTGGCTTAAGCTAGTATTGAATTTTCAAACGTGTATTTCCACATCATATGGCTGCCTCAGCTGTATTTCACAATTTAAAGTTTGGTTGTGGTTGTTTTCAAACATACAGGCTTTACAGTGACAGACTTATGTTGCATTTTTGAACCAAAAATGCCCCTAAAATCTCCTTGTCCTTCTCATTCCACAATCCCAACAAGCTTCAAAGTCTTGCCAGAATCAAAATCTCAATGAGATTGTCTTTGGAAAAAGCAAGGGAGAGAGTGTACATCTAAAAATTAAAGAGGTAGATAATGTCTTTAGAGGCAGAAATTTCGAGGGATTCTTAGTAGCTGATCCCCTGTTCTTAGACAAAACAATTTCACCATGTGTGTTAATAAAGAGACTATAAGGGGCTATGGTCGTAGCTCAGTAGCAGAGTGTTTATCTAACAATGTGCGAGGCACTGGGTTCAATCCTCAACGCCACATAAAAATTAATAAAATAAAGTTATAAAAAATACAATAACATTATTAAAAAAGACATGATAATGCTATAAAGGCATGTTATGCCTCACACACTGGATCTAGGAATAAGTAAGATACAAAAGGTAAGGGTAGTAAGAATTAGGTTCTGTCCTATCCATTTTATGGGGTTTGAACTGGGGGTCCTATACCACTGAGCTACACCTCCAGTCTTTTTCATACTTTGAGACAAGGTCTCTTTAAATTGCCTACCTCAAACATGTGATCTTTCTAAATAGCTGTTTGTAGGTATGTACCACTGTTGCCCAGTTTGTCCAATGTATTTTTTTAACATTTTTTTTAGTTGTAAATGGACACAATATCTTTGTTTTTATTCATTTATTTTTTTATGTGGTGCTGAGGATCAAACCCAGTGCCTCACACATGCCAGGCAAGCACTCAACCACTGAGCTACAACCCCAGCCCGTCCAATGTATTTTTATCATTCCTTCCTCACATGCTTTTTGAAGTACCAAAGTAAATTCACCACTGAAATAAAATTAAGTATATGTTGTAGAATTCAATAGCATAGAAACCAATCCTTTAATACCAAATAATACAAAGAAGTTTTGAACAATGGTTTTCCTTTCATCCTAAAACCTATTGTTAGAGCACAACTTAATTTGATGGCATTCTTCCTTGATTCAGTATAGCAATGCCAATCGATTAACATTGATAAATCTGTAGAAAAGTCTTATAAAACTTTATTTGGGTTGATATTTAAACATTTCAATTCTATTAAAGTTTTCAAAGAACCTCTAGCACTGGATAACATGTCAAAAAGGGGAAACAATATGAGATTTAAAGTCGAGCTCCATCATTTATTATTGGATAAAGATAGAACGTGCTAATTAAGTTCTGATAATTTGTTTTCTTGTCTAGTTAAAGAAAAAAAAAAGAAAGCATATAACACATTAGAAATGATTTACAAACCTTTACTTACATTCCCTCCAAAGACTATCATTTCATCAATTCAAGGAAACTGGGTTTTTAAGCTGTAAACCTGAGATAAGGAAAGTTCACTGGGTAGTTTAAAACTAAAGTGTGTTGTTTGTTTGCTGGTTCTATCCACTACTTGTCTGGGTTTATACTTCTTTTCTGTTTAAAGTGGAGGAATTTCTAGTTACAGAAAAATCTGCTAAAGCCATTCATAGTAGATGTGTACTTTCTTCCCAAATAACTTTTGCCAAACATATATTACCCTTTAATACTGGTATTTCAAGAAGTCATTAATTCTGATATTTTTATAAATATTAATGCTTACTTACCTTGTTACATAGATTATCAAAATTAAGACCTTTATGAATTGACAAGAATTGATTGCTCACCAAGTATTGCATGGCAATAGAGCGACGAAGAGGTCCAGGTGGTCCTATCAGAAAGATATCTTGCCCCAAAAGATCCTTCTGCATTATCCATCTTAGATGCTGAACTACAGATTGAGTCGGAGGGTCTGAAACTTTAAGTAGGAAAAAAGAGAAAATGAAATGCAAATTGGACTAAATTTTTAGTACAAATCTCTGAGCAATGCAGACTGTATATTTTAAAATATACATGTGTGTGTGTGTGTGTGTGTGTGTGTGTGTGTGTGTGACAAGAGATGAGACTGAGACTATAGAGATACCTGGTGAATTTTTACTCTTTCACAATAAAACTATTATTATCAATGCTAAAACAGCACGAAGTCTTTGATATCACAAAAAGTCACATACCCTACATGTGAAAACATATAAGGACATTTGAATAATCAACTATAAGTTTCCCTAAAGAAATGAAAGTAATTTTCAAGGATAACTTGAGGAACTGGTATCATTATTTTACCACAATTCCACAGCCTAACCCTTTTGTTCCAAAAGGGAGATACAAACAATCACCTCAATTAATGATTATCACAGACTTGAAAATTTGGAGACAAGTAAGTATAACTTAAGTTAGCAATGTTTTTAAGGTTTCCCAAACTCCACAACTAGAAAGTCTGATGTAGATTCAAAACTACTTTGGAATTTATAATTTAAATCTATTCTTCTGTACAAATTCTTTTGGGAACAGAAGACTACTCCAAACAATGCCCTTCTAAGTCTGCTACTAAATAAGCTCCAATGTGCTTATCTTCTACCTCAACATGTTCTAAAATGTTTAAATTAATACAGATAAATTGTGTTTGTTCATGTGTAAACTACCCAATGACTCAAAGAGTCCATCTCTAGGTATATAGGAAAATCTCTTGCCATTATACAACTAAAAGACATGTAGAATACTATGAGCAACATTGTTCAAAATGAAATAAAACTGGGGAAAGGAAAATGATAAACTACACATGATGGAAAATTTACAAAAGAACAAAAACAGAATAAATTATCACCTACTTTGAAAAAAATCTGAAATCTAAATGCTCCAAAATGTGAAATTTTTGAGTGCCTAGATAACACCACAAGTGAAAAATTTCACATGTGATCTCATGTGACAGACTGTAGTCAAAATGGAAATGGACTATGTTGTTTGAAATTATCTTCAGGCAATGTGTATAATGTATACATGCAATATAAGTGAATTTCATGTTTAGACATGGGTCTCATCTCTAAGATATAAACAAATATTCCAAAATAATATTCCACATTTTAAAAAAAAATGTGAAATCCAAAAATACTCCTGGTTCCAAGCATTTCAAATAAGGGAAAATACCAACAAATGCTGAACCTTAAAAATATCATATCGAGTGAAAAACTGCCACAAAATAAATCATTTGAACTATTGTGATAAAGTTCAACAAACCAGAAAATTAATTCTTTTGAGATAACATGACAAAACAATGCTCAAAAAGCAAAGGAATGATAAATTCAAGAAACTGGATGCATGGGGATGTGAGGTGGGCATGGAATCACAGAGATTCTCATGGAACGCTACAATGGTATGAGTAGTAGTCTAGTTTTTAAATTGGACATGGGCTACAGTGTTTGCTTTATTATGCTACATTTTATATATACATAAAACGAGAAACGTATATTATATACTCTTTTGCATATATTGAATATCCATGCTTTTTTAACTTTGTTTAATCATCCAATGAAGTCATGAAATAATTTAAACATCCAACTAAAAAAGCTTGCATAGGAGTGCAAGTGGTTTTGTCTTGTTTTGTTGTGCTCTGACAGCACAACATTATTAGCCCCTCACTCCCAAAGAAAACTAATCGCTAGAAAAGGTAATTTTCTGGTTTTCTTTATCCTGGTAGAAAGATCAAGGGAGAGGTTTTGGGTAGATTGGTTGGTTTATTACATCACTGGAGTAAACTAAATCATCTTGTAATTTCCCCAAAACAAACTCCTCTATGTCTGAAAATCAACCCAAGTGGAGGTACTTGGCTCCTTTTTTGTCTTATCAATCCTCTAAGACATGGATGGGGGCATACATCTTCAGGGGAAGCTACTGGAAGAGAGTTTGAGAAAAAAAAAAATCTTCGATATTACAATGTCTTGTGGTCCTCTAAAAGGAGGACCTTTACATAAATGGGTATACAACATCTCTGTGGTATTAAAATTTCATGGAATTGGAGAAGAAAATTGAGATGGAGAAGAATGTCCTTGGAAGAACCATAATAAAAAACTGAAAAACACTGCTCTAATATTTATACTTCTGAGAACTCTTTCAAGTAGTTTCTTGGTATTAGGATTCAATTCACCTGGGTCTACAGAGTTAACCTCACATATAACTAACAGATGTCCTTGTAACTATTTTTTTCCTATCCATCTTTGTGATAACAGTCTAATCTTATTTCAAAATAAGTCAGTCTCCCTGCTGTTTAAGGACAAAATAAATAAGAATTAAGAAACCCTAAATTCTTTATCAGTAATATGACACAATTTCCCTATGCTGCAGAGCTACTACTTCTTCTTACTCTAATATCAAATAAATTGTTAAAAACATTTGGGGTATTTTTTCCTACTTTACAAACCTTGGCTTATTCTGGCCACAGGCTTTCTTACCCTACTCTCACAGTTTCATGTTACTCTTTGTGTTGAACTTTGGCAATGTGCCTGATATTCCATTATCTAGACTTGACTACTGAACTTTGCCAAGTTCTAAAAGGTAAAGCCAAGTTGGTCTCTTCAGCTTCCTCCCACCTTTTATTATTTATAACTATTGGTAACTATTCATAATAAATAACAGTCTTATTTTAGTTCTAGATAGTTCCAGTCTATTTAAATGTCTTGATCTTGGAACTATATTCATTTTTAAGGTTGTTTTAAATCCAAGGCAGCAGTTCTCAATCAAATGTAGAAAGGCATGGAGTTATTTAAAGTTAGAACCCTAGGAATTGTGTATAGACCTGTGAATGCTCATGAGAGTGTCCTCCATTTCATGTGTGTTGAGAACCACTGGCTTAAGAAATATCTGACAATTTTCAGCAACCACTTCCCTTATTCTTAGCACTCAACAGTGGTTTTCAACCAATGGTAGTACTGCCATAGCCCAATACCTGCATAAGGCATCTGGAAATGTCTCGGGATACTTTTAATTGTTGCAAAGCTTCAGGCAATGAGGAATAATTTGGTTTACTACCAATATTTAGTGATGCTAAATGAAATGTCCAAGATAGTCCCATACTGCCAAAAAGTTAACAGCATCCTAATTGAGAAATGCTATATAGACTTTTTTTTTTTTCCTCAATTGCCTCCATTGCCAGCACATTGCTAAGGAGTTGTAATTAGTCACAATTAAGCCCAGAGAAAGCATTCCTCTCAGATCCCCTACCTGTTGCAAGATGACATTGTTAGGGATGCAAGTCAGTAGCAAGTTCTTCCTTTATGTAGGCCTGGAGGAGATGTCAGGATATCTAAGGCTTTCATCATCACTTTCAATTCTAAGTAGCTTCTTAATCTTGTTGCAGATCTTATAGGCTATGGTGAATCTTACAATGACCATATTTTTCCCTACTTTCATCTCCCCCCACCAAAAAATAGCCCTAATAACCATAAATTATTGCATTCTTATCCTGTGCTAGATAAAAATACAAATGATCTTCTATAGTGTAGAAAATAATTTAGATCTCACAATAACCCAATGAGGCAACAGACTACATCTGTGTAAAAACACAGACCTGAGCCACACTGTCTGGGTTCAAATTGTAAATCTATTATTTACTAGCTGTGTAACCTTAATCCAGTTATTTAATCTGTGTGCAGTTTCCCCATCTGTATAAGGGACCTAAAAATTGTACTCACAGAGCTAGAACATGGTCCAGTAAGTGCTATGTGTTTGTTAAATACTCATTATTTCTTATAATAAGAAAATCAAAGTTGAAAAGGCAATATCATTTGTTCAGTTGGTAAGTCCTTAAACCAATATTAGACCCAATTGTTCCAATCTAAAGCCTACATTCTAGTCATTATGTCCTTTAGGTTCAAGACTTTCCCTACAAGTGCAGACCCACAGGGATACATCAAAAATTTTAGTGGACTCAATGTTCTGTCCATTAGTTCTATTTCTCTTATTTTTGGTGATATCAATAATATATTCTATTCTTTCTATTAAAATGTCAGTCATTCTGTTATGTACATTATATTATCACAGGACTCACTTCTCCATAAAAAATTCTACTTTCTTTATTCCTTTTTTAGGATAGTATATTTTGAAAAACAAACAAACAAACAAATCCCATATTTAATTTGTCAGGAAATTTCATTAAAATGCTAAAAGAAAGCATTATATAGTGCTATGTGATGCCTGTGGTGTATTTACATTAATGATTGAAACTAGCTGTATTTTTAGGATGGCCTCAAGAAAGCATGAGTCATACTTAAAAGCATGCCAGAAATAGAAATAAGATTTAAGACTGTACATTATGAACATCTGCAAAATAAACTGCCATGCTGAACGTGCATAACCTAATATAAACATGGCCCAGCACATGGGAGAAATCCCCAACTTGTTTTCAGGCACAAAATGCTACCTTTCAGGAGTCTACTAATAATAAGCTTATGTCAAAGTAGTACCATATTCTGATTCCCTTTCTATGTAGAAATAAAATACCTGGCTCGTGTTGGGCTAATTATTGTTTCAATTCCTTGTCGATATTTGTTTCAAAAAAAATTTGCCTTTTTTTAAGCATAGTATTATTTTATTTTTTATTGATTTTTTTTAAATAAATATTTAAAAATTGCTATTTTGATCAGTCATATTCAAGGGCTTTAAAATGATTTTATTAGAGTAATCTAAATTTTAATTTTCTTCCTTTACAGACTCCAATTTGTCATAAAAGTAAAAATTAGAATTCCAGAAAATTAAACATAGTTCAAATTCTCTTATAATAAATTCTTCAAAACTAGTGATGTTGCTTAGTATCCCAAGAGACAATATAATAGAAAGAAAAAAAAAACTTTGATGCCAAACAAAACTATAGTTAAAAACTACAGTTGTGATTTTGACACTTTCCTTTACCAGTCATTTATCAGTGTTCTTGGACAAGAATTTGCCTATTCTAAGTTTCCTTATTTTCAAAAAAAGGGTAATAATACTTATCAGGTATGGTTATTATGAGGATTATGGCTAAAGTACTTTGTCCAGTCCCTCAGTCAATGAGATCCAGGTAGGGAAAGACCTATCTTCACCTGAAAAGTCCTTTCCCCTGATGTGTGGCCTGGACAACAGGCTGCACAGTGTAAACTAAGTGGATATGAATGGACTCTTGGGTTTACACTAATGTACTCTTGGGTTTACACTAAAATTATCCTCTGGGCCTAGAACCCATCCTGAAAAAATGAGAGAGAAAGGAACCCAGTATTTACACATCCTAATCAATAAAGCCTGAGTTGGTACTCTCTCATATCTACTGCTGCACTCTACCCTTTGGGGACAAGCTATCATGGTACCATGTCATCCGCCACAGTCATCCCACAAAATCACTCAGAGATATCTTAACTCACATCCATCACACTCCCCTGAATTTTTTTCTATCCATATTACAGTGCAAGATTTCAAAAGAAGCACAACTAATCTCCTCACTGTAATTGCATGCTCTTCTACTAAACCATCATGTATCTACTGTGTTTGCTAAAAAAAAAAAAAAAAAAAAAACTTTCCAGAATATATTGCTTTGTGAAAATGGTCACAAAACATTACTTATAGAATATTTTTATATGGAAGGCATATATTATCACTTTTTTAAATATTAGGAACATTTAAATATTAGGAATATCACCAAGGAACATTATAAGGATTCAAGTATACAAAGTATGTTCTCTGCCCCATACTAAATTGGAAATTAATAATGGAAAGATCTTCAGAAAGTCTCCAAACACTTAGAAACTAAATAGCACATATCTAAATAAGAAATGAAATCACTGCCAAGTGATATCAGGAAAATGGCTAAGCAGAAGTTCTCAGTGATCTCCCCTAAAAAAAAAAAAAATCACAAAACAGAAAATAAACATCTATAGTTCAACCAAAATAACTAAAGGAAAGCAGCGAAGGGAGCTCCCAAGAGTCCACATAATGCTACCCGCAGAGAAGAAACCAACAGAGCCTTGCCCATCCCCAATTCCATACCCACTCACAACTTCACCCCACACCCCTGGCTCAAGCTACTATTTAACTATCCTATCATGGAACCAGAGCCACTGCTAGAGTACACCTTACTCCAGGGACAAATAGCCATGGAATCCCTCAATACTAGAGGCTTTGACACCACTGCACCAATTCTACTGGTAGTCCATCATTCCTGAGCTTAGAAACTGCTACATTCTACCCTCTGGGACAAGCTTTCATGTGCATGTCACATACACCCCCCCATCCCAATAATTGGTACAGCCCACATTCAGGGCCTTAGCTGAAATGGCACAATTCTCTCTACCAGCCATGAACTACCAGAACAACTTCAAATTCTGGTCCCCAAGCCAACATGGAGCCCTCTCCCTTGGGAGGGGTAAATCCCAACCATCTGACACACTAACGCAGTTGTACCCCCTAAAGCCACAGCTGACACAGCACCGTGACCTGAAGAATCGAAGCCTCATTTGACCTGTGTATTTATGTTTTCTGGGGCTAAACTGAAGCAGCAACTTGTACTGTAAGTAATCAAAGGCCTGGATGAGTTTAGCTACCCTGCCATCTAGGTTGAATAGCCACAAGGCTCCATCTCCCAGGAACTGAAGTAAGCACCCAGAATATGATCTGTTGAGGCACCCAAAGGGGGGCATCTTCATTGCACCGGTGCTTATTTACCAGGGCCCAAGCCACAGTTATGCCTTGCCTCTCCTAGGTTCTTGCTACTGCTGCTACTGCTGAAGCACCTGGCCACACAGAGCATGGCTTGTGTCATTCCCACCATTTGGGGGTCTAGAGTCACCAATGCATGGTACCTCTCATGTGCCAGGGCCCATGCTGCCACTATGTCCTGTTGGTTCTAAGGTCCAAATTGCAGATGTGTCCTGTTTTCCAGGGCCCAAGCCCCCAAAGCACTTCTTCCCCATAGCCATGCCAGTGCTGTGCCCTTCCCTCCAAGATCAAAGTCACATCCATACATCCCTGCCTTGTGGTCCCAGTGTACTGCCTCAGAGAAACAGACCCAACTTTGTGGGAGAAATGTATCTACCTATGCCTTTGAAAATGAACCAAGCTGGGTGTGGTGGCATATACTTATAATCCAGGCAGCTTGGGAGGCTAAGGCAGGAGGATCACCAAGTTAAAAGTCAGCCTCAGCAATTTAGCAGGAATTAAACAATTTAGCAAGATCCTATCTCAAAATAAAAAATAAAAAGGATGTGGCTCAGAGTTTAAGTGCCCTGGGGTTCAAGGAGTGGCACACCAAAACAAAAAAAGAAAGAAAGATAGAGAACCAATTCTTCAGGTTTCAAAAGTCCCTAACCCGAGAACCATAGTTCCAAAGCCACACCAAGCACTTATACCCTGGACCCCAGTGACACTATCACTGTCTTTGGACAATATCTGACTGGACAACCATGATAAATCCCTCAGCTAAAAATGCCCACTGTGGTGAAGACAAACACAGCAAGATTTCTAAAGAGATCCTTACCACTGAGGACCCCAATAACCTGTTACCACCATCACTGCTACAAACTCCTGCACCCTAGACCACTGAGACACCTGGACTCATCAATGATGTTGATCACAACTAAAGATGCTGCATAGAGTCTACATCATTGCACCTACCCAGAGCTACTGTGACCAGCACCTTTCGGCCCACCTATAGGTGAAAGTCTTCCTCTGTGAGGTTTGGGAGAGGTAAAAGTTTTACCAGATGGACAGAAATTAATGCAGGGACACAAGAGACATGAAAAAATAAGGAAAAACAATATCACCAATTCCTTAGTAACAGACCACAAAGAAATGGAAATTTATGAATTTCCTGAAAAGAAATGTAAAATAACTATGTTAAAGGAACTCAGTAAAACACAAGAAAATACAGACAAAATTTAATGAAATTAGGAAGGCAATTCATGATCTGAATGAGAAATTCACCAGAGATGGGCATCATAAAAAAAAAAAAAAGAGGAAACAAATCCTTGGGGCTGATATTTCAATGAAATAAAAAAATATAATACAGAACTTCAACAACAAACTAGATCAATCAGAAGAAAGATCTGTAAATATAAAAATAGGTCTTTGAAATAACTCAGGCAGAGGGGTAAAAAAAGTGAAGAAAAGCCACAGGAGTATGGGAAACCTTAAGCATACAAATATTCATATTATGGGAGTTCCAGAAGGAAAAGAGAGAAAGGGACAAAAAACTTATTTAATAAAATAGCTGCTAATGACTTCCCATGTCTTGAAAGACATGGACATCCAAACTGATAAACCTCCAAGGTCCACAAATACATTCAACCCACACAAGTGGCACATTATACTTTTATTATCAAAGAATCTATAAAAAACAACCAGAAAATACTACAATGGTGGTAGAAAGTCCTTACCTAATAATAATAATCTTGAAATTAAATGGATGAAATTTTTCAATCAAAAGACATAGAATGGCATGATGGCACACCTGTAATCCCAACAACTTGGGAGCCTGAGACAGAAGGATCAAGAGTTCAAGGACAGCCTTTGTAACTTAGCAAGACCCAGTCTCAAAAAATAAAAAGGGCTGGTGAGGTAGCTCAGTACCCAGTGCCCTCCCACACACCCAGAGTGGATGAATGGATTTAAAAAAAAAAAAAAAGAAGAAGATCTAACTATGCTGCCTACAAGAAATCCACTTCAGCTTAAAAAATACACATAGGCCAGGCATAGTGGCACATGTCTGTAACCCCAGAAGCTCAGGAGGCTGAGGCAAAATGATCATGAGTTCAAAGCCAGGTTCAGCAACAATGAGGCACTAAGCAACTCAGTGAGACCCTGTCTCTAAATAAAATACAAAATAGGGCTGGGAACAAGACTCAGTGGTTGAGTGTCCCTGAGTTCAATTGTGGGTACCCCCCACCAAAAAAAAAAAAAAAAGAACAACAACAACACATGAAGGAATGCAAAAAACAATTCTATGCAAATGTTTACCAAAGAAGAATGGGTGACTACACTGATATCTAAGAAACTAAACTTCAAATAAAAAGCTACTACAAAAGACAAAGAAGGTATGCATTCATAAGTATGTAACCACCCAACACTATTAAACCTATATACATAAAACAAATATAAGGCAGAAATAGGTAACAATAAAATAATAGCAGGAGACTTCAATACAATATTTCCAATAATAAATAGAACAAGCAGAAAATTAAAATGGAATACTGGATCTGAATTGCATTCAGACAAAATAAACTTTAAAACATCTATAGCTGGGAGGAGTGGCACATGCCTGTAATGCAGCAGCTCAGGAGTCTGAAGCAGAGGGTCAGAAAATTTGAGGCCAGTCTAACTAAGTAAGACCCTATCGCAAAGAAAGAAATTAAAGGGATACAAATAGGAAAAGAAGAACTCAAACTATCGCTATTTGCTAACAACATGATTCTATATTCAGAAGACAGACCCAAAAATTTCATCAGAAAAATTCTACAACTCATAAATTAATTCAGTAAAGGAGCAGAATACAAAATTAACACCCATAAATCAATTGTGCTCCCATATATCAGTGATAAGTCAACTGAAAGAGAAACTAGGAAAACTATGCCATTCACAATAGCCTCAAAAAATGGGGAAATCAATCTAACAAAAGAGGTGAAAGACCACTACAACAAAAACTACAGAACACTAAAGAAAGAAATTGAAGAAGACCTTAGAAGATGGAAAAATCTCCCATGTTCTTGGATAGGCAGAATTAATATTTTCAAAATGGCCACACTACCAAAAGCACTATTCAGATTTAATGCAATTTCTATTTAAATTCTAATAACATTCTTCATAGAAATAGAAAAAGCAGTCTTGAAATTCATTTGGAAAAAGAAAAAGCAGGAAGCATCACAATACCAGAACTTAAATTATACTAAGAAGCAATAGTAACAAAAACGGCACGGTATTGGCACAAAAACAGACATAAAGACCAATGGTACAGAATAGAAGACACAAAGACAAACCCACATAAATACAGTTATCTCATACTAGACAAAGGTACCATAAACATACATTGAAGAAAAGATAGCCTCTTCAACAAATGGTACTCAGAAAACTGGAAATCCATATATAGCAAAATGAAATTAAATGCCTGTTTCTCACTCTACACAAAACTCAACTCAAAGTAGATCAAGGACTTAGGCATTAGACAAGAGATACTGCACCTACTAGATGAAAAAGTAGGCCCAGTCTCTGTCATGTCATGCTTAGGAACCAAATTCCTCAACAAGACTCCTAAAGCACAAGAAGTAAAATCAAGAATCAATACATCGGATGGTATCAAACTAAAAAGCTTCTTCATAGCAAAAGAAACAATCAAGAAGATGAAGAGAGCACCTATAGAATGGGAGAAAATCTTTGCCACCTGCACTTCAGATAGAGCATTAATTTCTAGGATATATAAAGAATTCAGAAAACAAAACACTAAAAAACAAATAACCCAATCAATAAATGAGCAAAGGAATTGAACTTCACAGAATAAGAAATATGATCAGTCAACAAATATTTGAAAAAATATTCAACATCTCTAGCAATTAGAGAAATGCAATTTAAAACTATACTGAGACTTCATTTCACTCCAGTCAAAATGGCAATTATGAACAAAACAAGCAACAGTAAATGTTGCTGAGGATGGGGAAAAAGGTCCACTCATATATTGCAGGTGGGCCTGCAAATTGATGCAACCACTCTGGAAAGTAGTATGGCGAGTCCTCAGAAAACTTGGAATGGAACCACCATTTGACCCAGCTATCCCACTTCTCCATCTATACCCAAAGGACTTAAAAACAGAATACTACAAGGACACAGCCACATCAATGAAAGGAGGAATGGGAAAAGGAAGAACAGTCAAATGAATCTGACTGACCTTTTGTATGTACACACATAAATAAAGCACAGTAAATCCCAGCATCAAGTATATACACAAGACAGTAATTTAAAAAAAACTATCAATTATTAACTCTAGCAGCTTCTTTGTAGACTCTTTTGGGTCTGTTAAGTATATTATCATGTCATCCGCAAATAGCGATAATTTAATTTCTTCTTTTCCTATTTTTATGCCTTTAATTTCTTTTGTCTGTCTAATTGCTCTGGCTAGTACTTCGAGAACTAAATTGAATAGAAGTGGTGATAGAGGGCATCCCTGTCTTGTTCCAGATTTTAGAGGGAATGACTTCAGTTTTTCTCCGTTTAGGATGATGCTAGCCTAAGGTTTAGCATATATAGCTTTTACAATGTTGAGGTAAGTTCCTGTTATCCCTAGTTTTTCTAGTGTTTTGAACATAAAGGGATGCTGTACTTTGTCAAATGCTTTTTCTGCATCCATCGAGATGATCATATGGTTCTTGTCTTTAAGTCTATAGATATGGTGAATAGCATTTATTGATTTCCGTATATTGAACCAGCCTTGCATCCCAGGAATGAATCCTACTTGATCATGGTGCACAAGTTTTCTGATATGTTTTTGTATTCAATTCGCCAGAATTTTATTGAGAATTTTTGCATCCAAGTTCATTAGAGATATTGGTCTGTAGTTTTCTTTCTTTGAAGTATCTTTGTCTAGTTTTGGGATCAAGGTGATGTTGGCCTCATAGAATGAATTTGGAAGAGTTCCTTCTTTTTCTATTTCTTGAAATAGCTTGAAAAGTATTGGTATTAATTCTTCTTTGAAGGTTTTGTAGAACTCCGCTGTATACCCATCCAGTCCAGGGCTTTTATTGGTTGGTAGTCTTTTGATGGCTTCTTCTATTTCTTCCTTTGTTATTGGTCTGTTTAAATTGTGTGTGTCTTCCTGTCTCAATCTGGGCAAATCATATGCCTTAAGAAATTTATCGATATCTTCACTATCTTCTATTTTATTGGAATATAGGGTTTCAAAATACTTTCTAATTATCTTCTGTATTTCTGTAGTGTCTGTTGTGATATTGCCTTTTTCATCCCGTATGTTAGTAATTTGAGTTCTCTCTCTTCTTCTTTTCGTTAGCATGGCTAAGGGCTTGTCTATCTTATTTATTTTTTCAAAGAACCAACTTTTAGTTTTATCAATTTTTTCCAGCAAAGTGGCAGGTTATAAAATCAACACGCATAAATCAAAGGCATTCCTGTATATCAGCAACAAAACCTCTGAAATGGAAATAAGGAAAACCACTCCATTCACAATATCCTCAAAGAAAATAAGATACCTGGGAATCAACCTAACAAAAGAGGTGAAAGATTTATACAATGAAAACTACAGAACCCTAAAGAGAGAGATAGAAGAAGATCTCAGAAGATGGAAAAATGTACCCTGTTCATGGATAGGCAGAACTAACATCATCAAAATGGCAATATTACCCAAAGTTCTCTACAGGTTTAATGTGATGCCAATCAAAATCCCAATGGCATTTCTTGTAGAAATAGACAAAGCAATCATGAAATTCATATGGAAAAACAAAAGACCCAGAATAGCAAAAGCAATTCTAAGCAGGAAGTGTGAATCTGGAGGTATAGCGATACCAGAGGTCAAACTGTACTACAAAGCAATAGTAACAAAAACAGCATGGTACTGGTACCAAAACAGGCAGGTGGACCAATGGTACAGAATAGAGGACACAGAGACTAATCCACAAAGTTACAACTATCTTCTATTTGATAAAGGGGCTAAAAGCATGCAATGGAGGAAGGATAGCATCTTCAACAAATGGTGCTGGGAAAACTGGAAATCCATATGCAACAAAATGAAATTGAATCCCTTTCTCTCGCCATCCACAAAAATTAACTCCAAATGGATCAGGGAGCTAGATATCAAATCAGAGACACTGCGTCTGATAGAAGAAAAAGTTGGCTACGATCTACATATTGTGGGGTCGGGCTCCAAATTCCTTAATAGGACACCCATAGCCCAAGAGTTAATAACAAGAATAAACAAATGGGACTTACTTAAACTAAAAAGTTTTTTCTCAGCAAGAGAAACAATAAAAGAGGTAAATAGAGAGCCTACATCCTGGGAACAAATTTTTACCCCCCACACCTCAGATAGAGCCCTAATATCCAGAATGTACAAAGAACTTAAAAAATTAAAGAATAAGATAACAAATAACCCAATCAACAAATGGGCCAAGGACCTGAACAGAGGCTTCTCAGAGGAGGACACACAATCAATCAACAAGTACATGAAAAAATGCTCACCATCTCTAGCAATCAGAGAAATGCAAATCAAAACCACCCTAAGATACCATCTCACTCCAGTAAGATTGGCAGCCATTATGAAGTCAAACAACAATAAGTGTTGGGGGGGATGTGGGGAAAAGGGTACACTTGTACACTGCTGGTGGGGCTGCAAAATGGTGAGGCCAATTTGGAAAGCAGTATGGAGATTCCTTGGAAAGCTGGGAATGGATCCACCATTTGACCCAGCTATCGCACTTCTCGGACTATTCCCTGAGGACCTTAAAAGAGCGCACTATAGGGATACGGCTGCATCAATGATTATAGCGGCACAATTCACAATAGCTAGACTGTGGAACCAACCTAGATGCCCCTCAATAGATGAATGGATAAAAAAAATGTGGCATCTATACACAATGGAGTATTATGCAGCACTAAGAAATGAAAAAATCATAGAATTTGCAGGGAAATGGATGGCATTAGAGCAGATTATGCTAAGCAAAGCTAGCCAAGCCCTAAAAAACAAATGCCAAATGTCTGCTTTGATATAAAGAGAGCAACTAAGAACAGAACAGGAAGGAAGAGCATGAGGAAAAGACTACAGTAAACAAAGACAAATGGGGGGAGAGAAACGGAGAGAGAAGGGAAAGCATATGGAAATGGTAGGAGACCTTCAATGATACATAAAATTATAAGAGGTCATGAGGGGCAAGGGGGAGGGAAAAAAAGGGAGAGAATTGAACAACAGCAGGGGAGGTAGAGAGGGAAGATGGGAGGGGAGGGGAGGGGAAGGGGGATAGTAGGGGATAGGAAAGGTAGCAGAATACAACAGTCACTAATATGGCATTATGTAAAAATGTGAATATGTAACAGATGTGATTCTGCAATCTGTATTTGGGGTGAAAATGGGAGTTCAAAACACAATTTGAGTCAAATGTATGAAAGATGATATATCATGAGCTATGTAATGCTTTAAATAATCAATTAAAAAAAAACTATCAATAAATTGCTAAAAGGTCATTAGAGTGAAGGGAGAGGTACAGGAGGAGGGAGAGGAAGGAGGGAGTGCTGGGTCTGAATTAGAGCATATTATATTCCTTACTTTTGTGATTAAGTCAAAATGTATCTTAATGTCTCTTATATAACTAAAAAGAATCAATAAAAAAGTTTAAAAAAAAAGAATACTAAACTTGAATAGCACCTTCAGGCAAAATGGACATAAAAACACCTACAGAGGACTGAGGTTATGGCTCAGTGGTAGCGTGCTTGCCTAGCATGTGTGAGACATTGGGTTCAATTCTCAGCACCACATATAAGTTAATAAATAAATAAAGGTCCATCAACAACTAAAAAAAAATTTTTTTAAATCTACAGAATTTGCCATTCAACAGTGGCAGAATACACATTTATTTTCTAACTTGGAGAGACAAAGAGAGAAGACTTGAATAAGTAAAATAAAAAATGAAAGCAAAGGCATTATAACAGATGCATCAGAAATAAAAAGGATCATAAAGGACTATTATGAACAAATCTATGCCAACAAATTAAATATCCTAGAGGAAATGGATAAGTTCTAAGATAAACACAACCCACCAAGAATGAATCAGAAAGAAACACAAGGTCTGAACAGGTCAACAACAACTAAAGAAGTTGAAGAAGTAATTTAAACCTTCCAACAAAGAAAAGCTCAGGACCAGATGGCTTCATGGCTGAATTCTATCAAACACTCAAAGAAGAATTAAATAAAATTCTTCTTAAACTTTTCCAAAATATCAAGATAGAAAACTTCCTAACACATTTTATGAAGTCAGCATTACCCTGATACATAAGCCAGATAAGATATCACAAGAAAACAAAATAGACCAAATTAATGTAAAAATCATCAATAAAATATTAACAAACTGAATTCAACAACACATCCAAAAAGTTATACATCATGACCAAGTAGGTCATGCAAGATTCATTTAACACATGCAAATCAATCAACTGTGATACACTACATTAACAAAATGAGATTTAAAAAGCACATGATTATCTCCATCAATATACAAGAAAACATTCAACAAAGGCAAACATCCTTTCTTGACAGTAATTCTCAACAGGTTAGGAATAGACATAAAGTTCCTCAACATAATTAAGGCCATTTATGAAAACCTACACCTAACATTACAATCAATGGGGGAAAACAGATTTTGTACTAAGATCCAGCACAATGCAACGATGTACACACTCATTTCTTTTCAACATAGAATTATTCTCAAGAACAATCATAGACAAGAAAAAGAAATAAGGGCATCCAAATCAAAAAGGAAGAAGTAAAATAATCTCTATTTTAGATGACATAGTACATAACGTAGCAAACCACGAAGATTTTACACACACACACACACACACACACACACACACACATACACAAACAACCATTAATAAGTGAATTCAATAAATTTGCAGGGTACAAAATCAACATTAAAAAGTCGGTAGCATTTATACATAAATAATGATCTAGCTGAAAAAAAAAAACAAGAAAATGATCCTATTCGATAGAACCAAATAAAAACACTTGGGAATAAATTTAAATGAGGAGGTAAAAGATATATATACTGAAAACTAAAAATATTGATGAAAGAAATTGAAGATAGCACAAATATGTGAAAATATACCTCAGAATCATGGATCATAAGAATTGGTGAATAATTAAAATGTCTATTTTACCCATATTGATATATAGATTCAATATAATCACTACTAAAATCCCAATAACATTCTTCACAGAAAAAACTATCCCAAAACCCTCTGGAAACCACAAAATATCCTGAATAGCCAAAACAATTCTAAGAAGAAGATGGAAGCATCATACTTCTTATTTTGAAATTTTATTACAGAGCTGTAATAATCAAAATCATATGGTACTGCTACAAAAACAGACACATAGCCCAGTAGAATAGAATGGAGAACACAGAAAAAAATCCAAACATAAACAGTCAACTACTTTTTTTTGTTTGTTTTTAGTTGTAGTTGAACACAATACCTTTATTTTATTTATTTGTATGTGGTGCTGAGGCTCAAACCCAGGGGCTCACACATACTAGGCAAGCATTCTACTACTGAGCCACAACCCCAGCACTTGGTCAACTACTTTTGACAAAGACACCAAGAAGACATACTTAGAGAAAGGATAATCTTTCCAGTAAATGGTACAGGAAAACTGGATTTCCACATGCAAAAAAAAAAAGTGGGACCTTTAACTTACATGATATACAAAAATCAACTCAAATTAATCAAAGACCTAAATGCTGTATCTGAAACAACAAAACTCCTAGAGGAAAATATGGATGAAAAACTCCTGAACATTGATGTTAGCAATGATTTTTTTATTATTATTATCAAAACTTGGGCCACAAAAGCAAATATAAATAATCCATACATCAAACTAAAAATCTTAGGTACAGCAAAAGAAACAACCAACAAAATGAAAATTGGAGGGAAATTTTGCAAGTCATATATACAAATGGTTAATATCCAAAATTCATTAAGAACTCAGATGACTCAATAGAAAAAATATTATATGATTGAAAAATAAGCAAAAGATCTGAATAGACATTTCTCCAAAGAAGACATAAAAATGGTCACCTAGTATATAAAAAGATGTTAACATCATTAACCATCAGGAAATGCTAATCAAAACTACTGAGATACTAACTCACACCCATTAGAATGGACATTATGAAAAAATAACAAATGTTGCTGAGCTTGTGGAGAAAGGGAATGTGAACTAGAACAACCATAATGAGAAAAAGTATGGTGGCGTCTAAAGAAATTAAAAATAGAACTACCACATGACCCAGCAATTCCTCTTCTGGTCATATACCCAAAGGAAATAAATTGACTTCTCATCAATAAATCTGTACTCCTGTGTTCAATGCAGCATTATTCATGTTAGCAAAGGTAGGGAAACAACTAAGTGTTTATGAATGGATGAATGGATAAGAAAACTGTGGTATATAGCTATGCATGCAATGGCATATTACTCAGACTTAAAAAAGAAAATCTTACAATTTGTCACCATATGGATGAACATGGGGGACGTTATACTAAAAAAAACATTGCATGACATTCTTATATTTGGAAACCAATGGGGTATGAGGATCAAATACACAATGAACAAGAATAAAACAGAGGTTATCAGGGATGGTGGGTGGGGAGGATAGTAAATGTGAAGATGTAAGTCAAGAGGACACAAAGTAGTAGCAGGATGAACAAGTCTGGAAATCTAATTTACAACATGAGAACTAAATATAATAAAACTATCATGGATTTATGATGCTTCTAAATGAAATTTTTAGATTTTCTTGCCATAAATAAAAACAAAAAATGTATAACTATGTAAGATGATGGATATGTTGATTTGCTTCACTATAATAACTATTTCATTATATATATTTATTCCACAACTTAAATTGTATACCATAAATATAAAAACAAAAAAAATTATTAAAAAAAAAAATTACATGGGGGCCTGGGGCTGGGACTCAGCAGCAGCGCACTTGCCTGGCATGTGTGAGGCACTGAATTCAATTCTCAGCACCTCATATAAATAATAAAATAAAGGTCTTTCAACAACTAAAAAGAAAATTAAAAAATAAAACACATGAGTTGTGCCAGGAATGGTGGCACATACCTATAATCCCTGTGGCTCAGGAGGTTGAGGCAGGAGGATCGTGAGTTCCAAAGCCAGCCTCAGTAATTTAGCAAGGCCCTAAGCAACTTAAAAAGTACTTGTATCAAAATGAAAAATTAAGAAAAAAGGGCTGGGGATGTGGGTCAGTGGTTAAGTACCTCTGGGTTCAACCCCTGGTACAAAAACAAAACAAAACAAAACAACAACAACAACAACAACAACAAAGAAAATATGGGTCAAAAGAGAAATAAGGAAATTACAATGCTTTTAAAGCTGAATGAAAAGGATATCATAATGTATAAAAATTTTTGGCATGCCACTCACTGCCTCATGAGAAATTATATAGCACTAACTGCCTATATTGAGATAAAGGGAGTATTTAAAATTAGGGGTCTCAGTTGTCCTTTAACAGAGTGGTAAAAGAAGATCAAATGAAGCCCAAAGAATGGAAATTATAGGGCTGGGGCTGTAGCTCAATGGCAGATCACTTGCCTAGCATGTGTGAGGCACGGGGTTCAATCCTTAGCACTACATAAAAATAAAACATGTAAAATATTCTGTGCATCTACAACAATCAAAAAAATTTTAATTAAAAAAAAATGGAAATTATATTGATTAGAGCTTAAAAATCAATGAAATAGGAACCAGAAAAATCAAGAAAAAACAACAAAACTGAATTTTTTAAGAATAACAATAAAATTGACAAATCTCTGGACATACTGATCCAAAAAGAGGAAAAAAGAAGATACACATTACTAACATCAGAAATAACAAAGAGACATAAAGGAACACATACATCAAAAAGTAAAAAAATGAGCATGGATGTGAGGAAAAAGTTACACTCATACACTGCTAGTGGGACTACAAATTGGTGCAGCCGATATGGAAAGCAGTAAGGAGAATCCTCAGAAAACTTGGGAATGGAACCACCATTTGACCCAGCTATCCCAGTCATCGGTTTATACCCAAAAGACTTAAAAACAGCACACTACAGGAACACAGCCATATCAGTGTTTATAGCAGCACAATTCACAGTAGCTAAACTGTGGAACCAACCCAGATGCCCTTCAGTAGATGAATGGATAAAGAAAATGTGGTATATATACACAATGGAATATTACTCAGCATTAAAAGAGAATAAAATCATGGTATTTGCAGATAAATTGATGGAATTGGAGAATTTAATGCTAAGTGAAGTTAGCCAATCTCAAAAACCCAATTGCCAAATGTTTTCTCTGATTAAAGGATGCTGATTCATAATGGGGATGAGGAAGGGACATGGGAGGATTAGATGATCTCTAGATAGGGCAAAGGAAAGGGAGTATGGGGGTAGAAAAGATGGTAGAATGAGGTAGACATTATTACTCTAAGAATATGTATGAAGACATGAATGGTGTGACTCTATGTTATGTACAACCAGAGATATGAAAAATTGTGCTTTATATGTGTAATATGAACTGTAATGCATTCTGCTGCCATATATAACAAATTATAATTTTAAAAAAGTAAAATAATGAGATATTGTGAAAAATTTTATGCTAATACATTTCACAACTTGGATGAAATGAACAAATTCCTGAAAAGAAAAGTTTCTTAAAAGAGCCAGGTCTTTCTTCTGACACAAGAAGAGATAAATAGCCATATGTATGAAAGAATTTGAACTTACCATTAAAAATCCTCCCACACACATACACACACACACACACACACACAAAGAAAAAAAAAAACTCCTAACCAATATATTTTCACTGGTTTTACAAAAACTTTAGGGGGACATATCAATTTTATACAAACGTATTCAGAAAACTGAAGAGGCAAAAACACTTTCAAATTCATTCTAAAGCTAGCACTACCCTGATATTAACATCTGACAAAAACATAACAAGAAAACAAAGCTGCAGATCAATATATTTCATAAATATAGATGCACAAATTCTAAATATAATTTTAGCAAATAGTCCAACAATATGTAAAAAGAACAATACATCAGCACTAATTGGGATATATCCTGGGAACAAAGTTAGTTTAACATTTGAAAATCAATCAGTGTAATTCACCATATTAACAAACTAAAAAAGAAAAAGAAAACTGTCAAATAACACAGAAAAAGCACTCAACAAAATCTGACATTTCTTCCTAATTAAAAAAATCAGGGCTGGGGATGTGGCTCAAGCGGTAGCGTGCTCGCCTCGCATGCGTGCGGCCCAGGTTCGATCCTCAGCACCACATACAAACAAAGATGTTGTGTCCGCCGAGAACTAAAAAATAAATATTAAAAAAAAATTCTCTCTCTCTCTCTCTCTCTCTCTCTCTCTCTCTCTCTCTCTCCCCTCCCCACTCTCTCTTAAAAAAAAAAAATCAATCAGGTGTGGTGACATACACCTGTAATCCCAGCAGCTCGGAAGGCTGAGGCAGGAGGATTGCAAGTTCAAAGCAAGCCTTTTGCTTTGCAAAAGCAAGACACTGAGCAACTCAGTGAGATCCTGTCTCTAGATAAAATACAGAATAGGGCTGGGGATGTGGCTCAGTGGTCAAGTGCTCTTCAGTTCAATCCTCAGTACCAAAAAAAAAAAAAAAAAAAATATATATATATATATATATATTTTTTTTTTTTTTTTTTTACATAAGGGAGAAAGGTTGAATTCTTTCCCGATAATATCAGGACAATGTTTTCTCTCATAATTTGTATTAAACATTACACTGAAGGTTCTAATAAATGCAATAAGGCAAACAAATAAAAGAAACAAGAAAAAAATATTTTAAAGAAAAGAAATAAGAAGCATCCAGATTGGGGAAAAAAGTAGCAGAGCTGTCTTCGTTTATTGACAACATGATTGTTTATGTAGAAAATGTGATGCAATCTACAAAAACAAACTCTTGAACTAAAAAGTGACTTTAGCAAGGTACCAAGAAACAAGATCAATATACAATAATTAATTGTACTTCTATATTACAGTTGAAAAGTAATACTATCCAAAATAACATCAAAATATGTAAAATACTCCAAGGATAAGGTTGACAAAATATATATAAGACCTATACACTGAAAACAGTAAAACACCACTGAAAGAAATTACAGAAGACCTAAACAGAAAGATATGAATTGTTCATAGATTGGAAAGTTCAGTATTATGAAGATATCCCCAAAATCATCCACAAAATCATCTACACATTCAAAGCAATCCCAAATCCAAAATCTTAGCAGGCTTTTTTAATATAGAAATTGACAAGCTGATTACAAAATCACATATAGATGCAAAGGACCTGAAATATGCAAAACAACTTTGTAAAAAAGATAAAAATGAGTAACTTTACCTCATTTCAATATTATTATAAAGCTACAATAGTCAAGACAATAAGGCACTGGTGTCAAGAGAGAGAAACAAACGGAACAGAACAGAGTCTAGTAATGGACACGGAATATACATTGACAAAAGAACAAAAACAATTCAGTGAAGAAAGGATAGATTTTTTTTCGGCAAATGGTGCTGAAACAATTGAATACCCATATGTAAAATAAATGAACTTTGGCCCATACCTTATACCATTTACAAAAATTCATGATAGACATAAATAAAAACATCTAGTTAAAAAATTAGGGGAAAAAATCTGTATGGAATTCAGTTAAAGATTTCTTGCATTTCTCAGGTGACTACCAAAGCACAATCTATCAAAGTAAAAACAAAGATAAAAAACTGATATGCTAGACTTCATTAAAATTTACAATTTTCACTCTTCAAAGAACACAAGAGAACAAAAAGATAAGTCACAGACAGGAAGAAAATATTTCAAAATTTACATCTGATATCGAGGATGTATAGCGAAATGGCAGGGGTGGGGGTAGAGAAAGAAATAGCAAAACTCAAAAAAAGAACATAAAAAATTCTCCCCCCCCCAAAAAAAAAATAGGTGAAAGATTTGAACAAACACTGCAAGGCATTAGTCACTAAGAAACACAAATTAATTCACTGTGAAATATCATTACGCATCCATTAAAACGGTTAAATTCAAAAGACTGGCCAGGCACAGGGTCACATGCCTGTAATCCTGGTGGCTCAGAAGTTGAGGTAGGAGGATTGTGAGTTCAAAGCCACAGCAAAAGTGAGATTCTAAGCAACTCTGTGAGACCCTGTCTCTAAAGAAAATACAAGGGGCTGGGGATGTGGCTCAAGCGGTATTGCGCTAGCCTGGCATGCGTGCGAGCCGGTTGGATCCTCAGCACCACATACCAACAAAGATGTTGTGTCTGCCAAGAACTAAAAAATAAACATTAAAAAATTCTCTCTCTCTCTCTCTCTCTCTCTCTCTCTCTCTCTCTCTCTCTCTCTCTCTCTCTCTCTCTCTCTCTCCCCTCTCTCACTCTCTCTTTAAAAAAAAAAAAAGAAAGAAAGAAAATACAAAATAGGGCGGGGGATGTGCTCAGTGGTCAAGTGTCCCTAAGTTCAATCCCTGGTACCTCCCCCGATAAAAACAAATCCAAAAGACTGGCCATGCCCAAGAGCTGACAAAAATGTGAAGGAACTGGAACTCCGCATTGTTGGTGGAAATGTAAAATGATACAATCACTTTAGTAAACAGAATGGGAGTTCCTTAAAAAAATTTAACAAACACTTACTGTGTAATATAGCATACATATATATATGAAAAGCATATGTCCAAAGACTTGTGCATGAATGTTGAGAGCAGCTTTATTGTAAGAGCCTCAAAATGTTAATGGGCTGAATAATCACTGACAGGTAGATGGATAAACAAATTTTAATATATCCATACAGTAAAATGCTGTTCTCACAAAAAAAAAAGGAAGGAGGAAGTGGAGGAGGAGGAGGAAGAGGAGAATAATCCTTTTGAATGTTGCAACATGGAAGAATTTCAAAGTAATTATGCTAAGTAAAGAAGCTAAACGAAAATCATTTCTATAGTATGATTGCATTTATATACAATTCTAGAAAATCTTGGTAAGTCTATAAAGCAAATCAGTGATTTCAAGATGATGGAGGAACCCAGGAAACATCACAAAGGGTCACAAGTAAGCTTTTGGGGTGATAAACTTATTTGATCAGTATTCTGACTATAGTTAGATGTTTCCTGGTTATAGGACATATCAAAACTTACCAAAGTGTACATTTTAAATATATAAATATGTACAGTTTTGTGTTTAAATTATTCCTAGCAATCTTTTAAATACTAAAATGACACATATTAAAATAATAGCAATGATTATAATTCAATTATAAATGATTTGGTTTTTAAACTTGGTGTTTTTTATATTACTTTCTAAAGAAGTCATAAGAATTCATACATCTACCAACAAAATATGAGAAAGCCATTGCCCTAAAACTCTATAGGTACTTGATGTTCCAATACTTTTTTGTTGTTGTTGCAATACTTTTTAATTTCAGCCCAGTAATGTATAAAAATTGCTAACTTATCGTATAATTTGCATATCTCTAACTATAAAACAGATATAGAATATATGTTTATACACTTACTGGCCACTAGATTTCCTCTTCTGTGTCACAGCTATTGAAATCCTTTCCTTACTGTCTACTAAATCACATGATTTTTCTTATCAATTTGTAAGATATATTTATATATTAAGCATTTAGTCCTCTATCATGTGTTGTATATGCATTAAAATGATTTTTAATTTAGGCAATTACTATTTGAATTCATTTTCTCATATAAACAATGTCATTCATTGTAGCCAAATTGCCAGGTACATCTAAAGAAGCCTATTTAACATATTTCATAGCTCAAAAATTGTGTATCTGGTGGCAGAGGGCATTGGAAAGATGTTGGTGGGAGGACATAAAATTTCAATTAGACAGGAGGAAAAAGTTCAGATCTATTATACAATAGGCTGACTATAGTTAATAATGATGTATCGTATACTTACAAAAAGAATCAATTCTCAATGTTATCACAAAATTAATAGATGAGGTAAAAGATTTGTTAAGTAACTTGACTTAGTCATTCTATAATTTTGAAACATCATGTTATGTACCATAAAATTTTGTCAATTAAAAAATAATTTTAAAAAAATTGTACATCTGCAATGAAATTTGTAGAAAGCAACAAGGGCAATTAAATGGAAAATAAAAAGTAATAAAATACATCAAAAAAATTTACTCTGCATACAGTTCCTAAGAGAAAGAAGATTAAAGAAAAATTAGGAACTGGATAAAGATTACTATAAAGATTCCAGGACAGATTGTGGGACACATTCAAGGACTTAAAAGTTGATAAATTCTTCCTTCTGAGAACTCTTCTTAAAAATACATCTAAAGGGCTGGGGATGTGGCTCAAGCGGCAGCGCGCTCGCCTCGAATGCGTGCGGCCCGGGTTCGATTCTCAGCACCACATACCAACAAAGATGTTGTGTCCGCCGAGAACTAAAAAATAAATATTAAGAAAAAAAAATTCTCTCTCTCTCTTTCTCTCTCTCCCTCTCACTCTCTCTTTAAAAAAAAAAAAATAGCTGAGATTTAAAAAAAAAAAAATACATCTAAAGGGGGCTAGGGCTGGGGCTCAGTGGCATAGCACTCACCTAGCATGTATGAGGCACTAGGTTCAATCCTCAGTACCACAAAAAAATAAATTAAATAAAGATATTGTGTCCATCCACAACTTAAAAAAATTTTTTTAAATCCATCTAAAGAAAACCAAAGGTACTTCTTAAAATAAATTCTTTCATAATGAGATGCAATTAGTGCAACTATTAAAAATAATTTTATTGCATATACAACACATGTGATAGAGGACTAAATGCTTAAAATACAAATATATCTTACAAACTTATAAGAAAAATCATGTGATTCAGTAGACAATAAGCAAAGGATTTAAACAGCTGTGACATAGAAGAGGAAATCTAGTGGCCAGTAAGTATATAAACATATATTCTATATCTCTTTTATAGTTAGAGGTATGCAAATGATACAATAAGCAATTTTTATACATAACTGGGCTGAAATTTAAAAGTATTGCAACAAATTAAGGCAGATCTTAAGTATCAGAAGCCCTATTTCTCTTATGTTTTCTGGGTTTTGTTTGGTTGGTTGGTTAGTTGTTTTTTAAGCTTTGACTATGTAGTAAGAGAATCTTGGGTAATCCAGAGACCTTTCTGCATAACTTGTCACTAATTCATTAAAATTGACACATAAGGGCTGGGGTTGTGGTTCAGCAGTAGAGCACTCACCTAGCACATGTGAAGCCCTGGGTTCTAACCTTACCACATAAAAATAAATAAATAAATAAATAAATAAAAGTATAGTGTCCAACCACAACTAAAAAATAAATATTAAAAAGAAGCTGACACATAGCTGCAATAATTATTCTGCATTACCGATATTTACACAAGAATTCCATTTTCCCATGCTATTCTATCATTTATGATGTTGATGAATTTCTCAAACCTCAAAATTATTTATAAACTAAAGAAAAAAATCCTCTCATCCTGTGATCCATTTTAAGAACACAATGTTGTAATTCTTATAGAAAATCTTTGTGAGCTCTCACAGCTCTGATAAAAGTTCAGAGTCCATTAAACCTTAAATGACCTCATGTATAATTAGTCTGCTCATTGCAACAAGAACATTATGTAAGGATGCAGAATATAACTCTCAGGTCAGGTTTAAAGTTATCTATTGAAAACTATCTACCCTGGAACATCACCTCATAAGGCAAACCCTGGAAGAAATAACCTTCTTTGATACAATATAGTTTAACTTCAAGCAAAAAAATATGAAAGAATCTCCCTTTTTTTTAAACTGCCAATTTCACCTAAGCCTTAAGATTCACTTTCACACAAAAAGGCAAAAGACACTTATAGTTTATGGAAATTACAATGGTTAAGGCAGGAGATGACAAGAGATAGTTTATTTAAAAAAAAAAAAAAAAAACTAAAGAGCAATCCAACTCCTGTTTCTATGATGTGCCAGGCACTAAGATGGGTGCTAGAACTAGAAAGATGTCCTGCTTTGCTCAACACTATGAAAAGAGAAAAAGTTCAAAAGAAAAGCTGACAAATGAGTATAGAATGTAAGCATTCATTATCTCAGGTGTTCAGTGAATTAAGCAATCTTACTTTGATAATACTGTTTTCATGTGGTTTTTCATCAAATCTTAGACTTCCACTTAAGAACATTTCTAGTCCATAGCAAATACCAGTTAGCAGGATTCTACCATTGTATTAAACACATGTTAAATATGGATAGCAGGGTTCATATCTCAATGGTGTGATTTTTATTTCTTCATTTCTATAACACTATAACAATGGTGTGATTTCCAGTGCTCTGACAACTTTGATAAAGATAGAAATAAAATATCATGCCACGCTTCAAGTAATTCAGCATTTTTAAATAATCTTTTATACTTTTAAATCTAAAAGGAAATTTTCTAACATATCATTCTACTTTCCATTCCAGAATTAATTCTACAGAAAATCAAGAGTAGCTCATAAATAGCTAGAAACTGTGGCAGGCTGCAAAAGGAAAACCAAACTGAAGTCAGAAAATCTAGGCTTTCCTAATTAGTCTTCTGACCTTTTTCTTGTAGTCCTAATTTCCTGACTATGAAATAGAGTTTTAGAGAGAATAATAATTACTAAAGTTCCTTTCTTCAACAAAAGTCTATCATTTTGCCAGGCTCACACCTGTAATCCCAGCGGCTCAGGAGGCTGAGACAGGAGGATCTAGAGTTTAAAGCCAGACTCAGCAATGGTGAGGTACTTAACAACTCAGTGAGACCCTGTCTGTAATAAAATACAATATTGGGCTGGGATTGTGACTCAATAGTTGAGTGCCTCTGAGTTCAATCCCTGTAACCCCACCCCCACCAAAAAAAAGTCTATCAGTCTATGTTTTATTTGAAAATATTAAATATCCAAAAGGCTAAAGCTCAACTGAGGCAAAAATACAGGAATGAAAGTAACAGGGTATCAAACTTCAACCTAACTTCATTTCCAAAATATTTTAATTTTTTTTTTAAAAACTTGAGGGAGAACTTAGTGACATTGGGAATTTTGCAAACATTTTTTTTATTTATTTTTTAGAGAGAGAGTGAGAGAGGGAGAGAGGAGAGAGAGAGAGAATTTTAATATTTATTTATTTTTTTTTAATTTTATCGGCGGACACATCTTTGTTGGTATGTGGTGCTGAGGATCGAACCCGGGCTGCACGCATGCCAGGCAAGTGCGCTACTGCTTGAGCCACATCCCCAGCCCTCCAAAATATTTTAGAACATTTTAAAACTTAAAAAAAAGAAAGCATCAAAATTCTCTGAGAACCAAAACTCATGTCTTCAATCATGCAATAACATCAGAAAAGCCAAATTTTCCCAATTTGTAAATATTCCCTGAGAAAGAAAAAGTTCAATAGAATATTTTAATATAATACAATCAATGAATGCACAAAACCTTGTATAATATAATATATTTTATCTTTTCAATCTATACGTGGCAACCACATGATGTTTTTGCTGATACTGAAGACTTTGGTTGACTCAGCTACTTCTCCTATATCAAGCTAAACTCCTAAATCTTTTTCTTACAAATGGACACAGTCTCTCATAAGTACTGTCAATGTAGCAATTTGCTACTGAGTAAAGCATACGCTACAATCATCTTGATGGGAGAAAGACAAAACACAAGGATATTGTGACTGTGGAAGGAATAATGATCAATGGATAACAAGCAAAAGAAAACACAAATTAGGATCTATAGACTATTCTCAACATAAACTATCTTGAGAAAAATTTTAAAGAGTAAGCTACTAATAGCTAAACATAAAAGAAATGAAAAAATTTGATTACATAAAGGATGCATGAAAACAGTTTTTAAAAGTAAATAAGCAAGGGGCTGGAATTGTGGCTCAGAGGTAGAGAGCTCGCCTAGCGTGCATGAGGCACTGGGTTCGATCCTCAGCACCACATAAATATAAAATAAAGACATTGTGTCCACCTATAACTAAAAAATAAATATTAAAAAAAGTATATAAGCAAGAAAATGTTCTGGTTGTTTTGTTGTTATTATTGTTTTGGTTTTTGTGGGATTTGCTGATCACAATTTCTGATAGTTTTGCTACATTTAGAAGCCTTTATACTCTGGGACTTGACCTCAACCAGCTACTATATTGTCCTGTGGTCATTTGTAAGATATGAAAATACATTTATTCAAAGGCTATAATTCATAAGTTTTGTAAAACACATTATTACTAAAATAAGAAAGGAATTCTTAAAACTAGTACAGATATTCTTATGGATTCTTTCACTTAAAAAGACTTATGAAATGATTAAGCATTTGTGAATATGACAAAATGTTTCAGCCAACCTCATATGGAAGATCATAGTATCTTCGATATCAAAAGAAGAAATGGGTAGTGTTATCCTATTGAAAACTGTCAGGCACTGACTATACTTCCTGTCTTCCTGTTGAAAAGGTAAGCATCTTGCCACATTGTAAACATGGCAAATTTTATCTCTGAAGGAAACTGAAGTTATTTGAAGGGCCTACAGCCACTGGTAATCCTGCAAACAACCTGGCTGAAGGCAAATTCAAAATCAAATCTAGATGAAATGTACTAGATTAATTATTTAAAGGAAAAGACAGAATTAAGACTAACGCATTTTTAGTATAGAACGAAAGTTTTCCTTAATAATCCTCATATTCAACTATGTCATTCACAGGTATAAAATAATGGGAAATGAAAGAGAATAAGAATCAGAAGACCAAGGGAATGGTTTCCTGGCGACTCATTTATTGAACACTAAGTGCCAGGCACTATTCTACACATTTGTCTTAGGCTATTTGATTCAATCCTTAAAATATACCTGTGAGGTTGCAATAATCATCCCCATGTAACCAAAGAGAGTTCAGCAGTTAAACTACCTAGAGAAAAATCATGCAACTAGAAAGTAGTACGGATAAATTTTTAAATATAATTTCCACCCCCAGCAGTCATTTTCCTACAGAAATCAAATTAAATAAATTTTTCCTATTGTCTATCAAGAGACAATATTATTCCTCATTCTGAAGTTTATTATAAAAATTTAATTACACTCATAATAAGAAAAGACACAGAAATCATGAAAAATGTCCCTTTTTTCCCAATTATCTCATTACAAATCTATTTTGTTAATTTTTCTCCAGACAAGTATAACAACTTGTTGAGAATTTATGTCACTAGTCTTACCCCCAGAAAAGAAAACCTGTCTACTACAATAATATGCTCACACATACGCATTCAATAATGAATATGAAAAATAAATGTTCTCAACTCCCACTTCTAGTTAGGATGAAGAGAATTTCACTTCAAACATAAAAACTAGAACAAATCACTTAATCTATAAAAATCACAGTTTTTCAAAACTTATCATAGAAGTAAGAATACAAAGAAACCTAAATGACCAAAATCTAGAAAGTAATAAGCCCTTTAAGGAGAGGAAAAGACTCATAGCTAACTTTCATTCCTGGTAGAATCCCAGGCAGCAAGATGAAGAATCTGCCATAGATATGAGAAGAGAAACATACTGAATTATTTATTTATTTATTTATTTATTTTTGCTGTTGGATTCCATTTGCTAGCATCTTTTTTAATTTATTTTTTCAATTTTAATTTGTTATATGTGGCAGCAGAATGCATTATAATTCATATTACACATATAGAGCACAATTTTTCATATCTCTGATTGCACACACACACAAAGTAGAGTCACACCATTCATGTCTTCATACATGTACTTAGGGTAGTGATGTCTATTCATTCCACCTTCTTTCCTACTCGCATGCGCCTCTCTTGCTCTCCCTCCCCTTTGCCCTATCTACAGATCATCTAATCCTCCCATTTCCCCCCCACTCCCAACTCCATTAAGAATCAGCATCCTTAAATCAGAGAAAATATTTGGCATTTGTTTTTTTTAGGATTGGCTAACTTCACTTAGCATTACATTCTCCAATTCCATCCATTTACCAGTAAATGCCATGATTTTATTCTCTTTTAATGCTGGATAATATACCATTGTATGTGTATACATACATATGCGCACACACACACACACACACACACACACACACATATATTCACACACACAATGGAATATATATATATGTATGTATGTGTGTATATACATGTATATATATACACATATATATATATATCACATTTTCTTTATCCATTCATATACTGAAGGGCATCTAGGTTGGTTCCACAGTTTAGCTACTGTGAATGGTGCTGCTATAAACATTGATGGGCTGTGTCCTTGTAGTATGCTGTTTTTAAGTCCTTTGGGTATAGACCAAGGAGTTAGATAGCTGGGTCAAATGGTGATTCTAATCCAAGTTTTCCAAGGATTCTCCATACTGCTTTCTAGTGGCACCAATTTGCAGTCCCACCAGCAATGTATGAGTGTGTCTTTTCCCCCACATCCTCATCAACACTTACTGTTGTTTATATTCTTTTTTTATTGGTTTCTCAAAACATTACAGTGATCTTGACATATCATATTTCATACAGTTGATTCAAGTGGGGTATGAACTCTTATTTTTACCATGTGTACAGATTGCAGGATCACATTGGTTATACATCCACGTTTATATTCTTGATAGCTGCCATTCTGACTGGAGTAAGATTTGTACTTCTCTAATTGCTAGAGATGTCGAATATTTTTTCATATAATTGGTGTCTGATTGTATATCATCTTCTGAGAAGTCTCTGTTCATGCAATCCCAATCAAAATCCCAATGACATTCCTCATGGAAATAGAAAAAACAGCCATGAAATTCATCTGGAAAAATAAGAGACCCAGAATAGCTAAAGCAATCCTTTGCAAGAAGAGTGAAGCAGGTGGTATCACTATACCAGACCTTAAACTATACTACAGAGCAACAGTAACCAAAAAAGCATGGTATTGGCACCAAAATAGACTGGTAGACTAATGGTACAGAATAGAGGATACAGAGACAAACTCACATAAATACAGTTATCTCATATTAGACAAAGGCTACAAAAACATACATTGAAGAAAAGTACTTCAACAAATAGTGCTAGGAAAACTGGAAATCCATATGCAACAAAATGAGATTAAATCCATATCTTTCACCATGAACAAAATTCAACTCAAAGTGGATCAAGTACCTAGTAATTAAACCAGAGACTCTGCCTATTAGAAGAAAAAGTAGGCCCAAATCTACATCATGTCAGATTAGGCCCCAACTTCCTTAATAAGATTCCTATAGCACAAGAATTAAAATCAAGAATCAATAAATAGAATGGATCCAAACTAAAAAGCTTCGTCTCAGCAAAAGAAATAATCAGTGAGGTAAATACAGAGCCTACTTTTGGGGAGCAAATTTTTACCACATGCATATCAGATAGAGCACTAATCTCTAGAATATATAAAGAACTCAAAAATCTTAACACCAAAAAAAAAAAAACACCAAATAACCCAATCAATAAATGGGCCAAGCAACTGAATACACTGAACTTTTGACAAACTTAAAATGGCCACACATGAGCTGGCATGATGAATTAGTAAACTGAGCCATCCAAGACACAAAGAAAACCTGCAACTAACTACCTATCTATTCTTTCCCACCAGCTCTTACCAAGTGAAGGTACATAGGAGTGCACACTAAAAGACAAACAGAGCAGAAACTGAGAGGTACCCTCTCTGAAGTATGTTAGACCTTTTCTTAATGCAAGGGAACAACCCACTGACGCCAGGGGTGGGATAGAAGACGTGACAGAAATTCCACATGGGCACTAGGGTCTTTATCCAGTGCAAAGGAGAAGTTCCTTGAGGATGCTTCTGGGCTAGTACACATAAATTTTTTTGAGGTTTTCTTTTTCTTCAGTGAAGTGGCCTCTAGAGGCAAGGCAATAGGGCAAGAGAAATCTAAATTGTGGAATGCAAAATACAGATAGCAAAGAGAGCTCCCCAGCAATTCAAAAATCTGGTAGATATATAGCTAAGAGAGATAACTATGGTTTGCTGTGGGTTTTGAAGCTGGAGTTAGAATAAAAACTGAAGTATGTAAAAATAAGGAAATATTAAGAATGGAAATGAATGAAACAACAATAGAGAAAATCAACAAAGTATTTCTTTGAAAAGTCAAAATCATTGATAAACTCTAGTAAGATTTATACTATTAAAAAGTATAAATACAAATTCCCAATATGAGAAATAAAAGAATATCACTAGAGATTCTACAAATATTTAAAGAATAATGAAGGCTTTAATATTAAAAAATTTATGCCAATGAGTTTACAAACTGAGATGAAAACGCACTTATCTTTTTACTGAGTAAAAAGAACTCAATAGCTTGATTGAATAGGAGAGTCATTAGTTGTTTTACATTTGCTGAAATTTAGACATAGTTAATGGTTACAGGGCATTTGTTACACACAGGACTACCAACATTAGTTTAAAATTTTAAAAAATAGGTATAATTTTAAAATAACAAAAACTGACAATGTGTAAACTTAAATGTTCTTTGCAGACTTTCACAAATTCATCTACAACCTGTTCAGTGACAACTAGTTTAACCAATAGATCAGGCATTACATTGATTTGCCATCCTTAGACTTCATTTCTCCAAAGTTTGAAAGTTTTAACTTTCTTGTTGCTGTTACTTATAAATATAATTGCATTTCATGACACCAAAATTAACTATAAACTTCTTGGAAAGGGAAAAGACTGTCTTTATAATCTTGGAGTAGACTAAGATTTCTAAAATAAAAGAATATTAATCGTAAATGAAGTAAATAAATAATAAATCAAATGCAGCTAAAATTTCTGAGAACCCAGATACCAATAAGAAAGTGACTAAGCAAATAGACTAGGAATAGCATTTGTAATGCATATAGATGACAAAGGAGGATATCCATAATATATAATGCATAATAAATGAAAACATCTTATAAATCAATAATAAAAAGGCAAAGAACTCAATATTTTTAAATAGGTAAATGATGTAGACATTTCACAAGTGAAGATATACAAATGGCCAGCAAGTATAGGAAAATGTCTTGACCATCATCCCTCATCAGGGGAAAAGCAAATTAAAACCACAAGAGCACAGGTATTACTGGAATAGCAGGGAAAGGACCTCTGAAATTCATTTCTCCATTAAAAAAAAAAAAGAGAGAACACTTGCAAAATTTGTCAATAACAAGCAAGGCCTAATTGCTTATGTCTGGCTGACCCTGGAGGGTTTGCACAAACAGAAGTAAAGTTAAAACATGATTATAAGCTGTTTGTGACAATGAAATCATATCCCAATGTAGTGGCATAAAAGACCCTCAGCAATGGCCAAGAGAATTATTAGTTCAACGCATTTAAGAAATCTCTTGTCTAATCATTAGCTTAGTACTAAACCAACTGAGCAGAAACTTAAAGCACTGCACATGACGAAGAATTTGGAATTTAAAGAAATAGCTTACAAAAGCAAATAAACAAGGAGAAACAAGAAATCCTGGGAAAGGCAGAATCTGATTTCCAGAGCTGCCACGTTATATTATTTTACATATAAAAAATATGGTTCATAGAAAAAAAAGAGTTAATAAAAAACTGTCTCTGAGGAAGCCAGACATTTGACTTGGTAGACAAACACTTTAAATCAATCATTACAAATAAATTCTAGAATAAAATAAAATCATGTCTAAAGAATTAAAAGATAATGTGAGGATGACATCTCAATAAAGAATATCCATAAAAATAAAAATTATTTCAAAAATCCAAATAAAAATTATGAACTTGAAAACTATAATAAGTGAAATGAAAAAAATCACTAGAGAAACTCAAAACAAATGTGAACAGGTAAAGAATCATTAACCTTAAAGATAGATAAGTAAGTGATCAGAGAGAGGAAAGAATTAGCAAACTTGAAAACAGGCCAACTCAGAGTATCTAGTCTCAGTAACAGAAAGAAAAATGAAGTTTCTGAGACCACTAGGATATCATCAAGCTTATCAACATACAAATAAAGGAGTACTAGAAAGAGGTAGATAGAAGAGAAAAAATAATGGCTAAAAAATTGCCAAACTAATGAAAACCATTAAATCTAAGTATCCAAGAAGTTCAACAAACTTCAAATAGGATGAACTTAGAAATTAGCACTATTAATGTATTAGTCTGTTTTCCATTGTTATAACAAAATACCTGAGATAAAATAATTATAAATAAAATAGATTTATTTATCCCACAGATTGGGAGGCTGAAGATCCAAGATCAGGTGGCCCTATCTTTTCAGCATTTGGTAAGAGCCTCCTTGACTGTGCCATAACATGATAGAGGGCTTCATGGTAGGAACATTAGAAGAGAACATTAGGAGGGTCCAGTCTTACTCTTTCCATAACAAACCATCCTCCAGGAAATTCATTCCAAAAGGCCAGAATTAATCTCCCTTCCAAAAACAATTCCCCAGTGACCTAATTACCACTCACTGGGACCCTTCTCTTAAAGGTTCGACCATCCTCCAGCACTCCCATACTAGGCACAAGGTTCTAGGACATGAACCTTTGGGGGACAAACCACATCCAAACCATAGTACTTGTTATGGCTGGATGTGAGATGTCCCCAAAAGCTCAGATGTGAGACAATGAAAGAGGTTTAGAGGAAAAATGATTGAGTTATGAGAGCCCTAAAGCAATCTGTGAATTGATCCCCTGACAAAATTAATTGAGTGATAACTGAAGGAGGGTACGGTGTGGCTGAAAGAGGTGGGTCCCTGAGGGAATTCCTTGGGGGGAAGGGTGACTTATTTGGTATCTGGCGAGTGGAGTCTCTCTCTGCTTCCTGATCATCATGTGAGCTATTTCTCTCCACCATACTCTTCTGCAATTATTATGTCCTGCCTCCTCTCGAGCCCTGAGGAATGGAGCCTGCTATCTATAGACTGAGAACTCTGAAACTGTGAGCCCCTAAATAAACTTTTCCTCCTTCACAATTGTTCCAGGTTATTCTTTTAGTCACAGCATTGAAAAAGCTTACTAAAACAGTACACATCCTAATCAAACTATCAAAAGCCAAAATGAGAATCTTCACAGCAGAGAGAAAAGTAACTCATTACATAGAGGATCCTTGATAAGATTAATAACTGACTTCTCATCAGAAAGTAGGGAGGCCAAAGGAAATATGGTGACATATTCTAAGTGCTCAAAAGAACCCTCAACCAAGAACTGTATACCCAGTAAAATTATCCTTCAAAATACAAAGAAGAAATTATGATATTTCCAGGTCAACAAAAACAGAGAATTCTTTACTAGCTGACTTCCCCTATAAGAAATACTAAAGTCCTTCTTTCAGGCTGAAATGAAAGCATAATAAATAGTAAATCAAGTCTACACAAAGAAATTAAGACTGGTAAAGAAAATAATATAAGCAAATATAAAGACAGTATAAACGTGTTTTTGTCCATTCTTTTCTTCTCCTATTTAACTTAAAAGACAAGTTCATAAAGCAAAAATTAGAAAACTGTAGACTTTTAATGTATAAAGATACAAGTTGTATAACAATAATAACACAAACGGGGCTGTGACTCAGTGGTAGAGCCCTCACCTAGCATGTGCGAGGCCCTGGGTTTGATCCTCAGCATCACATAAAAATCAATAAATAAAGGTATTATGTCCAATTACAACTAAAAAAAAGTAAATATTAAATAATAATAACAACAAAAACAACAACAACACAAAGGAGGTGGGAGAGAACAGACCTACATATACTGAAGCAAAGTTTTTTATACTATTAAAATTAAAGTTAGCATTAGCCTAAAAAAATTGCTTTAGGTGTTAACTGTAATCCCTATGATGACCACTAAGAAAATATAATTAAAAAGAAAAAACCTAATACTAAAATAAAGGGGGGAGAGGTAGGCGGACCTGCGACTCACCAGCAGAACAGGCCCAGCAACCCGCGCGGGGGAAGAGCCGCCCCAGCGCCTGCTAGGTAGGCAGACCTGCGACTCACCAGCAGAACAGGCTCAGCAACCCGCGCAGGGGCAGAGCCGCCCCAGCGCCTGCTAGGTAGGCGGACCTGCGACTCACCTGCAGAACAGGTCCAGCGGCCTGCGGAGAGGCAGAGCCACCCCCCCGCCTATAAGGTAGGGGGACCTGTGACTCACCGGCAGAACAGGCCCAGAAACCCGCACAGGGGCAGAGCCGCCCCCTGCGCCTGCAAGGTAGGTGGACCTATGACCCACCAGCAGAACAGGCCCAGCGGCCCGACAGCGTAGTAGATGCATCGCCCCGGTTGGGGGAGGGACAGAGCCGCCACCCTTGCCTGCTAAGTAGGTGGACCTGCGACCACCAACAGAACAGGCCCAGTGGCCTGCGGAGAGGAAGAGCCGCGCCAGCGCCTGCAAGGTAGGCAGACCTGCGAACCACCGGCAGAACAGGCCCAGAAACCCGCAGAGGGGCAGAGCTGCCCCCCGCGCCTGCAAGGTAGACAGACCTGCAACCAACAGACAGATCAGGCTCAGCAGCCCGTGGAGGGGCAGAACCACCGTCCGCACCTGCAAGGTAGGCAGACCTGCTACCAACCGACAGAACAGGCCTAGTGGGCTGCCGGCGTGGTAGGCACATTGTCCCAATTGGAGGAGGGGCAGAGCCGCCACCCGTGCCTTCAAGGGAGACTTTGCAACTATACAAGAGCAATATAAATATATAGGGGGGAAAAGTCAATAACACAACAGTTTCACAAAGCAGAAAGAAATGCGAGCAGTATTAAAAGACAAGGAAAGAAAGGACCACAAGCAATGCAGGTCAACTCAACGTTAGAAGAGGTAATAGCTGCAGCAGATGGAATGTCAGATAAAGAATTCAGGATACACATGCTTCAGATGATGTGGAGTCTCAAGGAAGACATTAGACAGCAAAATCAGACAATGAAAGATCACTTCGACAATGAATTACATAAACAAATCCAAGAAGCAAAAGATCAACTATACAGGGAGATAGAGGTTATAAAAACAAACAGAAATCCTAGAAATGCAGGAAGCAATAAACCAACTTAAAAACTCAATTGAGAATACTACCAGCAGAGTAGAACACTTAGAAGATAGAACATCAGACAATGAAGACAAAGTATTTCAACTTGAAAAGAATATAGACAGCTCAGCAAGACTGTTAAGAAACCATGAGCAGAACATCCAAGAAACATGGAATAACATAAAGACACCAAACCTAAGAGTCATTGGGATACAGGAAGGTATAGAGGTCCAAACCAAAGGAATGAGCAATCTATTCAATGAAATAATATGGGAAAACTTCCCAGACTTGAAGAATGAGACAGAATCCCAAATCCTAGAAGCCTACAGGACGCCGAATGTGCAAAATCATAAGAGATCCACACCTAGACACATTATAATGAAGATGCCCAACATACAGAATAAGGAGAAAATTTTAAAAGCTACAAGAGAAAGGAAGCAGATTACATTTAGGGGTAAACCAATCAGGATAACAGCTGATCTTTCAACACAGACACTGAAAGCTAGAAGATCCTGGAATAACATATTTCAAACGCTGAAAGAAAATGGGTTCCAACCAAGAATTGTGTATCCAGCAAAATTAAGCTTCAGGATGGAAGATGAAATTAAAACCTTCCACAATAAACAAAAGTTAAAGGAAATTGCAGCTAGAAAACCATCTCTTCAAAACATCCTCGGCAAAACATTACAGGATGAGGAAAAGGAAAATAATAATGAAAAACAACGGTGGGAGGTAGTACAATCAAGGGGGGAAAATAATCAAAGACAAAAACAAAACATGTTAAGTAATATAAATAAACAAATATGGCTGGAAGAACAACCCATATCTCAATAATAAACCTAAAAGTTAATGGCTTAAACTCACCAATTAAAAGACACAGGCTAGTAGAATGGATCACAAGACAAGACCCAACAATATGCTGCCTACAGGAGACGCATTTGATAGGAAAAGACATACAAAGACTAAAGGTGAAAGGTTGGGAAAAATCATATCACTCATATGGACTTCGGAAACAAGCAGGAGTGTCCATACTCATATCAAATAAAATAGATTTCAAGCCAAAGTTAATCAAAAGGGATAAAGAGGGACACTACATACTGCTCAAGGGAACCATACACCAACAAGACATAACAATCATAAATATATATGCCCCAAACAATGGTGCAGCTATGTTCATCAAACAAACTCTTCTCAAGTTCAAGAGTCTAATAGACCACCATACAATAATCATGGGAGACTTCAACACACCTCTCTCACCACTGGACAGATCTTCCAAACAAAAGTTGAATAAGGAAACTATAGAACTCAATAAAACAATTAATAACCTAGACTTAATTGACATATATAGAATATACCACCCAACATCAAGCAGTTACACTTTTTTCTCAGCAGCATATGGATCCTTCTCAAAAATAGATCATATACTATGTCACAGGGCAACTCTTAGCCAGTATAAAGGAGTAGAGATAATACCATGCATCTTATCTGATCATAATGGAATGAAACTGAAAATCAACGATAAAAGAAGGAAGGAAAAATCATGCATCACTTGGAGAATGAACAATAGGTTACTGAATGATCAATGGGTTATAGAAGACATCAAGGAGGAAATTTAAAAATTCTTAGAGATAAATGAAAACACAGACACAACATATCGGAATCTATGGGACACAATGAAAGCAGTTCTAAGAGGAAAATTCATTGCTTGGAGTTCATTCCTTAAAAAAAGAAAAAACCAACAAATAAATGATCTCATACTTCATCTCAAAATCCTAGAAAAAGAAGAGCAAAACAACAGCAAAAGAAGTAGAAGGCAAGAAATAATTAAAATCAGAGCTGAAATTAATGAAATTGAAGCAAAAGAAACAATTGAAAAAATTGACAAAACTAAAAGTTGGTTCTTTGAAAAAATAAATAAAATCGACAGACCCTTAGCCATGCTAACGAAGAGAAGAAGAGAGAGAACTCAAATTACTAGCATACGGGATGAAAAAGGCAATATCACAACTGACACTTCAGAAATACAGAAGATAATCAGAAATTATTTTGAATCCTTATACTCCAATAAAATAGAAGATAGTGAAGGCATCCATAAATTTCTTAAGTCATATGATCTGCCCAGATTGAGTCAGGAGGATATAGACAACCTAAACAGACCAATATCAATTGAGGAAATAGAAGAAACCATCAAAAGATTACCAACTAAGAAAAGCCCAGGACCGGATGGGTATACAGCAGAGTTTTACAAAACCTTTAAAGAGGAACTAATACCAATACTTTTCAAGCTATTTCAGGAAACAGAAAAAGAGGGAGACTTCCAAATTCATTCTACGAGGCCAACATCACCCTGATTCCTAAACCAGACAAAGACACTTCAAAGAAAGAAAACTACAGACCAATATCTCTAATGAACCTAGATGCAAAAATCCTCAATAAAATTCTGGCGAATCGGATACAAAAACATATCAAAAAATTATACACCATGATCAAGTAGGATTCATCCCTGGGAGGCAAGGCTGGTTCAATATACGGAAATCAATAAATGTTATTCACCACATCAATAGACTTAAAGATAAGAAGAACTATATGATCATCTCGATAGATGCAGAAAAAGCATTCGACAAAGTACAGCATCTCTTTATGTTCAAAACACTAGAAAAACTAGGGATAACAGGAACTTACCTCAACATTGTAAAAGCTATCTATGCCAAGCCTCAGGCTAGCATCATTCCGAATGGAGAAAAATTGAAGGCATTCCCTCTCAAATCTGGAACAAGACAGGGATGCCCTCTCTCACCATTTCTGTTCAACATAGTTCTCAAAACACTGGCCAGAGCAAGTAGACAGACGAAATAAATTAAAGGCATAAAAATAGGAAAAGAAGAACTTAAATTATCACTATTTGCAGATGACATGATTCTATACCTAGCAGTCCCAAAAGGGTCCTCAAAGAAACTATGAGAGCTAATAAATGAATTCAGCTAAGTGGCAGGACATAAAATCAACACACATAAATCAAAGGCATTCCTGTATATTAGCAACAAATCCTCTGAAATGGAAATGAAGACAACCACTCCATTCACAATATCCTCAAAAAAAAAATAAAATACTTGGGAATCAACCTAACAAAAGAGGTGAAAGACTTATACAATGAAAACTACAGAACCCTAAAGAGAGAAATAGAAGAAGATCTTAGAAGATGGAAAAATATACCCTGTTCATGGATAGGCAGAACTAACATCATCAAAATGGCGATATTACCAAAAGTTCTCTATAGGTTTAATGCAATGCCAATCAAAATCCCAACAGCATTTCTTGTAGAAATAGATAAAGCAATCATGAAATTCATATGGAAAAATAAAAGACCCAGAATAGCAAAAACAACTCTAAGCAGGAAGTGTGAATCAGGCGTAATAGCCATACCAGACCTCAAACTACACTACAGAGCAATAGTAACAAAAACAGCATGGTACTGGTATCAAAACAGGCGGGTGGACCAATGGTACAGAATAGAGGACACAGAAACCAATCCACAAAACTACAACTATCTTATATTTGATAAAGGGGCTAAAAGCATAAAATGGAGAAAGGATAGCATCTTCAACAAATGGTGCTGGGAAAACTGGAAATCCATATGCAACAAAATGAAACTGAATCCCTTTCTCTCGCCATGCACAAAAGTTAACTCAAAATGGATCAAGGAGCTTGATATCAAATCAGAGACATGGTGTCTGATACAAGAAAAAGTTGGCTACGATCTACATACTGTGGGGTCGGCTCCAAATTCCTCAATAGGACACCTATAGCACAAGAGTTAATAACTAGAATCAACAAACGGGACTTACTCAAACTAAAAATTTTTTTCTCAGCAAAAGAAACAATAAAAGAGGTAAATAGGGAGCCTACATCCTGGGAACAAATCTTTACTCCTCACACTTCAGATAGAGCCCTAATATCCAGAGTATACAAAGAACTCAAAAAATTAAACAATAAGAAAACGAATAACCCAATCAACAAATGGGCCAAGGACCTGAACAGAGGCTTCTCAGAGGAGGACATACAATCAATCAACAAGTACATGAAAAAATGCTCACCATCTCTAGCAGTCAGAGAAATGCAAATCAAAGCCACCCTAAGATACCATCTCACTCCAGTAAGATTGGCAGCCATTATGAAGTCAAACAACAAGTGCTGGCGAGGATGTGGGGAAAAGGGTACACTTGTACATTGCTGGTGGGACTGCAAATTGGTGCAGCCAATTTGGAAAGCAGTATGGAGATTTCTTGGAAAGCTGGGAATGGAACCACCATTTGACCCAGCTATTGCCCTTCTCGGTCTATTCCCTAAAGACCTAAAAAGAGCATGCTACAGGGACACTGCTACATCGATGTTCTTAGTAGCACAATTCACAATAGCAAGTCTGTGGAACCAACCTAGATGCCCTTCAATAGACGAATGGATAAAAAAAACTGGCATTTATACACAATGGAGTATTACTCTGCATTTAAAAATGACAAAATCATAGAATTTGCAGGGAAATGGATGGCATTAGAGCAGATTATGCTAAGTGAAGCAAGCCAATCCCTAAAAAACAAATGCCAAATGTTTTCTTTGATCTAAGGAGAGTAACTAAGAACAGAGTTGGGAGGAAGAGCATGAGAAGAAGATTAACATTAAACAGGGATGAGAGGTGGGAGGAAAAAGGAAAGAAAAGGGAAATTTCATGGAAATGGAAGGAGACCCTCATGGTTATACAAAATTACATACAAGAGGAAGTGAGGGGAAAGGGGAAAAAAACAAGGGGGAGAAATGAATTACAGTAGATAGGGTAGAGAGAGAAGATGGGAGGGGAGGGGATGGGGGATAGTAGAGGATAGGAAAGGCAGCAGAATAGGATAGTAGAGGATAGGAAAGTACAACAGACACTAGTGTAGCAATATGTAAAACAGTGGATGTGTAACCGATGTGATGCTGCAATCTGTATACGGGGTAAAAATCGGAGTTCATAACCCACTTGAATCAAAGTGTGAAATATGATATGTCAAGAACTATGTAATGTTTTGAACAACCAACAATAAAAATTAAAGAAAAAAATAAAATAAAATAAAGGGGGGTCAGAGTAGAGAAGACAGATGGCAAAGCCATTTAGGAGGTAGAGTCAATGTAATTTTGCATTAGATGAAAATAAGATTTCTTTCCTAAAGAGCACATAGTCTAGTGGAAAAATCTAAAGAGGAACAAAAAACATGTTCTATATTGTGCTCAATCACTGAAACATAGAAAAAAGAGAGTGGAAAGATTAGGCTAATTCTAGATCAAAATAGCTAAGGATTTATCTTTGTTCCCAAGGTATAAGAAAGATGTTTTAAATTCTTGAGAAAAGAAGTAAAATGATTTTGAGCAAAGAAATGACAAGTCATTAGGAATAGTCAAATCAAAAGCACAATAGCACAATAAGATACCACTTCACATGCATAAGGATGGCTACAATCAAAATGATGGACAGTAAAAAGCAGAGATGATATTGAGAAATGAGAACCCTTATTCATTGCTGATGGGGATGTAAAATAGTACAGCTGCTCTGGAAACCATTTTGGTAATTGCTCAAAATGTTACAAGGATTACCATATGACCTAGCAATTTCTCTCCTGGGTACATATGTAAGAAAATTGAAAACATATGTCCGTATAAAAACTTCTACAACAGTATTACTCATAACAGACCAAAAGTGGAAACCAAATATCCATTAACTGATAAATGCATATACAAATTGTAAAATATTCATACAATGGAATATAATTCATCCATAGTAATACATACTATGAAAACAATGAACCTTGAAAACATGTTAAGTGAAATAAGCCAGATACAGAGGCCACATATTGTATGATTCCATTTATATAACACGTCCTGAATAGACAAACCCATAAAAACATAATGCATAGTGATTACAAAGGGTTGAGGTTGAAAAGGAAAAAATGGGGAGTGACTATTAATATGTAACTTTTCAGGGCTAATAACAATGTTCTAAAGTTAGTGGTGTGGCTATACAACTCCTTGAATATGCTACTAATCAATAAACTATACACTTTAAAAGTGAATTTTATGGTATATGAATTACATCTGAACAAAACTTATAAACAAAAACCACAATGTGTTACTATTTCATACATAATAGAATAAGACACCAATGTTGGTAAGGATGTAGAATATCACTGTTAAAAGTTAAATGGTACAGCCAAGTGTAGTGATGCATGCCTGTAATCCCAGTGGCTCTGGAGGCTGAGGCAGAAGGATCACAAGTTCAAAGCCAAACTCAGCAATTCAGTGAGTCCCACAGCATAGCAAGACCCTGTCTCAAAATAAAAACAAAGAACTGGGGATACTACTCAGTAATTAAGTACCCCTGGGTTCAATTCCTGGTACCAAAAAAAAAATTGGAAATAGTATAACTGATCAACTGATTTGGAGAATTATTTCCAGTGTGTTATAAACAGGTATCTATCCTATAATACATCAATTCAATTCCTAGTTTTCTACTCAAAAGAAGTGAAAATTTATGATCACAAGACTTGTACACAAATTTTCATAGTACCTTATTTATGACAATCTAAAAATGGAAGTTATCCAAATATCTATCAACAGAAGAATGGATGAACACACTGTGGTATTTTTTACAATAAACTACTATTCAGCAATCAAAACAAACAGATAGGTGCAGCCACATGGATGAACTTAAATTCATTCTCTTGATGTAAAGAACTTAGATACACACACACAATCATACTGCATGACTCTACTTTTAAAAAGCTAAGGAGTAGGTAAAACTAATCTATCACGGCAGAAAAGACAGCAGTGGTTTCCAAGTCAGGATAAAGGCAAAGAGAACATTTGGAGGTTGTTACAGTTTGAATCTGGAATATCCCCCAAAGGTTTATGTGTTGAAGACATGGTCCCCAGCTGGTGGCATTCTTGGGAGGTAGTAGAAACTTTAGGAGTAAAGCCTAGTTGGAAGAAGTAGGTCACTGAGGATATATCTTGTTCTAGGCTGTATCCCTCTGCATCCCAGCCACCATGAGGTGGGTACCTTCACTCTGCCACATTTATGTTCTGCCTTGCCATGGGCCCAAAGCAATGGAGCTATCCAACCATAAAATGAAACCTCTGAAATCATGAGCCAAATAAATCTTTCCTCCTTTAATCTGAGTTTATGTCAGGTATATTGTCACAGAGATGGAAAGCCAATACAGACGTAATAAAAGTAATCCTGGTGGTTATATAGGTTTATAAAATTGTCAAAACTAACCAAATAAACATTTAAAATCTATGCATTTTAATAGATGTAAACTTTATCCCAAGTTTTTTTTTAAGGGTAGTGAGAAAAACTAATGTTTCTACTAAATAGTCATGAATAAAGAAAGTAATAGGATGTCTTGGATAGGTTTTAAATACTCCAGAACAAAAAAAAAATAGAGGTTCAAGTTAAAGATTGGCATAATATTAATAAACTAGATCCTACACTTTTTTAAATATTCTTTCTAGGTTGTGTTTGTTTGAAAATTCCCATTAAAAAAGTTTAAATATATTCATTCATAAATAAATATTTCTTACTGTAGTTCTGTGGCACAAGTTCTGGGTTCTTAGGAGTTCTCAACTTATAGGATACATCCCCAATATTAACAGTATCACCTAAAAAGAGAATAAAGAAAACACACATTACAAGGGACAAGTGACATATACCATACCTTTATCAACAATGATTCTCCTGACTTACAGAGAGGACATCACAGAAATGTACTACACATATGACTATGTTAAAGGCAGTGCATTCAAAAACTTCTGTCCACAGTATAAGTTATATCAGGGAGAAATGAAGTATTATTAAAATTCACATTTCAAATTTGGGTTAGCAGGGCTGGGGATGTGGCTCAAGCGGTAGCGCGCTCGCCTGGAATGCGTGCGGCCCGGGTTTGATCCTCAGCACCACATACCAACAAAGATGTTGTGTCCGCCGAGAACTAAAAAAATAAATAAATATTAAAAAATCTCTCTCTCTCTCTCCTCTCTCACTCTCTCTTTAAAAAAAAAAAAGCCCTTTAAAAAAAAAATTGGGGTTAGCAAAAAAAGATGAAGCACAATACAATATTAACCACCTTTGTTTTTTCATTAATAGTAATGCTAACATAGGCAATAATAATACAGAAGATATATGTTATTTAAGAGTATCCAAAGCATGAATAGTTGAATTTTTAACACATATCCTCAACCTTTTTATATCTTTATACATCCTTATTTTACTACGTACAATTTCAGGTTCTCTAGCAATCCACCCCAAAATTTAATATTTCTAGATCCATATTAAAAGAACAAAACTCTAAGTGACATAAATGCCAAGAAGCTCAACATGAAACAAGTAGAAAAAGAACTACAAAAGTTCTCAGTAACTTCTATACTTTCAAGTTTTTAAACTAACATTAATTTATGACTGATTTTCTAAAGTGCAGGACTAAACCAAATAATTGCTCTCTGCTTTGTCCTAACAGCAAGTGAGGCATACTGACACCATCTGCACCTGGAACTTTGGACATGGTTCAAAGACACTCAAAAAGTAGTTGTGGAAAATTCATATTTCAGAATGGCCAGTTTATAACTAGTCAGATACTCTAGAGACTAAGAACTTAAATCATGGTGATAATAACAACCATCTTCAGTCTCTGGTCTTCACACTTTCAAAGACCAGTAGCAACATCATCACCTGAAAATTATTAAAAATGCAAATATTCAGGTCCCCCAGAACACTGAATCAGAAACTCTAGAGTATTGTCCAGCAATCTGCTTCAGCAAGCCCTCCAGGTCATTTTTAATGCAACTTTGAGAATCACTGGTCTTTAAATTCTAATATTCTCAAAAATGTAGTGGTCAGTAGGGTCTCACAGTACAACCTTAACTACTTCCAGGCATTGGCTGACAGATTATGCTACCCTATTTTTCTTAGTGCAAAGAAAACATAAAATAGCTACTTTCTAAAGTATCAGTTTTTAAAGTATAACCTTCCTTACAAATATAAGAGAGATACTTACTGCCTTTTATTACAGAATAGTTATAAAGAATTATAGCTGTGTCATTTTCAAATGAGAATCCTTCATAAATGTTATTTCAATTCTTAAAAAGACTATAATTATCTGGCAGCTCATTTTCCCCTTTAACCATGTGAAGATAGAGGTAAAAGGTGTCAACATGAACCAAAAAGTTAGCCCTCACTAAAACATCTAATCAGTTGGCACCTTGATTTTGGAATTTCCAAACCCCAAACTGTGAGAAATAAATTTCTGTTGTTTGTGAATAATCCAGTTTATGAAATTTGTTATAGCAGCCCAAGCAGACTAAGACATCTCTTGATATGTTTTTTACAAAAAAAATTTAACTTAATATTAAATAACAGGGGAATCACAAAATAAAACATGGTATATCTATAACTTTTTTACTGAGGTTTTTTTTAAAGTAGTAAAATTTTTCCTCAGTATTTAGAACTGCACTTTTGATCTTCCCATCAAAAAGCTCAACTCAGTATTCCCATTCTGCTAATGGCTACTTCTTCCTTCCAGCAGTTCAGACCACAAAGCTTGGAGTCAAGAAATTCTTAATTTTTCTCTTTTATACCCTAATCCATGGTAGTCCAAAAAGCCTTCTCTCACATATCTTGACAGATTTTCTGTTTCAACCCTTGCTCCACTACAGTCTAGTCTCAATAGAGTACCTACAGTGATCCTAATAAAATATGCATCAATACCAATCCTCTGGTCAATCCTCCATTCTTTGCAATAGCCTACAGGTATATTTTTAATCTAGCTCCCCCAGTTTCCTCTCTGACTTCATCTCCTATAATTTTTCTCTGCACTCATCCTACTCCAGCCACAACTGGTCTCCTCCCTATTTCTTGTTTCTGCGCTGGATTTTTCTACTAACTAAAATGCCTTACCAAGCATATCCATTTGTCAATCAGAGACCTTGAAAGAAACAGATGGGATATTGTTACATTTAAATTGAGTAACTGAAAAGAGTATGATCAAGAAACGATTAACAAAGGTGAGGGCAGAAAAATAATAAGAATAATGCAATATCCTGGGACTAGCCATAACAGAAAACCATGACCACCTCTAGGCCTAAAAAGCCAGAAGAGCAAGCAAGGAAAGAAGGAAACTAGATAAAGCAACATCCTAACCTCTTTCTCTGTGAAAGAAAACAGCAAAACCATGATGACGACCTGGGCAACAAGGGAGCTAGAGAATAAATATGAAGGAAAAAAGAAGAAAAAAAAACTTGACAGAAAAGTAGAAATAGATAAATTCACAGTCATCTAAATAATTTAATGTATTTCTCCAGAAATTGATGGAAGGAACAGGGGGAGAAAGGAATACAGAAGTTAGGACAATTGCTTCTTAGTCTTTTGTCTAAGATTAAGTATCAAAGATAAGGGCAGAGAAGAGTATTGATCTGAAATTACTTGACCTACAAAACCTTTTTGGAACATTACACCCAATGACAGCATATTACAAGTTCTTTTTAAATGTACATGGATAATTCACCCAAGTATATCATAAACTGGACCATGAAGCAAGTCTTGATAAATTTCAAAGGACTAAAATCATAGAGTATGCTTTCTGGCCACAGTGAAATTAAACTAGAAATCAAATCAAAAAGGTATCTGAAAATCCCCAAACATTAGAGCATCAAGCAAGAGGCTTCTAAAAATGTAAATCAACTTAGTAAACTAGCTGAAAACCTAACTTAATATACTTTTATATTAACTGAGTCTTAGCCAGTCACACCAAGCCCAGCTTCAGTCAACACAGGTTGCCAACTGATCAAACCATGGGCAAATAAGGCAAACAGTGAACTATAATCCATCAAGTTATTTCTGAACTGCACTTGTTTCTTGTCCATAAGTGCTGCTTGCCCTCATTGCTATGTGAACCTCGCTGAAACTTTTCTGGTTCTAGAGCTGATTTGCCAATCATTCATTGCTTAGTTAAACTCTTAAATTTGATTTGTATGAAGTTTTTAATAAGCTTTGACAAAGAAGTTGGTTTAGTTCATGGTTTCTCAAACGTGGCACTATTGACATTTTGGATAGATACTTCTTCATTGTGACAGTGTTATAGTTTAGATATTAAGTGACCCAAAAGCTCATGTGTGAGACAATGCAAGAAAGTTTAGAGGTGAAATGATTGGGTTATGAAAACCTTAACAGAGTCCATGAATTAATCCTCTCATAGGGATTAACTTGGTGGCAACTGTAAGCAGGTAAGGTGTGTCTAGAGAAAGTAGGTCATAGGGAGCATGCCTTTGGGATATATATTTTGTTCCAAGAGAGTGGAGCTGTCTCTTTCCTGGTGGGGGTGTTTTCCTCTACCACACTGTTCTGCCAAGATGTCCTGCCTTATCTTTGGACCAGAGCCATGGAGTTGGCCATCTAGAAACAGCCATCTATGTTCAGAGACCTCGGAAACTGTGAGCACCAAATAAACTCTTCCTCTCTAAAATTGTTCTTGTCAGGTCTTTTGGTCACAGCAGCAAAAAAGCTCACTAAAACAGAGGAGCTGTCCTGTGTATTATAGAATGTTTAGCAGTATCACTGGTCTCCACACACAAAATGATAGTAGTAGCCCTCCCTCATGGTTCTGACAACCAAAACCATCTCCAGACCTTGCCAAATGTCCCCTGGGGGAGGGGAATCACCTCAGGTTAAGAACAAATGGGTCAGTGGCACCTTTCTTTAATACACAAAACTGAGACCCAAGAGAAAACCAAATATATCAATTTCCATCTTGGTCTATGTGTTCCTGGTATGGGTCTTCCTAATGATTTGTACGTTTACAACTCTTCTGGAATATTTCTGCCAAATTCTTTAATATATAAACACTATCAGAAGATCCTCAGAGTCAAAATGTCCTATTGCAGGGTCAAAATGGTTAATAATTTCCCAAGGTTCAATACCAAGTCAATATAGAATTAAGACCTAAACCAAAGTATAGTTCTTTTCCCTTTATACTGGATTTCTCAGTTTAAGCCAGAGTTCTATATTTTCCCTCCCCGGTGTCATTTATTACTATTTCTATTATAGCCCAAAAGTGTAATCTCAAAATCACAAAAATGTTTATAAATGGACATTTATTTCACTGTTTATGTTTTAAAATAGACAATCTACATATCCAAGAATGAGAAACCAATAAGATAAATTATGTGGATAAATACATTAATTTAATAATTCCTATTTTAAATGATCATGCATGGCAATATTATGTTGATATATTCACAATAATGTGTCACAAAACACATATCCCATTTTTCAAATGATGTTCTTGCATAAATGTTTTATTATAGTGAGATCAATAAAACTTGATAGGATTAACAGCAAAAAAGTGACAATTGGGGCTTGGATTGTGGCTCAGTGGTAGAGTGCTTGCCTAGCATGTGTGAGGCACTGGGTTCAATTCTCAGCACCACATATAAATAAACAAAATAAAGTCCATTAACAACTAAAAAAATATTTTTAAAAAGTTGACAATTATAAATTTGGGTGAGAGGACTGTTTAGGGGATTTGTATTTTCCAGTTTTCTATAATGAATATAGATTGATTATGCAAAAGTATTTTGAAGTATTTCTATAAACATTTAATTCATACACAGAAGTCATAAAGAAAAAGCAGTGAATCCATTGTGTTGAAAGAGAACACTAAATGTCATAGTGGATTTACATAGTTCTGTTTCTGAGTTTCTCATTTTATTTCTAGTATATTTGAATCCATTTCACATCAGAGTCCTACGAACCAACTTACTTGGCTCCATCTGTGAAAACACTACAATATTCTTTATTGAAAACTCTGCAGTAAATAAACTCCTTGTTAACTAACCCCTCTGTTTCTAAAACCAAGAGACACTACTACTAATAGAAGTGTAAAGGGATAAAGAATTTACAAATTGAAGATACTTACTCTATCTAAAAACAAAGAATAAAAAACAGTGGCTTTGGGATTTTGTGTTGTTTTGTTTTTCCATAAATGACCTATCTTTCTTCTTATCAGGCTTAGTGAAGTTTCTATCTTGAGAGCCAACAACACAATCACAGCTTCTCACACTGGTTCTCTGATCTTTAACCTAGTAAGCCACTGAAGGCTTATTAAATACAATGTGTTGGCAGGCCCCAAAGCAACATAATGATAAATAAGACATAAAGTCCAGGGGAAAGAAGAATGTGTTATTTATGTACTTTGCTGTGTACTTTTTTTTCCCCAAAACTGCTAAGGAAGCAATGTCAATTATAAAGAGGAGTTAGTAAATTATTGGTCACATATATCAGTGCAGCTCAGAGCCTCTTTTCCTCTTTTCATTATAAATATGAATCCATTATGAACTACCGCTTTTTTTTTTTTTTTTTTTTTACATTTGTCAACATATGACCTCTGGTTCCAAATAGGCCACTCCAACCTGGAAGGCCTTGCCCTAACATGTCAGGGTAGCCAAGAACTGCCTTCTGTTTCCCTGGCTCATAACTTTTCTTACTTGAGCCCAGATCTCTGGTAAGTTTCCAGGTGCATGGATCCACATGCCTCAAACCTTCAGCATTACAAATCTTTGTAGCAGCAAGACAAGTTAGGTCAACATACTGTACTTCTTGTGTTCTGATTCTGCCAAAGTCAATGGCTGAGTCTAAGAATTTAAACTGTTATTCACATATCTGTGACTTGCATTTGAAACAACGCCTATACTTTGAATTGTTGAACATAACACAAATTTTGAGGGCATTTATCACCATCTATATAATACAGACTTAAAATTTACATTCACATGTGTTTCTAATATTTTTACAATCAAAAAGTATTATTCAGGTATAGAGAGTAACTTCTATTTTTAAAAATGTGTCAATTAACTCTACTCCATCTGCCTATCCAGATACTTCTGAACCTAAAAGTAACTGGTTTCATTTCTTCTAAAGCCACTGAAGCAGAATAACTTTCACCTAGCTAAGAATGTATAATACTAATAATATATGTACTGAATTGCAAGTTGAATCCTCACAACAACCCTATCTTCCTAACCTCATTTTACAGTTAAAATTGGAACACAAGTAACCTACCTTCAAGTCCTCAGGGCTAGATAGCAACCAAGACTGTTTAGCTCTAAAACCCAAGGTATAGATTATGGTACATGCCTGCCCTTGACCTCTGCATTTAGGATAGAGGAGCAACAAACAACAAATAACATAACAAATAAAAACAAAACAAATATTCTAGACACCACAACTGGAGAAAGGCAAACTCTGAATTTCAGTTCTGCTGGAAGCATTTGTTCAATGAATGAATGAATGAACCGGAGGTAAAACTGACTCATTTCGTGGGAAGAAAAAGTATTAGGTGAAGAGAGAAAGCAAGAAGAACAATGAAATCTACGATTTCATAGTGAAAACCTCCATCATTCTAAGCAACAATGTCATTGACAAAATTTTTCCTAGAAATAACTTAGACATTGAAGAACAGCAACATACATCTCTTCCCTTAATCATCACAAACACTCAAATACCAATATAAAACAAAGAGGATTCCTGAAACCACCTCAAGTAAAGACAAAAAAAAGCCAAGTTTAGAAATCAGAACATGTAGTTCTAGTGTAGTCACTAGTTGCGTGATCTGTAGCAAATCACAACAACACACACACACACACACACACACACATTTAGTGTTTAGGCTAAATGATTTAGCTGTGATTTTCAGCTCTAAGAATATGTGGAACTTGGAAAGACTAGTGTAGATCTCGAAAAGATTTGTGGAGATATATCACAGAGTCAACTATGGGTTCTTTGACCAGAATGTATGCTTTTACTCAATGTCAATCCCTGCAGGGAATATGGCATAGCTATATGGCATAGCACTATGGCTTCCAGGCCCAAGCCTTTGGGGCACTCAGAAAGCAAGGTCAATTCCAGCTTTCAAAAACTTGCAAGGCTGCTGCATTAACCTCTACATGTACTATAATTCAAGTCAGATTTCTGGGGGTAAACGCGCCAGTGGAGGAGGAGAACAGGTCATCAGGATCTTTAGTCCAGACCCTCAAGTTACAGAATGAAGCCCAGAGAGTGCCAGCGCTTTGCCCCACATTACGCAGCAGTTAGCAGAGAGATGGGACGAGAACTTAGATCTCTCAGCAACCGTGACAGCAAGTGCTCCAGCCGAGTGCCGCGAGGCAGCAGCCGGCAGAGGCCCGGACCCAGCGCAGGCTGCAGGGAGCACGGCGGGGGCGCCTGGGTTACCTGTGTCTGCCCCCGCCCCGGCGTGCAGCAGTCTGACCTCCGGCCGCTGCCCATCGCTGCCCGGCCTGGCCCGCACCACCTGCCGCAGGAGCAGTCGCACACGCCGCGAAGCCGAGGCCCCGCGGCCGCCAGGCGCTCCGAGGAGCAGGAGGCGGGATTGCATGGAGCCGGGGTCCTGCCAGGGACAGCTAAGGGTCCCAGGCCCAACCGCGTCCCGGGACCACAGCGAGAACCGGTGCGGCAAGAGGGACAGGAAGCGACACCACGCTGAGTCCGCCGGAAACTCCTTCCCCCGGCTCGGCCGGCTCAGCCCTCTTGGCCCGGCCCACCGGGGCGGAGAGAGCCCGGGGAGCGCTAGCTCGTGGGGCCGGCTTGGGCACTCGGGCTGCTGGACCTCCGCTCCTGCGCACCTCGCCTCCCCAGCGACCCCTCACCTGGATTCTCCAGGCCTGCCTCCAGTCGTGGCCCTGTCGCCCCATAAACTCTGGGGAGTTCAGAAAATGCTGAAGGGTTTTAGGAGCATCGGAATTCAGATAACTCGCACTGGCTTCATTTCTCGGTCTTATTGTAATGCGCTTTACCCGTATGTTACTTCAAATCCTTTTTGGGAATTGAGAAAACATGCATGAGATTATGGGAACTTTCACCCATGTTGATTCATTGTAACCATACCAGTGTTTCCATCCAGTAACTGAAAGCCTTAACCTTTGGAGGTTTTGTTGTTTCTGTTTCTGAATGTTTTATTATCCCTTCCTAAAATCCGAGTGAAAATTTTACATTGTGATGGTAAATACTGCTAAACTATCAGAAAGGATCCCAATCAAGCACTTTTCAGTCATGCAGCAATACAAGAGTTATATAAACATAATTTATATTTCTAGTAGGAGAAAAGTAGGGCACTGGCTAAGACAGCCTCCTTTTCATACATTCCAAAAGCAGAAACGGTCCTACCACAATGCAGAGGAAGCCTAATGTAATACTACATCACCAAAATGTCAGGAGTGAATTGACCAAGGCAAAAAGTTATCAAGTTCTACAAACAAACATCCAACAAAGAGAGCAGGCCTCACTTTTAGCTAAAGGCCTTGCTAATTCTAAAGCTGCCACTGTCTTTAAATACATATTGAACACCTATCTCACAAGCACATAAATCTATGATAGATGCTGAGAAGAAAGTGATTGAGATGAGGCTGTAAAATGGAAGCTAGGCTGAGTAAAGAAGGCTTTATGCATCCTGCTCAAAGACTGGGACTTGAGTAATGAAGGCTGACACAGGCTTCTAACCTAGTTAGGGAGACGGTGAAAATAAAGGTAATAAATACTCAATGTATTACAACATGGTTTCATTAGTATCTTATTTATTCTTCACAACCACCCTAGGAGACTGCTAGAGAGAGATGACACAGATGTAGGTAGGATACAAGCTTATAAAATGCTTTGCTTACTTTGAGCACATACTATGTGCCAAAGATTGTGCTAAGCACTTTAATGAATTATTTCACACAACGCTTTTATTGAGGTACTATTTAACCCCTCCTTTTACAGATGAAGAAACTGAGGCTGAAAGAGTTAGATACACTTGGTCAAGACATCTATGTTTAATGTCAACAGAACCCAGTACACATCTGAAAGAATGGAGAAAAAAACTAAAGCAGTTAGCAAAATGATTGATATAAGCACTAAGAGCTCTTAGAGATAATGGGGAGGGGGGGAGTCAATGAAGAGATTGATATGGGTTTGAGCACCCAGTCATTCAACCACATTTATTAAACAACTATTGTATAAACAGGACCTTGCTAGGTACTTTGAAATAAAGGGCTTGCATGAAGTATAGAAGACAGACATACAAACAAAGAATTACATAATACAGTGAGACATGTGTAGGAGATTTAGCCTCAAGATACTCTAAGATACTCTAAGTCACACCTAGGAAAAGTCAGTGAGGGTTTTCAGAGTAGGTGATGTTTGACATGGTTCTTAAAGGATATACATGAGTAGATCAACCGAACAACTTGTCCTAAAGATGTATTCAACTGAAGGATTTGCTTCTGGATATTTGTACTAAAACCAGGGTCTCACTAAATTGCCAAGGCCGGCCTTGAACTTGGAGTCCTCCTGCTCAGCCTTTCAAGTAGCAGAGATTACAGGCATGTGCCACCATGCCCAGCTATCACCATATACTCTTGCATTATGTTTATTTATTACTTTTTTCAACTTAGTTGCCTATTTTTATTTTTTAAATTAAGTGTATTTATCAACATACTTAAATCCATAAAATTTTTACATATCAATGGGATACCATGTGATTGGGGGCAGGAGGGGGGTGGGGGGGCAGGTCAAGTACCAGGGATTGAACTCAGGGGCACTCAACCACTGAGCCACATCCCCAGGTCTATTTTGTATTTTATTTAGAGACAGAGTTTCACTGAGTTGTTTAGTGCCTCGCTTTTGCTGAGGCTGGCTTTGAACTCAAAATCCTCCTGTCTCAGCCTCTGGAGCTTCTGGGATTACAGGCATGTGCCACTGAGTCCAGCCACATGATATTTTGATACATGCACAGCTATCTATTTTTAAAAGTGAGGAGCAATAAGTCTAGGTGCATTGACTTAAAATGACATTTAAGACATATTATTAAGTTATCAAAGCAAGCAGAGTCCTGGGCATGATAAAACTAATAGTAAAAGGCATAACAATAAGAATAGCCATGAGGGCTGGCGTTGTAGCTCAGTAGTAGATCACTTGCCTTGCAGGCATGTGTCAATCACTGGGGTTGATTTGCAGCACAACATTAAAAAAAAAGTCTCATCAACAAATAAAAAATAAATTTTAAAAAGTCTAAAAAAAAGAATAGCCATAATAGTAAAAGCAAAAGAAATGTACAGTCCCCTTTCATGCCTGTTGATATGCGTTATGTAGGTGTACAGAACAGTGTGGCGCATCATGAACAGGAGTGTTATCATGGTTACCTCAGCGGGGTGGAGACTGGCATAAGAAAAACTTTGATTTCCTTCAGTGTTATATTAAATTACAAAATAACACATTTGTTGTAATGAATGCAAGTTCAAACAAGTGTCTATTATTTCTGTAATTTAAAAAAGAAGGAAGAGAAGCCACTGTATCAATGGGCAGTATGCCCCTTAGAAAATGCCAAATAACACAAATATTATTGCCCAACTTAAGATGAAAAAAATGTTTGTGAATATCAGACAGGCAGCAATTTTTAAAAAAGAGACTCGATAAGAAAGATGAAAATCATCTTAAATATTGCTGAGGATGAAGGTGGAAACTGGTACAGTTATTCTGGGATACAATATGACAACCTGTATCAGGGACCTAGATACACCCCTCTAGGACTCTAGCTTACTAAAATAGATGTTACTGTAGTCTTAGGGTGAGGAAGTTTTCTGAAGCATTATTTATGACACTAAAATATTGAAAAGTAATTGCTCAATAGGAACGGTTAACTGAATTATAACTTTGCAGTCATGAAATCTTTATACTTAGTGTTTAAAAATATAAAAACCAAAATTTTATATCCAACATGATTCTAATTTTTATAAGGACATAAAATATAGAAAAATATCATTGGAGTGATCAATTCATGGGTAAACAAAAATTTTTTGAACCTTTTTGTTTTAAATATTTCTGCCATAAACATATTAATTTCAGTATTGGGGAAAATAACAAAATGAAAGGGAAAAAATTGTTAGCTCCGTTTCCACACCAAGAGAATGAACTCTCCTTGACACACTTAAATCCATGAATTTAGGACAACCTATTATCTGACCAATGTCAAGTAATTGAATAGTCTGTTTCTCAATTCATACATTTCCCAAAGGTCTTAGAAGATGTACCTCTTTAGCTACCAAGAAGCCATTACTCCCAGAAAAAAAAAAGAAAACCCATAAACAAAAGTAAAATCATCTCTTTCCTCTCTCATTTTTTCTTTTCTCAAGAGAAATTCCTCTGTACATACAAGAATTGGACAACAGTTTGTGCCCTTTTATGAATTTAAAGAACTGGCACCATGAATGGGATCCCGAAAACAATGTGTACAGATGGAATGAATGTAAATATCACCTTGAATGGAATTGGTCCTCATCCTGTCCAGCCAATCTGGCTGTTGATTACTTGAGTCTAGAGCTCAGGAGAAGGTGTGGGCTGAGATATGAGGTATGAGTATCATTAGCATATGCATGACAGTTGAAACCATGGGAGCAATCTCCATCTAAATCAGTGATTCTCAGCAAGCCAACAGTTTCATCCCTCCCTTATCCCTAGTCCCTTGGGGAACATTTGGCAATGTCTGGAGTCATTTTTTATTTTCATGACTAACTAGGGGTCAGGTGCTTCTGGCATCTAGCAGGTTGAGATTAGGGATGCTGCTAAACATCCTTCAGGAAAAGGACAACCCCTTATAACAAAGAATTACCTGGCCCAAAATGTCAATAGTGCCTACATTGGACAATCCTAAAGATTTTACAAACAATTTAAACTCAAAATTGAATTCATCCCTTCTTCATTAAACTTGTTTCTCCTCATATGTCCCTAAGTCTCTAGTAACCCATATTGATTTGGTAAGCTAAGTATAAACTGTGGGGCTTCCTTCAACCTTTTTATATCTTCACTTCTTGTATCCAGATAAACAAATCTCATCTAATTTACCTTTTTCATAGCTATCTAATCCTTTCCTTCTTTTCTGTCTCTATGTCATTGCCCTGGTTTAGACCTTAATCATAATTTGCTTGCTACAGGAACCTCCTAACTTATCACTCTTTAATCTCTTCTCCACCCCATTTCCAGGATGAACTTTCTAATGTGGAAATCTAATTGTCATTTATAACACGAAATCCTTGACTGATTTTTCTTTACCCTCAAAATTAATTGAAAACTCCCTATTAATTACATGAGTACCTTCATGATCCAAACTTTTCCCACCAGTCACTCTACAATATTATATTTTTTTAAAAAATCTTCTTTTAGTATTCTGCCTCCTCTAATAGAATTTGGACATCCTAAGAGTAAAATCAGTATCTCATTCCTGGACCTCTCATGTCTTGCACAGATCTAATTTATGTTTGTTGGACTAATGAAAGAGATCACTCTGAGAATGTGCAGGAGCAAGAGAATCAAAGAAGCTAGGACAGAATCCTGAAGAGCACACTTTAAGGTTAGGCAGATGAAATCAGGAGGCTGAAAAGAGGGTGAGAGATGTAGAACCAGGAAATCGTAGTGTCAACAAAACCAAGAGCAGACTAGACCATCTGAAGGAAAACAGGATTATCAGATGCCACAAAAAGAAGTCAGTTAAAAGGGAAACTAAAAATAGTAAAACATATCAGAAAACATGGCAGTCGTTTGCAACCTTTCCCAGGGTTGTTTTAATGACATATGAGCACATAGCCAAGTACATGGTGCTGAGTTTGGGATCACTGCTCAACAATAGCACCAGAAATTGGGAAGATTGGACACAGAAGGAGAATGAGCACAAAGTGAAACTGCTAGTTACCTCTGTTTCTGTCTATCAGTATGTCTGACCACCAGAGCCTTTCAAGAGTAATGGCTTCTGCTTTATTTCTGCATTCCATAGTTCTTATTTCAGGCAGCCCTAACCTAGAACCACACAGCAAAAGGAATTCCAAGAAAGGTAGCCTCAAATGGGAGTGGTGGTTCCAAGTTGACCACACAAAATCCAGCACACATCCCTTTGCTTAAAAATTTTAGGAAAACACTCATTTATATTTACCCACATGTTTACCATTTTCAGTGCATTGCATCCCATCCTATGAATCTGTATTTCCATTAGGTAATATTTTCCTTCAACATGAAGAACTTTAGTTAGCTTTTCTGCTAGTGCAAGTCTACTGGCATGAATCGCTTGATTTGTGTGTACCTGAAACATTAATGTCTTCTTTCTTTCTGAAAAACATTTTCAGAATACAGAATTTCTGTTTTTTTTTTCCTTTGGTCCTTTACAAGTGTCATCATAGCTGGGTATGGTGTCTCGTGTGTATGTCTGTGTGTGTGTGTGTGTGTGTGTGTGTGTGTGTGTGTAAGAAAGAGAAGCCGAGACAGAGAGTTTTTGGGGGTGGTTTTTTTTTGGGGGGGGCTGCTTTTGAGCTTTTTTCTTTATCTATATTTTTCATAAGTTGAACCATAATATGCTTAGGTGTGGTTTTCTTTATAGAGTTTCTAAGATTCCTGATCTGTGGTTGATTTTTTTTTAAGTTGAACATGAGAAAATGTTGGCATAAATATACCAAATATATATTTATGTGATATGATATTATTCATATCCTGGGATAATTTCCAATTCCTAGGGAAGTCTTCAATGACTTTTCTAAATCAATTTCTCAATTATGTTATCTGACAGTACCATCTATCCCTCCTTTGTAATATTAAGCATGGTCATAATGTTACATTTGTCTCTGTGCTTATTTGGCTAGTAAATGTCTTCTGAGCAAAGTGTGAACTCCATGAAAGTAAAAATCCTGTCTTTGTAGTTGTTGCATTGCATTATATTCCCAGCATCTATATCAGTGACTGGTGCCTACTGGGAATTCAGTAAATATTTGTTGAATGATTAATTCCTGAATAAAATAAATAAGATACTGAAAAACTGTTAACATCATACTTTGATTTGTAATAAGACATCAGTAAATCTTGGATACTATTTATAATTAAAATTCCCAAATGCATTTATCATAAAATTGCTTGTTTTATATCATGAAACTACTATTTTTAAAAATTATTTTGAAAATGCTGGTAAAGACTATTTTTCAAGGTTTCAGGCTGTGAAAGAAAGAGGTAGGGTGGAGTTAGATAAAGATACCTCATCAATGAAGTGAGCTGGGAATGTAGCTCAGTGGTAGAGCATTTGCCTAGCATGTGTTAGGTCCACAAAAAAACACAGAATCAACGAAGTCCTTTGGTTTCCTGATGGGAATGGCTTGGGGAATCAAGATTAAACAGCACAGTTCCAAGAAGTTTTTCTCCAAATTATTTCCTCTCTATCTAGAATGACTTTTGTAATAAATAAGGTAAAAGTACAGCTTCTTAAATGCCCTGTATATTCTCTTAAAGTTCCCCTGGCTTCAGGAGTGTTCTGTTAGGGTTTCTCCATGCTAGAGCTGGGAGTAGCGTAGATCCCATACCCTAACCATCAGGAGAAGTTGGAGTTGCTACTACACAATGGCAGCTGGGTGGAGTGTGTGGTGTTCAGGTAATCCATGGGAATAACTCTTCATTCTCAGTTGCCTAGTTTGAATGGCAAATCAACAAACAGAAGCTGCAGGTTCATGGTAACCAGGGACTCTGACCTCACAAGAATGAGGTCCTTGGTTATTGCAAAGTGAATATAGAAAGGCAGTTGCAGCCTCCAGATCCATTGTGCAGCAGTGGGGGCTTGAGTCCTTCCAAATGATCGATCTATTTATTTATTTATTTATTTATTTATTTATTTATTTATTTATTTGGTGTGTTTCCCAAGAAACAACACCACTAGAATCCAAAGAAGCTGTTTCCAAATTAAATGAACTTAGTATAAAAAAGCATGTGGTGCAGAGTGGACAGTAGTGGATACCATAGAATTATGCTCAGATACGCTCTTCAGAGCCTAACTACTTATACCTGAGGTGCTGGGACTATCAGCTGCTAATGGTTCACAATTGTGTCCCTCACAGGAACATATTCTCCACCACAGGGTGGTTATGCTAATTTCTAGAGAGCATCTTATAGCCAATGACTGGCAATGACAGGAATACAAAGGTCCTGCCGGCTTGGTTCAATGTGAGATAAATACCAAAGGACCATCTTCCCTCCAGATATTTTTTTTTATTACTAGGGATTGAACTCAGGGGCACTCAACCACTGAGCCACATCCCCCGCCCTATTTTGTATTTTATTTACAGACAGGGTCTCACAGAGTTGCTAAGGGCCTCGTCTTTGCTGAGGATGGCTTTGAACTCATGATCCTGCCTCTCTATTCAACATGTCTTCCTTATTTTCGTACAGGTGTATCTCCTGAGAGCATTCCCTCAAAGAAACATTTACAGACAGTTCTCCATCTCAGAGTCTATTTTCAAGAAATCCAGTCTAAGAAAGGGATATTTGGAAGTTTCATGGACTTCAACATTTTGGGTATCTTTCTGGGTATGAACACCATTCATTGTGGTACTAAGAAGAATCTCCAAATGACTCTACAATTAGAGGACAGGATAATCTTGTAGATGCTCAGAAATATATGAAGAGTATTTACAAAGGAGACAGTATACTGAATCGGCAGTGACACTAAGATAAAAAAAATGTTCATTGTTAATATTTATGAGACCTCATTTGCTGGAAGACGATGATAAAGTGTAATGGAAACCTAGATTATATTTCTAAGTCAACAATTACTACGTGTGTGTCTCTTTTCAAATTAGACAGTAATGTGATGTACTGAAATAACTTTATCTTGAGAAAAGACTTTCTCAAAATGTGGTTTGGAACTATCTGAGGACTTGTCGAAGATGCAGATTCTAGGGACTGACATCACCTTTACTAAATTAAGCTCTGAGACTTGGTAATCCACAGGTTCAACAAGGTTTTAAAATAAATATTTTCAGGCCACTTAATGGAAATGAGGTTTCTTTTGCTGGTGATAAAAAGCTAGAATGAACTTGGACGTGGTGGCTCAGACCTGTAATCCTAGCAACTCAAGAAGCAAGAGGATCATGATTTCAAAGCCAGCCTTAGCAATTTAGCAAGCTACTAAGTAACTTAGTGAGAACTTGTCTCAAAATAAAAAATTTTAAACAGGCTGAGGATGTGATTCAGTGGTAAGTACTCTTGGTTTAAATCCCCAGTAACAAAAAAAAAAAAAAAAAAAGCTAGAATTAGATTAATGGTGATGCTGGCACAACATGATCGGGTAGTCCGTCCCACCCTGCTTTCTGAAATTATTTTCCCTGTCCTGTGGGGTTTTTTGTCATTCTATTTTTCTTAGCTTTTATTTTGCAGCCAGACCATTCCACTAAGTGAAACCCCATTTCCATCACCTGCACAGGACGCAGGCAAGAAAGGATCATGTGGTAATTTTGACAGGAGATGAAATTTTCTAAATCTTGATTTTATTGGTGGTTACATACAATGGCCATTACTCAAAGAACTTTATACCTAAAAAAGGAAATGTTTATTGTATATAACTTATTTCTCAACAAATCTGACTAAATACATATGTATATATGTACATATATATGTACATCTAACTACATATATTGTAAGGGTCTGGCGAAACGTCAGAGAAGGAAAGACCACACGAGACTAGCTTCATGCAATGGCAAGGGGGATTTTTATTAGGGATCCATTCCAACGCGTTGGGACTCTGTGCTCACTCAAGAAGGGAGAGCAGCCCAGAGCCCAGAGCAGAGGTCAAGCAGAGCTTAAGTACACTTTTTGGAGAGGGCGGTGGGCTTTGCATACATCAGAACAAATCATCATGAGGCGCGGGGAAATTGAACAACAATTCTGATACGTGATTAGTCCATTCATTGGCAGGAACAGTTTGGGCAGGGGTGATTGGTCACTTCCAAGTGGGGCACACATTCAAACTGATTGGTCCTGGGGCCTATATGCGTACGTGCCATGTTACCTGGAGCCCTTAGCTATTAAACAACCAGGGAATCAATGGAGATATTTACTGAGCAGCTCCCACATTGTCCCAACAACTTTACAGACATTACAGGTTCCGGGGATAGCAGGGGAATTGTAACAATAAACTTTTACCTTTTAGCCCAGGCCTTGTAATCTAGAAGCTTTACAATGCCCTAGTCTTTTACACTTTAACTCAGACTTTTGCAGCTTAGAATCAGCTTAGAAATTTTACCCTTACAATATATCTGAATACATATATATGTACATCTCTAACCTCCAAGAGATTCTTAAACAACCTAAAGTTTGTGAAGTCCTGATATGAATTAATGATCTCCAAAGTAGGGACACATATCACCAGAGTTCTGGAAGACAAACCACTGGGGTATAGGAAGAAATTAATAGAAATACTATTTACATTTTTAATTAAATATGAGGAGGAAATTACAACTGTTTTCCTAAGAGTTGGAAATCCATTTGAAAGTGAGTTAAGACTCATATTTATGTATAGAATGACATTGGTGCCCCTATGCCATCTATGTCATTCATATCAGGAACACAAGATGTCCTGGGGAAAGACTGAGAATTGCTTATTGAATTTGTTGACCTTTATAATCTCCTTCATTCACTTGCTTTCAGCATGTTACTACATACTACAGTTTACATGGATTATAATATCTAGTTTTAAATAAGCTAATCCCCCCAAATTGACAATTTTTAAAAATCTTTGCAAAGAAGCTACTGATTGAAGATAACACTAATAATCCCAATCAAAGGAACAGGAAACAGCAGAACTGAAATTCTAGGAAGAGTCCAGCCATCAGACATTGAAGGAAGAAACCTTTACATTCCTCCTAACTTCAGATCTGAACTACAGAACTGGGGATTGAACCCAGGGCCTCATGCATGCTAGGCAAATATTTATTCTACCACTGAACAATATCCCCAGTCCAAAAGTATGATGATGATGATGATGATGATGATGATGATGATGCCGCCGCCAGGAATTGAACCTGGGGCACTTAACCACTGGGACACATCCCTAACCAATTTTTGTTTTTTATTTAGAGACAGGGTCTCACTGAGCTGCTAAGTGTCTCAATAAGTTGTTGAGGCTGGCTTTGAACTCGCAATCCTCCTGCCTCAGCCTTCAGAGTCACTGGGATTATAGATGTGCACCACCACACCTAGCCCAAAAGCATTAATTTTAAAATTTTGCCTGGAAGAAAATGGTTTCTAGATGAAAGGAGGCCCTCCAATGAAAAAAAAAATTATACTCCTTGATAATCATTTGCAATAGGAGTTGTTTCAAAATTGAATATATACATATATTCAGAATGTTTTATACATATAATTAATTTAGCCAAGTATTATATGATGTTTCCATTACAAAGATTGTACTGTAAAAAAAAACTCTTTTAAAAAGCAAATTATATACTTAGCACTCATTTTTAATAGAGTTTATGAGACTCAAGTATTAGAGCTACAACACAGTTTTAGTATTTGTTTTTGTTTCTGCTGTAATCTATTTTAAAAAGAGTACGGGGAGTTCCTGGCTTACTTGTACCTTGTTTAGTCCCACTTCCTTGCCAGTGGTCTAATAGGGCTGCTGTAAACTGTCTTGCATCAGATGCAGAGAATTTTCCTCCTCACTTGAGGTCCGTTTTCCTGGTGCTGGTGCAGACTTCTGCACCTATGGAGACAAACATCTTTCACATGTGCTGCTGTTGTACACTCTTGTAATTCCTGCTCACTCTTTGCCTTGTTCCAGCAGGGCCTCGTCCTTGTGGCCAAAACTGGTGATGGGTTGGACTTAATTCTGCAGTACCACACTACAGATAAAAGACATAATCTGCACATAAAGAGTTTGCACTCAAGGTGCTTATAGTTTGGTAGGAGAAATGGTAACTAAAACTGCTAAGTTAGATGCATGAACTGAGGGGGCCCAAAGGAGGCTTGCCCAAGCCAGGCAGAGGGTCCAGAAAGGAATCAATCAGTTCAAACTGATAGAGTAGTAGCAAGGAGATAAGGCTCAAGAGGTAGGCAGGAGCCAAACATAAGGGGTTTAGATTTAATCTCCAAAGTATTGGGGTCTTTAGTTAGGATATAATATAATTAGATTTATCTTATAGGATAGAGAATAAATGGTAGGCATAAGATCAGAGGCAGGAAAATCATGTGGGTTGCAGGTGAAAGATGGTGAGAGTCCCATCCAGGCAATGGCCAAAGATTCCAAAGAAGGTGAAAGAAATGGCATAAGAAATAATGGTGGGGCTGGGGTTGTGGCTCAGTGGTAGAGAGCTTGCCTAGCACGTGTGAGGCACTGGGTTCCATCCTCAGCACCACATAAAAATAAAATAAAGGTATTGTGTTCACCTACAACATATATATATATATCTTCTTCTTTTGAACACCTCTGCTGTTCTTCTTCTTTTCTGAGCCATATTCTTTAAATATATATATTCTTTAAATATATATATATTTATATTAAATATATATATTTAATTTAAAAATATATTTATATATATATATATATATATATATATATATATATATATATATTCTTCAAATATATATGCTGAGAGCCATTGCCAAGTAGGAATGACGCACTTCATGTTGCTTAGAGGAAGGACTCTCCATTGTGGAAATGGGCTTGCCTTTGGACCCAGGTCATTTGCAATGACATTGCATGTATGCTTGAGTAAGGTGACCTTGCTCAAGGACCAGGGCGGATCCGGGTTTAGGGCAGATCAGGTTTTAGGGAGTATCCTGCTCCTTGGGTTTAGGGCGGTTCCAGGTTTAAGGTGTACCCTGCTGGGAATAGGGCGTATCCTGCTGCCTCAGGTACGCCGGCTCCTTGATTTCTCGCGGGATTCAGAGAGTATTTGGAATTCAGAGCCTGGTGGAATACGTGGATTTTGCCAGAACGTGGATCTTGCGCAGAACCTGTGCGTAGAGTGCCGGTGACAGCTCGAGAATAAAGAGTTGCTGTTTGAATCTACAAGGTGTGTGGTGGCTCGTGATTTTGTGCTTAGCCAGACTGCGGCATTTATATATATATTCTTATAAATATATATATTTAAATATATAAAAAATATATATATTTATATATTTTTTATATATTTAAATATATATATTTAAAGAATATGGCTCAGGAAAGAAGAAGAACAGGGGAGGTGTTCAAAAGAAGAAGAGAGAGGAGTGAGGGGAACATGGAGAAAGAAAATGGAGACAAGACAAGAAACTGGAGGAATGGAAGAAAGGGGAAGGGAGAAAAGATGGAAAATTTCCATTACTGCTCTTCCCACCACTCCCACTAGCCAGAGTTTGTGTTTGCAAGGTAATTGAGAGTGAATAGGGAATGAGAAAAGCCAGAAGAAATAAAATTGGTAAGAAGGAAGTGAGGAACTTATCTAAATGTCCCCCTAATATACACTTTTCAAGCCCCTGGTCTCTCCTACTTTTTGACAGTTTTTGTTCCCATTTGGGGGGTTATTTTTTATATGTTAAATAGAAAACTGAATTGTAGAGTGAATGAAGGTGAACAATCTGTTTACTTAAGTGTTATGATTAAATAATATTTCTATGTATATCTCACATAGAAGAAAAAATAACTCTTTATATTCTGGATACTTTGTCTTTTGTGAGTTAACCCAGGAAAGTAAAAAATGCCATTGTTCCAGTGAGAAACATGTTTTAAGATTTCAAATAAATGTATTCCAATTAATTTCTAGACGAAAAAAATCTGTACTTAAGCTCAGTATTAACCATATCAGAATATGCTATGAAAAGGAAAATCAGAAAATGCTTTGAATGTTCTCTTAAAGTTCAGCTTGTTCCTGCTGATTACTCACTATTTGAAATTACATGATAGTTATATTTAGAAGGAAAGTGAGAAAATCAGTCAAGAATGTTTTCATACATCTGTAAATATTTGGCATTACAAAGACAATATCTTGCATTTATATAGCAAATGAGTCTTAAAGTCCTTTTACATATATTGTTCTTTTAATAAAGTGCTCTTGGATGCAACTAGATTCTAAGATCGTGACACCCTTGAAAACAAAAAGACTAATAAGAATCTTTATTGAGTTTGGCAGAGTGCCATTTGTATTAGTCATTGATAGGCTACATGTGGTATTTTTCAAAATAGGATAACCCATATTGGGGAAATATATGGCTATTAGACTTTTGTGTGATTTTCTTATGAGGGCCATAGGTCAGACCACACTCTTGTGAGTGGCAGGAGCGTTTTCTTTGAATGGAATGAATATTCACACTGTCAGTCATGGGGAAGGATATGAGAATACAAAAATCAGGCCTTAGACTTTCTCTTTCCTCTATAGTCAAAGTCAGGTTGGCTAGAACTGGGGGGAAAGTAATGCTGAGACCTGTCTGTTGATTTTGAATGGGTATGTAGAGTTGTGTAGCAGACATGGGAATGTGCATTGCTCAGAACCTCCTTCAAAAAAGACTGTTAAGGGGGCTGAGGCTGTGGCTCAGTGGCAGACCACTTGCCTAGCATAGTGAGGCACTGGCACTAGGTTTGAACCTTAGCACCGCATACAAAAATAAATAAAATAAAGGCATGCTGTCCCTCTAAAACTACAAAAACATTTTTAAAAAAAAACTGTAAGAGGTATGGGGATGTAGGTGAGTTGGTAGAGTGCTTGCCACATGTATAAGGCCCTGGGTTCAATCCCCAGCACTACAAAACAACAACAACAAAAGACTGCAAGGGTTGATGCTAATCCATAATGGGGGGGAGGGGGCATGGGATGAGTGGAGGAACTTTGGGCTGGGCAAAGGGGAGGGAAAGGAGGGGAGGGGGCATGGGGGTAGGAAAGATGGTGGAATGAGATAGACCTTAGGTCCCTAGGTACATGTGTGATTGCATGAATGATGTGATCCTACTTCGTATACAACCAGAGAATTGAAAATTTGTGCTCCATTTGTGTACAATGAATTGAAGAGCATTCTGCTGTCATATATAACTGATTAGAATAACAACAACAACAAAAGTAACAACAACAACAATAAAAGACTCTAGGGAATATGCTTAGCTGACAGCCTCCAGCTATTTAGACCTCAGTCCACCTCAGCTTTTGAGTGAAGGTCATGTTTTTCTTGCTCTTCAAGCAAGACTGTAACACTTGGGTCTACCCTTTTTGCCCAGATATGGGCCCTGCTAAAGACAGACTTTACTCTGGAGCTCCCATCAGACAGGAGAGACTTTGTTTGGGTCTGCATCTCAGTTTGATGGCCCATTTCCTCCCTTTTATTTCCATGGGTCTTATTTCCCGATGCATCTTTGGCCCTCCAAACTGCATCCCCACTGACTCCACTAATAGACACTGCCACAAGGAGGCAGGCTAGGAGAGAGGTTGGGAATGGTCACTCTAGGTCACTGTAAGGTATGTCTGGACCTGTACAGTAGGTACAAGTTGTTCTTGGTGTCACACTTGTTTTTCTGATATTCCTCAAATGTCAGAAAATCTCCATTGAAGCCCTGCACTAGTACCCACCATGTTGTGGAGAAGTAAGGGGAAGTTGTCCACCACCTGGGAAAGCAGAGAAGACTTTTCAGGACAGCCTGGACCCCTGCAGCAGCACAGTGTGACAAGATTATAATGGAGGACCAAAAGGACCAGAATCCAAACACACCTAGGCTAGAAGACCTCAGGCACCTCTCATAAAGAGCTGGGATCACTCTGGTTTGCTTATTCTTGGTTAGGCTATCAATCCTGGGTTGCAGTTCACTGGATTTGAACCATGAGAACCCAGAACACATATAGAGTTCACTATCCTTATTTCCCAAATGAAAAATTGAGGCAACATCCTAGAAGTTACATTTTCTTTCCACTATTCTATAACTGACCCTACTCCCCCTGCCCTCTCGACACAGTGTAGCTGTGCGATCACCATTTCCTCTTAAATAATTGAGTTTAACATAGAAGGGCATCTTCGCATCCTGAAGTAATTTAATGCTTCAGATGTGGGAGCCAGTCCTCCAGAGAGCAATACTAGTACTCTTTCACCAATTAGACACCTTTACTGTTTCCAGGAGGCTCATTTGTTTGTTTAAATGAGACCACAGTAAGTTTTATGGGGGATATGAGAGTATGCATTAGAATAAAAATAAATACATACTTTCCCCTAATTTTATTCCTGACTCTCACTCATTTTATTACAGGACCTTTTTGCTGAAAAACCTAAATGAGCAGGGATTTTTCTACTATCGTGACTCTTTAAAAGATATTTAAGGTTAAAATCATTTTTTTCATGCTAATTCTAAACTTTTTTAACACAATTATTTGTGCTCCTTTTTTTGATTCATGTAATTCCTTTTCTTCTGCTATCTGGGTTTTCTTCTTGGAATCAGCATATCCTAAAAGTATGTTCTTACATGTAATATTCCTTTAGCCTTGTTCCTCTCTGATCCATTCATTTTCATTATTGCTCCATTTGGTTCTCATTTTCAAATGCTTTTGCACTACCATGCAAGCTTTCTTGCTAACTTCTTTCTCTTACTATCCCCAGGCTTCTTGTTGTGCATCTTAACACACATGGTGAATCTCCTTTCTTCTGAGCTATGGTAATGGTCTGTATCCTAGTAACTCATGCTCTGGTTTTTGTCCTTAAAAGTTGTATCTTCTTTTCTTTCTTATGTGCCTCTGGGATTTTAATTTTTCCTGTCCCCACATCTTATACAAAAGCAAAACTAAATTTAAAACCAATCTTTGCTTTTATTTCAACCAGTCAATCCGTCCCATAAGAGTAAAATCATCAGAATTCCTTATTATTCATTCATCTGGTACAAATTCTCAACTGCCCTGGGCGAGTGCCTGCGTGGTTATTGCTAAGCCTGCTTTATAGCAGAAAGAATAATTATCCTTGGAGTTCTTTTTCATGCTCAATTTTTTTCCTGGACTTTATTTCTGGGCTTCGTGTATGTTTTCCAAGGGAAATGAACAGTGATTTTATAGACCTTTATTGTGCTTTGAGTTCTTTATATAAAGCTGTGTCTGAAGGAATTTTTCTTTTATACTCTGCTTGAAGGGCCAGGAAATTTATTTATTTATTTATTGGTGGCACTATGAAATGAACCCCAGACCTCACACATGCTAGACTAGTGCTCTACTACTGAGCTGTTATCTCCAGACTTACAGGAAGAATTTTAATTAATGTTCTCTAGAACCTTTATTCTCTATCTGTTATGCTGTATGAACAATTTTGCAATTTCCTTTTACCTGTCATGACCACAGCAGGAGAATGGAAGCAATAGGTCAAAGAAACACTCCTTGTCTTCTTTTAGCAACTGAGTCTCTCTACCTAGAATCAAACCACTCTCTATCATCCTTGTTTCTCAGCGCCAGTCCTTGAGCCATCCTAACCATCACACTGCTTCTCCTTCTATTTTAGTCAGCACAGCAATTTGGATGTTTTAAATTCTGCCTTTACATCTGGTGTGAGCCCAGGTATGTGAACCATTTCTGCCAACACAGAACACAAAGGCATGAGGAGGGCCTCCTGTTAACTACAATTAATTGCTACTGGTGAATTTTTATTGAGCACCAACTATGTTCTTGATATTTTGCTAAGTACGTCACTACATTATGTCAATTAATCCTAAACTTCATGAAGCAAGATCTATTATGTTGATTTTACAGATATTAATAAGCAATTTTGAAAAGGCCTCTCACATAGGTGGAAAAAACCTGGGTTTTACCCCCAAACCTATGCGTTTCAATCCAAGCCTTGGTTAGTAGCTCCTGTGCTATTGCCACTTTTCCCTGTTAGAACTCTTTGAAACCTTGGGTTCTACACCAGTATATTTTGGAGGTGCTAAAATATGCATAACACTAAATTCACCATGATAACCATTGTTATGTGTATAATTCAGTGTCGTGTCATTAAGTATATTTACAATGTTGCACAATCATCACTATGATCCGTTTGCTGAACTTTTTCATTTCCCCAAATGGAAAATCTGTATCCATTAAATAGTAACTTCTCACCCCTCTTCCCCAGTCCCTATAACCTCTCTTCTACTTTCTGTCTCTATAAATTTGCATAGAATATGTACCTTACATATGTGAAATCAGAGCATATTTGTTGTTTTTTTGCAGTTATATTTTTTTGCAAAAAAAAAAATGAAATGAATAGTCTCAGCCTACTTAATACATTTGAAAATTCCTGGCCATTCCCATCATTTACTGAATATTTAGCCTTCCTGATTCTCAGTATCCAGCTAATACTTCCAATCCTGAGGATTTCTCTGGCTTCAGCCATGGTATTTTTGATAGGCTATCTGCCAGGACCCCCCCAGCTCTGCTCTACATTTTGGTCTCTTTTGTTTTGTCCCACACTGTTCATATGTCACCATGCTCTGTGCATATAATATAACAATGAACATACGTTGTTTGCACCGCACTTTATTAAACATATATCTCATTTCTTCCTCACATTATTCTTATGAAGTAGACAGTGCAATATTTTGCAAACAAGGAAACTAAGAGTGGAAGCTAGTGTGAGTTACTCACAATCAGATGGCTGGCAAATGAAAAACCAAGAGTCTAGAGGACCTGAGTTTCTTTTTTTTTTTTTTTTTTTTTTACTCTTTTTTTGTTGTTATTTATTTTTTAGTTCTCGGCGGATGCAACATCTTTGTTGGTATGTGGTGCTGAGGTTCGAACCCGGGCCGCACGCATGCCAGGCGAGCGCGCTACCGCTTGAGCCACATCCCCAGCCCTGAGTTTCTTTATGTAGCTGTTCATCCAAAGTTTTTCCTCTTGTTCCTTTTTTTTTTTTTTCAGTTGAACATGGACACAATACCTTTGTTTTACTTATTTGTTTATTTTATGTGGTGCTAAGGATTGAACCCAGTACCTCACATGTGCAAGGTAAGAGCTCTACCACTGAGTCACAACTCCAGCCCCCTCTTATTCCTTTTAAAGAAGCTTAATCTGGGCTGGGGATGTGGCTCAAGTGGTAGCGCGCTCGCCTGGCAGGCGTGCCGCGGGGGTTTGATCCTCAGCACCACATACCAACAAAGATGTTGTGTCCTCCGAGAACTAAAAAATAAATATTAAAAAAATAACCCCTCTCTCTCTCTCTCTCTCTCTCTCTCTCTCTCTCTCTCTCTCTCTCTCTCTCTCTCTCAAAAAAAATAAATAAATAAAGAAGTTTAATCTTGGGGCTGGGGTTATGGCTCAGCAGTAGACCGCTCGCCTAGCATGTGCAAGGACCTGGGTTCGATCCTCAGAATCACATATAAATAAATAAAGGGATTGTGTCCCACTACAATTAAAAAATTAAAGAGGAAAAAAAAGCTTAATCTCTAGGTAGGACAGAAGGATGCACAGTGACACCGCCACACACACTGTGTGTGTGTGTGTACACGCACATAAATTAGATAGGGTTGGGAGGAAGGAGAGACAATTTCAGGTTTGCTTCCATTTAGGTTCTGAGTTTATATTTTTGTCTTGCCAATAATTCAGTTTAGGTGAATCTGGAGCCTGTCTATTGCCTGTTGCTGTGCTATGGTTTATCAGAACTAGAATGCAGGGAATTATTCCAGCCCCAAACATACTTTTATGGGGTTTCTTTCCTGCATTTACTACCTTTCCCATTGTGGGAAAGGTTGGAGAACACAGACAGATACCTTAACAGTCAGTGAACCCTCTTCCTAAGCCTGAGGCCAGCTCTGAACAGTCCAATCCTCAATTTCACTCTCTGACCTTACCCTGTTTCCTCTTAAAATTCTAGAATCAAAGATATTACCTCAGATGGCACATACAGCCTTGTCTTTTTCTGCAAGAAAGAAACATGAGAGAGTGAGGGTGATTTTGTATTCCTGTCACTTGCACAGTCAACTCTTTTAGCCCTCAGCTCTATAGACCCCTTCCCTTTAGAGGCTGATTTTAAGGGGTAAAACCTCAGAGTGTGGCTAACACTTCTGCACAGTCTGTTATACAAATGACCTCAGGTCTATATGTTTAGGTGGGGTTATGCTAATAGAATTTACCCATTTGTCCCTTCAACTCACCTGTGAGTCCCACTGCAAAGATTTCTCTAAATACTTCTGAAAGTTCCTCCAAGAAAATAAGTGTCCCTTATTCGTCGGGTACCACCCTCTCACACTTGGCAGCCACGTTTCCTAGAGCGTCAGAACCTCCAAAGCAGCTGACACACCAAGATTTTGAGATGCCACGTTGTTGTACTGTTCTGTTGCAAAGCAGGGGAGACGACCTCTTAATGTGGGATACAAGCTCGTGAGGTTATTAAAAAGTAAGTATCTCCTTTAATTTTTTCTTTAAAGAACCACTCCTCCAGGGGCTGGGGCTGGGGCTCAGCAGTAGAGCACTCACCCAGCATGTGCGAGGTGCTGGGTTTGATCACATAAAAATAAATAAAATAAAAGTATTGTGTCCAACTACAACAAAAAAAATATTTTTTTAAAAAAGAAGAACCACTCCTCTGACTTACCCAATATAAGTCCAATGAGTTCTTGATAAGGAAGCAAATTTGGATACCAGAATTTGACATTTCAGATTGATATTTGAATATCAGTGCTACTTCTTTTTTTTTTTTTTAAGAGAGAGTGAGAGAGGAGAGAGAGAGAGAGAGAGAGAGAGAATTTTTAATATTTATTTTTTAGTTCTCGGCGGACACAACATCTTTGTTGGTATGTGGTGCTGAGGATCGAACCCAGGCCGCACGCATGCCAGGCGAGCGCGCTACCACTTGAGCCACATTCCCAGCCCTATCAGTGCTATTTCTATAATGCTCCCTCCTCCTCTGACTACCAAAGCTTTCTTGCTCTGTGCAGCTCTTACAATGTTTAGCATCTGTTTCTACAGGATGAGTCTTCCCAAAGGGCTTTTCAGGGCTCAGGCAACTCTGCTTCTGGAAGGCTCATTCCCACTGTTTTGTCAAGGATGTTCAGACACATCTGATTTTTGGTCTACCTGGTACACACAAGCATTATTTCCACAGTGGCCCTTTCCCGATAGAGACAGAGTATTTGTGCCATTAAGGAAGTGTTCCAGCTGTAAATGACATGAAGCCTGACTAATGGTAGCTTAAACAAATAGTTTCATTTGTGTCTCATAACAAGACATTCAGAGGAAAGCAGTCCAGGGCCAGTGCAGTGGCTCAAGAAGACTGAGGGGACCCAGGCTTTCTCTTAGTACCCTTATCCTTCCATCCTTAGCCCATCAACGTTTGTTCTCATGTTTATTTCATGGTCACCATACGGCCGCTGTACATCCCACCTACAGGTCATTGCATGCAGAAGGAAGAGAAAAGGCATATCAGCAGGCTTCCACTACATCTCTCCCACCACTCTGCTGTATTCACACTGCCACAACTGGCGTATGTGTTGTATGTTTGATCCAAGCTGAAAGCAGTCTCTTCATTATATGTGACAATGCCACCTGCTATTTGGTCTCATTGAACTTTGGGGCAGCAGCCCTTGTAGTTGGCTCTACTCACTTTGTGCTCCACATCTAGATTGGGCCACGCACCTTCAGATCTCACCTATCTTTGTCCAAATAATAACATGAAGTCACTAATTAAATGGACAATGCAGTATTTCAAGACACTTTAATGAAGTTTTTCATTATGGCTCCTTGAAAAACCACTAAAATGTTTTAGGACATTATTTAATTAACTTTATACCATGTCAGATTATTCTCTAGGTAAATTCATCGGCTCTTCTAATATATCTCAAAGTGTGCTTTATGAAACATCAGTCCTACTAGGTGCTCTGAAACATGCACACACGTATTGGAAATGCTGCATACCACATCTGATACTGAGAGCATATGCTATTTTGGCATTTAAAAAGTTCTCAAAAGTCATACTGGAAATAAGCTTACTTCGTTTAATTCACTGATTTCTGAATTTTTGGATAAAAGAACCCTTTAAAGCATAAAGACTATGAACATTTTATGGAAATAGGGTTCTATGGAACCCCAATTGGAGAATGATGATCTTTTCTATTTCGACAAGCTATGTTATCCAACCAAGCTCATCAGGTTGAGTTGTCAAGTGTGAAATATCAATAATGTAACACATAATACCATGTAAGCAGTTTAACATGCTTTTAATAATGTATATTAAGGAAAATGTTTTAATTTTAATATATGGCAGAGTTTTAAAAATCAGGAACAGTTTGGTTTCTTTAAAAAGAGGAAGATGTTCATCAAAATGGCGATATTACCCAAAGTTCTCTATAGGTTTAATGCGATGCCAATCAAAATACCAACGGCATTTCTTGTAGAAATAGACAAAGCAATCATGAAATTCATATGGAAAAACAAAAGACCCAGAATAGCAAAAGCAATTCTAAGCAGGAAGTGTGAATCTGGAGGTATAGCGATACCAGAGGTCAAACTGTACTACAAAGCAATAGTAACAAAAACAGCATGGTACTGGTACCAAAACAGGCAGGTGGACCAATGGTACAGAATAGAGGACACAGAGACTAATCCACAAAGTTACAACTATCTTCTATTTGATAAAGGGGCTAAAAGCATGCAATGGAGGAAGGATAGCATCTTCAACAAATGGTGCTGGGAAAATTGGAAATCCATATGCAACAAAATGAAATTGAATCCCTTTCTCTCGCCATCCACAAAAATTAACTCAAAATGGATCAGGGAGCTAGATATCAAATCAGAGACACTGCATCTGATAGAAGAAAAAGTTGGCTACGATCTACAAATTGTGGGGTCGGGCTCCAAATTCCTTAATAGGACACCCATAGCCCAAGAGTTAACAACCAGAATAAACAAATGGGACTTACTTAAACTAAAAAAGTTTTTTCTCAGCAAGAGAAACAATAAAAGAGGTAAATAGAGAGCCTACATCCTGGGAACAAATCTTTACCCCCCACACCTCCGATAGAGCCCTAATATCCAGAATGTACAAAGAACTCAAAAAATTAAACAATAAGATAACAAATAACCCAATTAACAAATGGGCCAAGGACCTCAACAGACACTTCTCAGAGGAGGACATACAATCAATCAACAAGTTCATGAAAAAATGCTCACCATCTCTAGCAATCAGAGAAATGCAAATCAAAACCACCCTAAGATACCATCTCACTCCAGTAAGATTGGCAGCCATTATGAAGTCAAACAACAATAAGTGTTGGCGGGGATGTGGGGAAAAAGGTACACTTGTACACTGCTGGTGGGGCTGCAAAATGGTGAGGCCAATTTGGAAAGCAGTATGGAGATTCCTGGGAAAGCTGGGAATGGAACCACCATTTGACCCAGCTATTGCACTTCTCGGACTATTCCCTGAGGACCTTAAAAGAGCGCACTATAGGGATACGGCTGCATCAATGATTATAGCGGCACAATTCACAATAGCTAGACTGTGGAACCAACCTAGATGCCCTTCAATAGATGAATGGATAAAAAAAGTGGCATCTATACACAATGGAATATTATGCAGCACTAAGAAATGACAAAATCATAGAATTTGCAGGGAAATGGATGGCATTAGAGCAGATTATGCTAAGTGAAGCTAGCCAAGCCCTAAAAAACAAATGCCAAATGTCTGCTTTGATATAAAGAGAACAACTAAGAACAGAACAGGAAGGAAGAGCATGTGGAAAAGACTACAGTAAACAAAGATGAATGGGGGGAGAGAAACAGAGAGAGAAGGGAAAGCATATGGAAATGGTAGGAGACCTTCAAGGATACATAAAATTATAAGAGGCTATGAGGGGCAAGGGGGAGGGAAAAAAAAGGGAGAGAATTGAACAACAGCAGGGGAGATAGAGAGGGAAGATGGGAGGGGAGGGGAGGGGAGGGGGGATAGTAGGGGTTAGGAAAGGTAGCAGAATACAACAGACACTAATATGGCATTATGTAAAAATGTGAATATGTAACAGATGTGATTCTGCAATCTATATTTGGGGTGAAAATGGGAGTTCAAAACACAATTTGAGTCTAATGTATGAAAGATGATATATCATGAGCTATGTAATGCTTTAAATAATCAATAAAAAATTAAAAAAAATAAAAATAAAAAGAGGAAGATGTTGAGCTGGATTTGGTGGTGTATTGCCACAATCCCAGCAACTCAGGAGGATGAAGCCAGGAGAATCACAAGTTCAAGGGCAGCCAGAGCAACTCAGGGACACCCTATCTCAAAATAACAAATAAGAAGGCTGGGGATGTAGCTCAGTAGTAAAGTACCCCCAGGTTCAACCCCAGTGCCAAAAAAAAAAAAAAAGAGCCGGGTGCAGTAGTGCATGCATAAAATCCCAGAAAGACTCTGCCTCTAATAAAACATTTTTTTAAAAAAAGGGATGGGAATATGGCTCAGGGGTTAAGCACCCTGGGTTCAATCCCCAGTAAAATAAATAAATAAATAAATAAATAAGAAAGGAAGATAATGTTGAATATATTTAAGAAAATATGAAAAAATAAGCAGTAACGTATAGAAGACATTAAAATAAGATTTTTTTTTTAGAAAGAATATGCCACACGAGGACAGGAAATAACCAGACCATAATATTATGGTCACCAATAAGAACTAAAAAGAAACCAGTAGCTCAGGTATATAGATAACCAAGGGGAGAAAAAAATAATAATACTTTTTAAAAAAACTACTGCATTGTAACTGCTGACAACGTTCTACAAAGATAAACAATTTTAAAAATCCAAATAATGGAACAGAACCTAAATTCAGATTTTATGCTTCAGTAAATGTGTGGTCAATGAACAGCACATTCTCAAGTGCCTCCAGCCAGCGTGACTTTTCTGTCATGTCCACACATAAACATGCAGAGCATGGTGATGAAACACTCGACAGAGATAACAGCCAAGTGCAGCCGCCTCATGATGATGTTGAAGCCCTGCAAGCTGTGGCCTTGAAAGCCACAATGTAAACCCATGGGTGGTGACAAGCTAGGCACACAATTGGGGCACCTCTGCTAATGCTGTTACTGTTTTACAAATAACCACACAATTATATTAACTCCTAGAAGGCAGTCTCTTGGGCTTAAGGGTGGAGATTCAGTAGCTTCTAAGTCAGGATTATATATAAAACTAAATAATTAGTTAAGAAAATGAATGACTAATGCCTACCTCAGGAACAAATAGGTGTCATCTTTTATATATGTACATGTCATTGCATTTTGGTAGATATTTTATACTAGATTCCCCAGGGAAGACTGCAAAATTTTACTTATGCTCATTATTAGACTTACTTGTTATTTGTAACAAAATCCTGATACTGTTTTGTTGCTATTAAAAAATAGAAACTTGGGCTGGGGTTGTGGCTTAGTGGTAGAGTGCTCCTCTAACATGCATGAGGCACTGGGTTCCATTGTCAGCACCACATAAAAATATTGTGTCCACCTAAAACAAAACAAACAAACAAACAAACAAAAAAAAAAAATATATATATATATATATATGAACAGAAACTTTTTAAAAATAGAAAACATGCAATCCAATGAAATAAAACTTCACTGAATGAGGTTTCTAAGCATTCCAAGGAAGGTTTCTAAGCATTTCAAGCAGCATGAGGGAAATTTTAGTATGTGTACTTAAATGGCTTCTGCAAGAATAAAGCCTCAAATACTATGCTAGTGTCAAATTTAAAAATTGTTCCAGAGGTAGACTTTTAAAATATAATATTACATATGGAAGTTTAAGGAAGAAGGGCTTGTAGAAATAAGAAATTAATCTATAGTTTGTAGACAATAAAATAGGGGCTCTTCCAGAAATGTAAATAATAATGAGCATTGTAAGTACAAGAATGTTAGCTTCTAGATGGGTCTTGATCATGTTTGACATTCAGCTCTTGCCAAGTCTATATTTAGAACAAGGCAAACTTAGCACCCAGACATGAATATGGAGGCAGGTGGAATGTGGCTCTCTGATGTGATATTTATTTATCTGTACATAGAGAAAGAAGAGGGCCTATTATAGGTAATCTACAAACACTCTTTGAAGAATTGCCTGTATAAAACAAGCTCTGGAGATTATGTTTTCTTTGTATATCACAATCTAGTCAGGAGGCCATTTAACAATCTGAACCAGAAAATAAAAATAAATTAATTAAAATATCCTATATTCTATGGGCTGCAGTTGTAGCTCAGTGGTAGAGGGCTTGCCTAACCTGTGTGAGGCACTGGATTCAAACCTCAGCACCACATAAAAAATAAATAAAGGCATAAAAAAACCACAAAAACATTATTAAAATATTTTTTAAAAACTCCTATATTCTATGGGCTGGGGTAATGGCTCAATGGTAGAGCACTTGCCTAGCATGTCTGAGGTGCTAAGTTTGATCCTCAGTACTGCAAAGAAAGAAAGAAAGAAAGAAAGGAAGGAAGGAAGGAAGGAAGGAAGGAAGGAAGGAAGGAAGGAAGAAAGGTATTGTGTCCATCTACAATATATATATATATATATATATATATATATATATATATATATATATATATATATATATATATAATCCTATATAATAAAAAAGCAGGCCTATTTCCAATATGTGGGCCTGTGACTGAAACTATTGAGTTCTTAAAATCATTAAGCTGAGTTGGGGAATGTTTTCCTAGGAACGTCCTTTAGTTGTTTGAGGGTACTGTATTCCTAGGAGAGAAATTTACTGACAAACTGTCATACATTTCCAATGATATAATATTCCTTTAATTTTTTTAATTGTGGTAAAATATTCTTAACACAAAATTTTCCATCTTAACCATGTGTAAGGATAGTGTGTCAGTGGCATCAAATATATTCATGTTGTTATCCACCATCACCATTCAACTCCAGAAGTTTTTTTATGTTGCCTAGTTGAAACTCTGTACCCCTTAAACACTAATTTCCCATTCCCCACTCTTCTTGTCTGTCCCTGGCAACTACCATTCCTACTTTTTGTCTTTGAATTTGACTACTTTATATACCCTATATAAGCAGAATTGTACAGTATTTGTCCTTTTGCAACTGGTTTATTTTACTTAGTATGATGTCTTCAGAGTTCATTCATGTTATACCATATGTCTACAATCTCCTCTTTTAGTGATTGAACAAGAAAGCAGCCTTAGCCACTTAATCTTTTAATATCCACATAATATTTTACTTTAAACTTGATAGAGAATCTGCCCAGGATTTGATTTGAGTCCCTTTATGAGAAATCCAAAAGAACAAAGCAGTAATACTGGAGGTGGTGGAAGTGGAAGTAGAAGTGATAGGTTAAATATATAACCAACAGAAGGAGGCTTGAAAGAAGAGGCAGTTTTTACTCTGGGGTAAGGATCATCTGTTCTACTTCCAGAGATTCTGCATCCACAGATCTGAGTAGGGTTCAAGAACAATATTTTCAGGGCTGAGGTTGTGGCTTAGTGGTAGAGCACTCGCCTTGCACATGTGAGGTACTAGGTTCCATCCTCAGCACCACATAAAATAAATAAATAAGTAAAACAAAGGTACTGTGCTCATGTTCAAACCCCCTCCCCCCCAAAAAAGAAATAGTATTTTCTAAGAGTCTTTTGGAAAAACATAAAGAATTTAAAGACTACAAGTTCGTCTTCGCATTGTTTTGCACTGGTCTTATCTGTGACTTCCACCCATTGTTAGTTGCAACATACACAAAGCAAATCCATCATCTTTGTCAGTCTTTGAAAATTTGAATTTGTCTCCTATTCTTGAAGCAAAGCACCTCTATTTTGTTTATGTAAGAGACTTTATTTCATGGAATTTCCAGTCCTTAACATCCACTTTGCTTTCCTTCAGGCTTCCATTCTAAATGAAACATCCAGAACAGCTTCTTGTGTCATTTCTCAAGATTCTACCTGTGGTAGGTAGAATTCGAAGATGGTGGATGGAATGCAAGTTGCTAACCAATTGACAGTAATCAAGGAAAAATCTCCAGGTTAGCCTAACCTATCACACCAGCCCTTTGAAAGCAGAGTGTTTGCCCCTGCTGGTTGCATTAATAAAAGCCAGAGAGATTCAAATGGAGAGAGATCACCTGAAAGGAGCTTCTCCATCGTTGAAATGGAGGGTGCCACATAACATGGACCTGAGAGCAACCTCTAGAGGATGAGGGAAGTCCCAGGCTGAGAGCCAGCAAGAAAATAGGGACCTCAGTCCTACAAATACAAGTCCTACAATAGTTAACAACTGAAAGGAGCCTGGAAACAGAGCTTTCCTTAGTTACGCCTCCAAGTGAGGTTGCAGCAGCAGATATCTTGATTCCAGACTCTTGAGACCCTCTGTAGAGGACCCAGCTGCTTTGTGCCAGACCCTTAAGTCCAGAAACTATGAGCTAATTAATAGCTATCGTTTTAAGCCACAAAATGTGTGGTAATTTATATGTAACTATATACACTGCCCCTTCTGTTTTATGTCCCAACACTTATTTACCTGCAGTTCCTGAACCTGGCATGCTCTGCTGGACTTGCATAATTTTGTATATAACATTTTCTTGCCTGAAGTATCACTTCTTATCTGATCAGATGAACAAACTCCATTCCTTTTGCTGAGGACACATCTCAGGCATTACTGCCACCAGAAAATACTACCATCTTCCTTGGGGAAACTTCCTGTGTATAATCCCTTTTGACTGGAGGAATTAGAGAGACTTTGGAGAAATTCCACTGGTGGGAATTTTCAATCATCAACTTCTGTAAAAAAAATTTTTTAGACACTTTTTATTCTTCCTAATGAGTAAATTTAAATTAATTAGTTAATTAATAATTAATCAATTGTGGTGCTGGGAATCAAACTCAAGGTCTTATGCATGGTAGGCAAGGGATCTACCATTGAGCTATATCCCCAGCCCATTAATCAACCTTAAGATATTTATTAAAAATAACATTACAAGAACTGAATTTGGGAATGAATGTATAAATGTCCTCACAAATATTTTTACCTTTCCTAAAATAACACAAGCAGTTTATCATGTAATGATGGTAACTATGACATTCTATACATCATACTGGCAATTACTGGCAGTCTTTTTGTATTTCCCTACCCTTTGCTAAGAAGGTAATTTAAAGAATTTCCTTCTGAAGTTTTAGTGAGATGCTTATAAAATCCTCCTCTTTTGTTCCAGAGGCACATGTATTTGCCTGTGTGCCTAGGTATACATGTGCATACTGTGTGTGCATATGTGCATGTGTGTGTAGTCTCTAAATATTCTGCAATTTTTATAACTTTTAACAGTGAGGTTTGACTCTTCTCCCTGCCTCCTAGATTCTGAGACTGTATAACTTGGGTTTCTGGTATGAGGAACAGGAGCCAACCTCAGTTCATCAGAGTAGGTGTTTCTCAAGCCCCTCTAACACAAGATTATAATCTTCTTGATAACTTCATATCAAACTAAAAGCCTTCCTATACTCCTTAATCCTCTATATCAGAGGTCTCCCTTCCCCCATTCTAGTGCTAAAACCAGGATACAAACTTGATCAAGTTGATTTATGTGGCCCTTGGGATCTATTTCTGCTCTTCTGTTTACCTCCTTTTCTATTCTAATCCTAAACTCCTTTTTCTAATTACAGTATATCCTTTGCCTTAACAAGGACTGTATCCTCTAATCCTCAGTAATCCTCAGATGCACAAGTACATCAAAGCATATATCAAACTCCTATCATAAGACAGACTTGGAGCTACCAAGAAGAATCATATGCAACTCCATGTTTTCAAGAAGTTCATCTTCAGATACAAATAATACGGTTTAGAGCTGGGCACAGTGGTGCACACTTATTAAGTCCAGCAACTTGGGAGGCTGAGACAGGAGGATCACAAGTTCAAGGCCAGCCTCAGCAATTTAACAAAGCCCTAACCAACTTAGCAAGACCCTCTTTCAAAATTTAAAAAACTAAAAGGGATGGGCATGTGGCTCAGTGGTTAAGTGCCCCTGGGTGTAATCCCTAGTACAAAAACAAACAGATTAGTAGATAAAACAGTATCCAGAAATTCAGGCAACGAATGGAAGTTGATACAAAGAATATCAATGGGATTCAATATTTGTTAACAATTTGTTAACAATTTCTTAATAGGTAGACAAAGCATTGGCATTATAACTAGGTACAGAAACTATTTCAAGACCCAAGCAGACATCAGAGAAGTCTGTTAGGTGGTGTCAAGGTAGCAGTAAAACTGGAAAGAGGTTCAGTTGCAGAATTTTCATCTCTGATAGAGAACTGAAGAGAGCAAAGCCAAGTCTCAGTTCTTTAGAGACTGTAGTACTGAAAAAAGAAAGGCGGGGACTTCCACATGGAAAATAAAATCTGTGACCCAATTACTAGAAGTAGGCCACAAGGCAGGGACTGGGTCTTCAATATAATTTTAAAAACTGGAGCAAGCCAGAAATTCCATGTCATTCTACAAATCTATTTATTTGAACAAGCATAACAATACACATGCAAGCTTGTTCATTGCAACTTGATAAAAAACAACAAGAATGACATGCCCATTAGTGGGTTCTTAGTTACATAAACAAGGAAGCTAGCTCCTATGATATGGAAAGCTTTCCAAAATGTAGTATTAACTGAGGGAAAAAAAACACACTGAGATTCAGCACAATATGAATTGTTTGATTATCACCAGTGCAAGAAAATGAAGTCCACAATTGCTGTGGTGGTGGTGCTGCTGCTGCAGCTGGAAGAGCTGTCCAGGATAAATCCTAAGTACTCCAGGTCCCAAGCATGACCTTCCCTTTTTATGCTTTCTTTTAGGTTCCTATTAGGCTGAGGGATGATCTTAAAATGACAGTTTATGATTATACTATTCAACATTTTATAGAAATAATAAATTAACCCGGTGCGGTGACTCACACCTGTAATCCCAGCGACTCAGGAGGCTGAGGCAGGAGGATCATGAGTTCAATGCCAGCCTCAGCAAAAGTGAGGCACTCAGCAACTCAGTGAGACCCTGTCTCTAAATAAAATACAAAATAAGGCTGGGGATGTGGCTCAATGGCCAAGTGCTCCTGAGTTCAATCCTGATAGCCCCCACCCATCCCCCCCCAAAAAAAAGAAAGAAAGAAAGAAAAGAAATAATAAATTGTTTCCAGAGGAAGGATCTTATATCAATTTGGGGGGAGTTTTTATTTTTAGATACACTTCTCCCATTTCGTAAATGTTGAATAGAGCTGTGCTTAACTAATTAGGGAAGCGCGTGAGAGGAGGTTGAAGAAGGCAGCCTGATATATTACTAAACACATTAAAGCCATGATATTTACAACAGTAGTCCACAAATGGTTTTATTTTAACCTGTCTGGAAAGAGGAGTCTATTCTGAACTGAGAACAGTGTTAGGATTTTTAGATTGAGTTTCTAAGTAGAAATGTATAATATATTTTAAGATGTGTAAATGTAGTATATATATTTTTTCAAATGTGCAATACATTTAAATATGGAATATATTTTGACAAACATGTAACTTCTTCATGAGAAAATGAAGTCAATTTCATCATGAAGGCACAAGTGCCCTGTAACTGATGTATGCTTCTCGGCCACCACTTCAGATTCTCTGGGCCTCACCTGTGACTTGTTCCAGTTCCTCTCATACCCAGTTTGTGCAGACTCCAGTTTCAAACACAGACAGCATCTGTCCTCTGCACATACGGGTCTTAGGCTTTCCCGCGCAGGGCTTCTCTGTTGACAATGTGGAGGGGATGTAGTCGAAATTCCCTGGCAAGCAACAACCCACAACTCTTGATCGGTTGGAGCTTATCAATAAAACCTTTCCCCACTTTTTACCTTGGTTGGCATCCCTGAGTTTCACAAAGCAGTCAGCAGGTCTGTGAGAAGGTGTAAGCAACTAGGAATGCATCTTTGTATTTTCTCTCCCTCTTCCCTGCTGCACTCACCTGCCTTTCACTCCTCCTTCCTGAATCACACTCCTCAAGAAAGTACTTAAGTGTTTGTTTCAGTCTGTGCTTTGTGGGGAAACCAGGCTAAGATAGTTTCCAATATTTAACACTAAGATTCTAATGAAGGTTCAATTTGGAGAAAAATGCACTGGGAATATTGTCTTCTCATGTTATGAGGCCAAGACCAGAGCCTGATGATTTTGTTAGGATATAGCAAAATGGAAAAATCCACAGGTAGGAGGAACAACTGGAACCAGAGATTCAAATGCTCTCAGGACTTTCTCTGTATCTCTTGTCTGCTTTGTTTCTGGCTCTTTTGTCTCTGCAGAGTTTCACCTGCTTCTCTAGTTCACATGGAAGGAAAATGCCAAGGATGAGCAGAGGAGGTCTCATCCCTTTTCCTCTTGTTTCCCTGAGGAGGCATTTCCATTAGGGAACAACTCCTGCTTTCTCTGCACCCCTGTTCCCCCAAGTTCTCTGCAGGTAAGGATGGTTTATCTGATTTGTGTGTTTGGGGAAAAGGACTGAATATATGTAGTTCAGCTCCATTCTTTCTCCTCTTCTTGGGATCTGCCTACCAGCAGGCCTGTATCCACATGCTGCTAGAAGGGCTTAAAGAACTATAAGGTCTACAGAATTTCTAAGAGAATCCTCACCATTGGCTTATTTCCCCATCCTCTGACATTATAGAATGATTTTGAAAAATAAATTATATGGGAGAGTATATGTAGGTCATATGCAAATTCCATACCATTTTATATAAAGGACTTGCACATCTGCAGACTTGGTATTCCTGAGGGATTCTGGAACCAATCCCTCATGGATATGAAACAAAAATAACAGGAATTTTACATATTGTCCTTCATAAAACCCTACAGCTACCAACATTCTCCATGTTTTTTTTTTTATCTTAAAATTCTTATACTCAAAGACAGTTGGCTTTCTTTTCACTTATATTTCCAATGTTCTTGGGATAGGGCTGTCATTAACACAGAATGAACTCTGAATAGAAAGGTAAGAAAATAACATTGTCTAAACTTGGGTCAGATGTCCATTGAGGACCAAAACCCTGTGATCAGAAGATGAAGTCACTTTGTAATATGGCATCTCTGCTGTGCCCCCACCAGCCATGTGCAGTCTATTAAGCAGGTCACAGTCACCAAGGTTCTGAAAAGGTTTTGTCTTCCCGGAACACTGCCTGAGGTGTATGTGAGATTCATGGACTTGATGAGCTATATTCTCATCCACAACGTGTAAGTCCCCTAGTGGGAGAGCAACACACTCAACCCATTCGGGTCAGAATCAAGGCTCACACATTGCTCAGAATCTACTGCTTAGTCCTGGATAAGTCAATCATTTGGTCCATGGAATGATCCATGATTGTTAAGTAAAGCATTTTTATTTTATGGGGAAAAACCATAACATGGCAGATCCAGTAGATGCATGTACCTGGGTAGATGGCATGGGATTGGGACAATTTTCAGAAGCAGAGAGTCTTTGAGGTCTCAGCCCGATGTCCAATTCTTCTCTCTGAAGTTATTGTGAAGTTTCATCTCTGCCATTAGTCTCCCTACCGTATCTCCATATTGCCTTTCTTTGCCTCAGATTAGGAATTTAATATGTTAGAGAAAACAGAGGCTGATTTGAATTAAGCAACTTTCTACACTTCCACCCAACATCTGCTTCCACAGAGCTCTTACCTTCTTTTTTCTTGTCTACATGGAAGAGTTATCCTTTTTCCTAGTCAGGGGATCTATGAGAAAGTATAGCTGCTATGGACTGAAGACTAGAGAACCTGTGTACCTCTCCCACCCCAATTCATATGTCCAAACTTAATCCCCAGTTTGAGGGTATGTGGACCTTTGAGAGGTGACTAGGTCTTAGAAGTAGAGCCTTTGAGAAATGAGATTAGTGTCCTTATTAAAGAGACCCCAGAGACTTTCCTTTCCCTTTCTACAATATAAGGAAATATTGAAACTCAAAGTACTGGTAATAAGTCAGCCTGGGATAGTTAAATAAGAGTAGACACAAAGCACTCAGAGTTGGCATGGAATAAGAAGAACAACTTCTCACTGTGCTATGATCACTAACAAATTCCCTGTCACTAAATGCCTTTTTCTTGACTTCTTTACAGTGGCTGACATTGTTGACCTCTGTTTGGCATTTTCTTTTTTTCTTGGTTTCCATTTTACTACTTTCTTCTACTCCTCTAACAGTAGATTACCAATATCCATTGTGAAGTTCTCTTTCTTTGCCTACCGTTCAGACATCAAAGCTCTGACCTCCACCCTTTTGTCTCAGTATGGTACATACTACCACACCTAATGCACCTCTGCCTGCATTCCTGAGTAACCTCTTAGGATGTATGTATGTAAATCTATATTTCTAGACCTTGCCTTTCTCCTAAATCCTGCAGTATCTAATGCATGGCCAGATGCTTTTATATCCAATGCTTTATATACATGGCTCAGGGTACTTTTATTAATGTAATAAGGGGAGGTATCTAATGGTTCATGTCTCAGACATCCAATTATCTACTGAATTTGCCCACCTGTCCATTCTACAGACACCTTGGACATTTCATGTGCATAGTCCTCACCCTATAAGTGAGTTCTCCATCCTTTTTCTTATATCCACCAACTTTATTACCCCAATCAAATTTTTTTTCTTCCCATTGATCCTTAACAAGTCCTTTTAGTCTGCCTCCTAAATTCACCCTTGGATTCATCTCATTCTCCCTATTTTCACATCCCAAATAAACACACAATTTTCCAAATGTTCTATTGTCCTCTCTTGCTCATGCTCTTTCGTATATTAGAATGCCTTTTCTCCTGGCCTAAATCTTCCCTTTTTCTGAGATTTAGCTTAGAAATTATTTCCTTTAGGAAACCTACTATTCCCTCCACTCCCACGATCAAATTAGGAGTCTCTTGATTCTTTTTGTAGCCAATACTTGTGATAAGCCGTGTACAGTCTCTTGGCCAACCGAGGAAGGGTCCCAAGTGCTTTGCCTACTCTTCACTTCAAGTCTTCTCTGAAGTGCACCTGTGCTCTGCTGCCTGGACACTTGTCCCAGAATCCCTTGGGAAGCTGCTCAGCTTAGTTGCAGAAGTTAACATAGAAGTGTGGGGGAAGCTGCTACCCACAGAGGTAACTGCCAAATAATAGAGGATCAGAATCAGTGGAGCCTTCAGTGGGATGATTCTGAGGTTCATTCTACACAGTTCCTCAGAGGGCCTCCAGTGGTATTGTGCCCCTGAGGCCCATAGTTGCTCATTGATATCTTTTATTAACTTTTCTTCCTCCTTCTATTACTCTCCACACTTCTCACTCTGCTTCCTGGGATAATCACCCAAACAAACTCCCTATACCTAAGTATTTTCTTTAGGCTTCAATTGAGATGGCTGGGGGTGCCCAAACTAAAATTATATTGAAATGGTCTCTATACTGCAGTATTTATTATGTTGCATTATCGTTGCCGCTTCAACTTTTTCGTGATTACATCTTTAATATCCAGTGCACTAAAGTAGGGCCTGATTGAAGAAGATATTATATAAAATATGTAAAAGAGAGATGGGGAAGAGGGAGAAGTGGGAGATAGACCTGGCCAGTATCACTTTCATTTAATGTTGGCTATTCCTACTGCTAGACTTTTCACTTGATGATGGTATAAAATCTGAAAAATGTTGTGCAAATACAGGATATTATTGGAAAATTACCTGTGAAGTAAGATATAGGGTAAGTTTTTTTTTGTTTGTTCATTCACAAGATAACAATGAGACTAAGCTACCTCACATTGTTTTACATCATGTTGTAAATTTCATGCACATTTTAACTGTGGTACAATCTCTCAGATTCACTGTGAACTACCGGGTATCAATGAAACAGCCTTGGTTCTTTGGGGGATGCCATGAGACATTGGAGGTAAAGACAATGATAAAGTCAGAGAAGCAGAAGCACAATCTCTGAACTTTTAGCTTCCTCAGGAAGTTGGTGAGCAAGATGGAATATTGGAGGTGAGAGTCAGAGTAGTCTGAGGTTCAGGGATGCCCCCAAAAAACTGATGAAACTTACTGGAATTTCACAATTTTTTTTCAAAACAGCTTTTAAGGCAAGTATGTTTCCCTAGTGAATAATGCAATACTCTGACACATAATTATTTTTGAAGTTCTCATCACAGCGGCACCTAAATACTTCAGAGATAGTTGATGCATGGCCTAGATGCACCCAGAGCTTTATTGGACTCGGGGAACATTCTTAAATGTAATAAAAGCAGATGGCTAATGGATTTACAGGGGAAAAAACTCCACTGCCAAGTCACTTTCACAGATTCAATTGCTTCTTCCTACCCAAATGAATGCTAACCTCGGGAGAAACACTTGTAATAGAGCATAAATAAGTGGGCTAGAAGTTTTTGGTCTCCAAAGGGGATTGGTGCTGGGAAATAAAATAGTAATTTAGGAGAATAAAAATTAGTCATAGCAGACTGTTGTATCTGTTTTTTTTTTTTTACTTTTTCCCCTCCCATGTCAGTGTTTTTTATTCTCCCATTCTTCCCCCAGTCGGTTTTCTGTTTACATTCAGAAAAATTCAGATTGCCAGGAATCCCTGGTGCAAATCATTTCTCTTAGAGAGATCTGGGTGGTTTCTAAAATTCCTTTCCTAGTCTACTTCACTAAAGAATAGAGTATCTATAGAGGAGGATTTTCACACAAACTGAATGTTTTAAAAACTTAAAACAAAGCTATATTTAGATCCATGAGCTATAAACAGCAGGAAACCTGCAAGATTCTAAAACCTGCTATTCCCCCCTTATTGTCTCTATTTTACAAGCTCTGTGTGTTCCATCTTCTGATGCTAGCTGGGTTCCTCCAGTTCAAGAAAATTTACCTTTACCATAGTGTGCAGCCTCTGGATTTTTCTGACTTTACCCACAGATGTCACCCCAGAAATGATGCATACCACTCAGTTCAATTTGCATCGTTACACAAAAGGGACTCTCCTTGGAAACCTTTTATGCACTTCTAACACATAATAGCATTTCAAAGAAATGTGTTCTTTTTAAGATAATAACTGCTGTTAACTCCCCCACTAGTCTTGCTGAAGTATTTGACAATTAACCCAGCTTACCACTGGCTTGGAATGATTTGACAATGATTTAACTCTTTTGGGAAGTGCTTTTCTTTAACTTACTTCTAAGCATTTTTCCCCCTTTCAATGCATTTTAGGACATTTAAATTTCATCTCTATTCCTCTTCTATATTTATCCCTTGAAATACAAATTCATTTGTGGTTATGTATGTAAAGGATCTTTGTGCTAAAGTCTGAATTGTGTGGCCCCAAATTCATATATTGAAGCCCTAACTTCCAGCAGCTCTGAATGTGACTGTATTTGGAGGCAGAGCCTTTAAAGAGGTGGTTTTGTTAACATGAGGCTCTAATTCAATATGATGGGATCCTTATATGAAACAATTCGGATACATGGAGACCTCAAGGATCCATGTGACTGGGGAAGACCTTGTGGAGACAAAATGAGAAGACAATCACCTACAAGACAAGAAACCTCCAGAGTAATATCTTCACCTCCAGAACTGTGAGACAATAGCTTTCTGTTGCTTAAGCCACTCAGTCTGTGGTATTCTGTTACTGCAGCCCAAGAAGACTAATACATAGAACTATTAGCTCTCTGCTGTATCCCTTCCAAGGGGTTACTCCATCCCTGGATTGAAGTGGCCTCAGTATCAGGGAATGTGCCCATTCCCACTCCCTGTTCCATCTTAGCCAGTGTTTGCTTCAGTTTGAGGTTTGCTGTGATTCTACTGCCTGATACATCATGATGCTCACAGGGCTGCCCCCCGATCTCTGTAGGAGCCCAGGCTTTCAAAATAAAATTACAGTAAGTTAATTTAAAATAGCCTTAAATGATTGGTTGTCCAGGCAGCGACTCTAAACTATATTTCACCATCCACATACCCTTTGTTGCTAAACCTAGACTCCTCTGCTTCCACCACATGGTTCAAGAGGTTGTTCCCTTCCTCATTCTCTTATTCTCTGTGGCCTTAACTGTCATCTTGCTGATTTTCCTGCCCAGACTTTCAGTAATTACTACCAGAAAGAGGTTATTTTATGAACACTGGAGGAGTAAAATATGCTGTAGGCTAATCACCCACCTGTCACATTCTGACTTTTTTATTTGGTGGAGATTAAATTATACTGAACAATAAAACCTCCCTTTTAAAAACAGGAACAAGACACCCAAGAGCAGTTTAGGTGCACCATATGGGGAGAACAAACCCTTTGCCTTGTTCATGATGTCTGTTGTGCCTCCATAGTCACTCAAACCATGGCAGCCTGGCAGTGACTTTAAATACTGAATCATATTTGCACAGTTCTTCTCGGCCCCCTCCAGCCCTGGCTTTCCATATGACTCAGAGCAAAACTGAGTCCTCATAACCCTTGGAAGGGTTTCATGCTTAGATCCCCTGGATCTCTTGGGTATCCTGGTAGCTTTCTGACATCCACCATGGGCCTCAGTGGCCTTCCTGCTCTCCTCAAATGCCCCAGCTTTCCACACTGTGGCTTCCTTTTTCTGCTCTCAGTATGAAATGCAGATATCTGTCTGAATGTTGCTCAAATAAAATTTTTTTCTTTTTTCTACTCTTTCCCAGTCCCACCAATAGTAATATTAATAACAGTAGCAATAGGAATAGGAAAAAAAATGTGGTTTTACTTTGTTTAAACTTACCAGGATCTCTACATTTAGGTCTCTGGAAAGTGGTACAATTTAAACAATGTAAAGTGCAGTAGTTGAGCAAATAGATGTCCTTTACTGTCTCACATGTACCACCCTGAGGAACTTAGGCAACTGGAAAGTATTTTAAAGATATGGATCAATTTTTTGGTACTCATTTGCAAAGCGAGTTGCAATCAGATTTTTTTTTAAGAAGGTACCCTTGCATGCTCAATCCACAATAACTAAATGACGGAACCAACCTAGATGCCATTCAACATTTGAATGGATAAAGAAAATGTGGTATATATACACAATGGAATATTACTCATGAATGAAATTATGGTATTTACAGATAAATGGATTGAACTGGAGAATTCATGTTAAGTGAAATAAGCCAAACCAAAAAAAAAAAAAAAAAAAAAAGCCAAATGTTTTCTCTGATAAATGGATGCTGATCCATAATAGGGGTAGCAGGGTAGGGAAGAATAAGGAATCTTTGGATTAGGCAGAGGGGAGTGAGCAGAGGGAAAGGGGTATAGGGGTGGAAAGGATGGTGGAATGAGACAGACATTATTACCCTATATACATGCATGATGTATGATTACACAACCTGTGTGACTCTGCACCAGGTACAGCCAGAGGAATGAGAAGTTGTGTGCTCCATTTGTGTGCTGTGTGTCAAAATATATTCTCTATTTAGACCAATTTTTTTTTAAAAAAGTTACACTTTCGCGTCTTTGCATGGACTAATGCAGAGGAAAGGGTGAATTGAACAACCGAATTGTTCAATGCCTATTTCTTTTCTTCCCGAATCTAGGTCAAAAATTTAGTTTTAGCTTTCTGGCTTCTTCCTGATAAAAAGGGTCACTCATATTCCAGGGATACTCTCCCCCTGTGGACTGAGTCCTCAGGTAACAATTGAGATAATCCTAAGCAAGGATTCTCTTAGTGGACACTATACCTCCTAATAGTCTAGGGTCCTTGATGACTCATCTGAGTTCTCATGTGGTCACCTCTAAGGATCATTTGTTCTGCTTCACTTGTGACATTTAATTGGGGGAACATATCACATTCTAAGTTATTTCCTTATCTGTCTGTCCTACTTCATATTCTCTGAGCTCTTTAAGGACAAGGTCTTTAGCGATTATTTTAAAGTTAATCATGCTGAAAAATTCAAAGTGCACAAGTGAAAAGTCTTTAGGTTCCCTGTCTCTTCACTTCTACCCCCAGGGATGTTCACTGTTACATTTCTGAATTACCTCCCTAATGTCTCTATTTATAAACAAGTACATATCTATGCATAGCAGTCATGATGATTTTCAGGATGCCACATTCAGGAGTGCAAAAACACAACTTTTTAAAAATGACAACTTGGTATCTATTTTGAGCACCAGTTCTGTCGAGTGGGGAAAAACATAATGTTTGTCAATGCAAAGGAAACAGTCATTTCAGGAGTTCTCAGTCAGTGGGGAACTGCTCTTCTGCTCTGCCCTTCTGCCCTTGCTTATAGTTGTGGCTGTTGTTCTAGATTCTGGGGGTTGGCAAAGAGGCACGTGGAAGAGGTGGGCAGCCATGAATGAGATCTAAACACTCTGACATCTACTGTGATGCCCATGGTCGGATCTAGTGCTGAGCTGCTGCTCCCCCTCTATTTCCATATTGGCATCTGGTGCAAACCAGGTGGTGACACTGTATCAGCTGATGTGTTGCCTTCTGCTCACCCAGAGGTTGCAATAAGCTCCTGATTCTTTACAAGAAACCAAACCTTCTTCCCAGGATCCAGCCAGCAAAGGTGCTCCTGGCCCAACTGCATGGCACACCTTATGTTTGTCTCACTTCCGTGTTCTTGTGCCTTGAAGGCGAAGGGAATTTTGTCAGCGGTCCCTTATCTGGAAACTGGATCTCATTCTCTTGGGCTTCCAGACCATCTGAGGCTCAGCCCCCAGGTGGGCAGATCCCAGCACTATATTTTTCCCACTAACTCTCCTGGAATATTTTTATCTCACCTAAAGCAGGAAAACTGGCTCTTAGATCAACATTCATTCTTTTCAAAGCTATTGTTTAACCTATTATCTCTGCCAGGAGTTTCATAAGTCTATTTTGAAACTAAAAAAGCAGAGAATTAATTCTTTTGTTCTCTGTTTAATTGTGGCCCTGATCCCCTGAGGCCTGGGATGCCCTGTTTACTGTCTGCAGTCGGTTAGGGGGGCGGGTATGGAAAGGTGACTTGGAAGTTGGTAATGATGATAGGAAGAAGGGACACTTAGTAAACATTTCAAAGGCTTTTCCCACCACATTATAATTTCTTGGGTTTTTTTCCCCCACAAGTCTTTTTGTGCCTACTGTTCTATAATTTGCTTTTGCACTCAATAAAATATCATAGATCTCTTTCCAAATTAGTATATCTTGTCTCCTCATACTTCTTTATAGTTGCATAACATACCATTGACTCCATATACTATTTTTATTTCATCAGTCACTATTAGTAGGCATTTAGATTGCTTCAGGTGTCTGCGTCTTCAAACAAAGCAACAATAATGAGCATCCTTATGTAGACACATTTGCTTTTCATGTGAAATAGCTATAGTACCCTTGGCTAGAAAGAATTGCTGTATCACCAATTGCTGTCACCTCCTCCTCTTTCCCCAATATTTCTGATTATCATTTATTTTACAAAGGAAGCAATTGGGATATATGTTTGTCTTTAAGTGGGTCTGGTGAGGTGAGGAGACCAAAGCAAATGACTCCAGTTGTCCTTCTATCCTCCCAAAGGCTGGGAGCTCCTGTAAGTGGCTTCAGATGGATGAGCCCGAAAGAGGCCATGTGCTTCAACTCCTCAAGTGATTTTCCCACTTCAGTCTTCTGAGGAACTTGGACTACAGGTGCACGCCACTATGCCCAGCTCACTGACACTTTTTGAGCTGAGTGAGCAGGTGGTGATGTTTCTCAAGAGAGCTAGTGAGCCCCAAATTCAACTTCACAGTAAACTCCAAACCCACAAAATTAATATTAATTAAAGTTAAGTGGAATGTTTGAAGAGGAGAAGAGCTGTGGGAAATAGACAAAGCAGAGTAGGGCTTCACGAACCTGAGAGGAGGGGCAGGGTGCACTTTTACATCAGATCAAGCAAAGAATACTTCCATGAGAAGTTGACATTTGAGCAAAGATTTGGAAGAGGAGAGGTCATGAGCTGTGACAGGTTTCTGAGTGAAAAATATTCCTGGCAAGGGAGTCAGCCCAGGTGAAGGTCTAAAGGTGGGGTGTGCCTGGCACACTTAAGGCACAGCAAGGAGAACAGCCAAAGTGTACGTGGGGTAGAAGGAGAAAAGACCAGAGAAGTGAGGAGTGCGGATGGGAGCAGATCCTGGGGGACATCAAAGGCCTACTTTCAAATTTTGGAGCCAGTACACCTTATTTCTGTTTTTTTCTTCATTGTTCAAATGATAAATATTAATAATAATCCAAATAGTACTAAGATAATTCATATAAGCAACTTATGCAGAGTTAAATTGACAATTATTATTTTTCCCCAAAAAAACTAGGCTGGATATTTACATCAAAATAATCCAACTATATTACAATACAAAATATAGTTATATATACAGTTGTTCCTGAGAATTGGTTCTAGGACCTCCTGTGGATACTAAAATCTGCAGAAGCTCAAGTCTCTGACACACAATGGCATAGTATTTGCATACAAATTATATTATTTGCATACACTTCCTTTTGCATACTTTAAGTCGTCTTGAGATTATTTATAATGACTAATGCAATGTAAATGCTATGTAAATAATTGTTATACTGTACCATTTAGGGAATAATGACAAGAAAAACAGGCCTATATATGTTCAGGACAGATTTAACTTTTGTTTTCCTAATATTTTCAATTGCACTTGGTTTAAAATCACTGATGTGGAAATCACAGATACAAAAGGTCAAGTATATACATAAAATATGTTTATGCATACATTAAATATATAAACTAATATATACACATGCTATGCAGATATTTAACATATACATGAACAAATTTGTTATTTTATGAACAATTCAAATGAGTTTATACTCATAATATAATTCAATGAAATATAATGTCAATGAATAATTCCATTATATAATAAACTCACTAGATTAAATCCATTAAAATCAAAACTACTTTTCAAAATTCTAAACAAATTATTTAGTGTGGAGGAAAGAAATGGGTGAGAAAGAAAAAATCAAGTTGGACATACTTTTTCTTAACTTCTTTTCTACAGAACAAACAAATAAGCAAATTAAAACAGAAACAAGGAAATAACAAGAAACAATGCCTACAAGCATTTTGTCACTTCCCAGGGAATTTTTATTTGCTTATTACTTGAAGAGGCACTATTGTCTCTGATCAGAGTTTAGAAACAGGAGTCTGGCTTGTCTCCATGCCACTGACCAGCAGATTTTTTAAATTTTAACTTATTGTGTAGCTTTCAGTGCATGGCTTCACTTCCAGTTTTTGGCTTCCTCTTAGAGGGGCAGGGGGAACAGGGCGGGGAGAACAGTAATATGAAATGAATTCTTTGGGAGAAAGTGCTTAAACATTTATAGTCTAAAAATGTACTGCTGAAAGATCTAAGAAAACTAAGAAAAACAGTAGCTCACACAAGTCTGTCTAATCATAAATGCCGATTTAATTTATTCAGTATCTATTTGTTAAAAGTATAAGGACTTATGAAGAGCCTAAGAAGGGATGAACTGAACAGGCAGAAAACCGGGGAAGCTAAGCCAAGAGACAGTTTCAGAAAAAAGCAAAGTCCCTACAATGTTAAAAACTGCAAAGAAACTATCCAGTGAATTTGGTCTTTGAGTTTACTGGTGACTTTATTAAGGAAAGTATCTATTGTGAATGTATATATTAGGGCTTGTAAAGCAGTCTCACATGCATTTGATCCCTGCATTAAGTCATAACTGTTGAAGTACCTAGAGTGGTTTCTCATTCCTCCTTGGATTCTTACTAACACACATGGCGTATCAGCTAGATCATAGCCAATATCAGAATTCATTGGTAGATGAAAGTAGGTGGTACTTACTATGTATATCCATCCCTGCTTAAATCACTGACTTGTATGAAGGCCAGGAACCTCCAGGGGCAGGGAGATGATATCTTGCTTCCTCTTGAGTTGTAGGGACATGTTAGTACTATGGAGGACTGGTGTGTGGGTGAGTTCTAAGGGTAAGATTTGTGATGAGAGCTCATAAATTGCTAGAAGACTATGGACCCTCTGGCAGAGAGACCAGCATAAAATTAGGATTCAGACACCAAAAAGGTATGAAAGTGAAGAGAGACCAACTTGTGGTCACAATGTATGAACAAATCTCAACCAAACTAGGTAGTTTTCCCCCATAGGTACATAAAGCTGTGTGTAAGTCAAAAGAAGGACTTTAATAAACTCTGAAACACCTCTGCACCCAGATACATTTGCTGTGTCATCATCTTGCAGACATTACTTAGTTGAAGCAGAACCATTCACTAGAGTGTGGCAATTTGTAATAATGTCATGAGCTTCAAGAAGATCTGCATCTTGGAAGAAAAAGAGCACGTTCATCAACTCAGTCTCAGCTTGGCAGACATGCGCAACCGCCTGGGTTGTGAAGTGAGACAATAAGCAAAGTCGAGGACACATTGGACTGATGGCAGGTTAATAACTATCTTCTAGGAACCCCAGAGACTTTGGGAGAGCTGAGGGGTACTTTCTTTCTGATAGTTGGAAGTTTCTGACTGATTGGATAGAGGCAATCAACACAGTACCTAGAGAGGGAAAGATTTTTCTGAGATTTGAAATAAGAGGAGATTCTCAAGTTTTGTTTTCTGTTTCATATTCTGTCAGTTTTATACTTGGAATTTTTGCTTAGGTTTAAAAATGAGTGTACAAATTGTATAAGATAGTTTCTAATCACTTTTTCATAATACTTCTTCTAGATCTTTCCCTATTTTATTTTATTTTTTAAATTGGTTTCTCTTTTTTGGGGGAGCTCAGTTATGCTGGTGTCCAACAATTTTTGGTTAAACCTACAAGAAACCATCGCTTGCTTCAGTTTGAAAATAAAATTGTTTGCTAACACTTATCTGTCCTTATTTTTTTATAAAGTCTAGTTTTGTACACCTCTCCTTTGTTTCTGTGTGCTTTTGTGAAAATTTTCGGTATAGGAAAGGAAGGAAATGAACACTTATTGTGCTCCCCATTATATATCAAGTTTTAATTGCGTTAATTTTTTTTATCTTTTAGCATTATTTTAAATATCTTAAATTTTGTTCAGAAACAATGTTCATACTGTTATCTTTTGGAGTTCTAGAGTTCATAACAATAATTCTTTAACATAGGTACTTAACTACCTTTGCTGTAAGAGTCATCCTAATCACTTATATTTATTCTCCACTGTACAGCCCCAATCCTTCACAGTTTTTTCTTGTTTGATGCAATTATGGCAAAATAATCTTTCAGGTTCTATGTTTGCAAAAATTCTTCTGCCTCAAACACAAACAAGCAGCAACCCAAAATCTAAACAAGGTAAGTAATATCCCCCAAACCAGTGGGATGATATAATGTGGATTTATAGTGGGAATCAAGTATTTAAGGGGGAATCTATAATAATTTTATCTTTAGGGCCTGCTTATGCTCTTTCTTTTATATGAGTTTAAAAATCTTTTTGTCTTTGAATCTTTGAATAATAGCTTTGTCTCCTTCTGATCCATTTCCATTAAATATAGTGTATCTTTATGATTCTAGAATTTGACAGGTAGATATCTAAGATAGTCTTTCAGTCATTCTAGAAAGTTTTGTTGTTTTTTCTTAACTGAGGATAAATTGTCTCTGATGATTCCATCAGTGTGATTTATGTAATTTTCTTCTCTTTTTCAATGGCAGCACCATTCACAGACTGAAAAGAGATCTGTATTTTCAGGTCTATGGATGTTTTAAACAATCTCTCTTAGGCCTTGATTTTTACTATTGTTGAACTTTTAAAGACACCTGCTGATCTTGGGGGTTTAAGATAGATGTGGCATCTCCTTTGTTCATTTCTTCTTCACAGAGTAATTCAGTAGAGCTCAAAATGGCCACATGTCAGTGTCAGCTCTCAGGTGGACAGAAGAAGCATTGTTGAGGGTTTCAAAGGAACTGCCTGGAGAACTATGATCTAACCCAGCAACATCTAAAGTTTCAGAGCTTGGAAACAAACATTTATGAGTGATTCTTACCTGTGGTAGTGAGAAGAGGGACTTCTATTTTCACCCTTCAATTTCTGGGGTTGGTTAAACCTATTCTGGCTGTGAGAGAATCACCACCAGATATTGATCACTTTGGCCACTAATTCAAGAATGTATTCCATCCTATAGGAAAGTACTCCAACTTCATACCAGTTTAGCATTCAGATGGTGGCCGTAGATGATGGGGACTTGGTAAGATTGGTGAATTCTGTGGGCATGAAAACACTGCTCCTTTTCATTTACTGTAAAATTATCTCTTTGGTCAGAAACAGTTCCAAAGCTTGTTATTTTCTTTCAACATATTCAACTTATCAGAATTTATGTTGGTATATTGTAAGAAGTCAGATTTTAAATATTTATTTGCTTATACTAAAAGCTGCTTTCCATCACTAATCATCGGGAAAATGCAAACCAACCACAATGAGATATCAACTCATACCTGTTAACATGGTTACTCCCAAGAAGACCAGAGATAGAAAGTGTTGGTGGTATGTGTATACTGTGGGTGGGAAATGTAAATTGGTAGAGCCATTATTATGGGAAACTGTAGAGGAAAGGGAACTCTTGTATACTGTGGGTGGGAATGTAAATTGCTATAGTCATTAAGAAAAACAGTGTGGAGGTTCCTCCAAATTTTTTTTTTTTAAAAAAGAACTATCTTGACTCAGAAATTAAAGTTCTGGGTATATATACAAATTAAATGATATCAATATCTTGAAGAGACCTTTCCCATGTTCTATGCAGCATTATTTACAATAGTTCAGATAAGGAAACAACCTAAGTAAGTGTCCATCATCAGATAAATGGGTAAAGAAAATATGATATACTCTAGAACGGAATATCATTCAACCATAAAAAGAGGAAATCCATTATGAGCGGAAAAAGCCAAGTCACAGAAAGACAAATACCATATGATCTCACATATATGTAGAACCTAAAAATGTTCCCTTTCCTTCCTTTCCTCTCTATACTCATAGTTGCAGAGAGTAAAGAGGAGGTTTCTAGCAGCTAGGAAGTAGAGAAAATGGGAAAATGTTGGTTAAACAAACTTCCGATTATAAATAATCTCAGGAATCTACTGTACAGCAGATGAGTATGTTGTTGACTTGAAATTTGCTAAGATTGTAGATCTTAAATGTCCTCATCCCCTCCTACAAAATGGTAACTATACGGTGTTGGGTATGTTAATTAATTTGATTGTAGTAACCATTTCACAATGTATATCAAGTTTTCACATTGTACACCTTGGATATATACAATTTTATATGTCAACCATACCTCACTAAATATGGGGAAATTTTGAAAAATAAATATTCACTAATACTGTACCAGAGAAAAATGACCTCATGTATGCTCAATTCCATTTCTTTTTTGTCATTATGTCAAAACAAAACTAAAAACAAGAAAGGAGATGACAGAGAAGTATGAAATGCTCTGCTTTTATCATAATGAGAGTGGTGGTCTTTTTCCCAATTAAAACTTACTCACTGGCTGGGGTTGTGGCTCAGTGGTAGAGTGCTTGCTTAACATGTGTGAGGCATTGGGTTCGATCCTTAGCACCACATAAAAATAAATAAAATAAATGTCCATCGACAACTTAAAAAAAAAAACTTACTCGCTTGCCTAAAAGGTATTAAACTTATTAGCTAAATAATCCTCAAAATATTCAAGAGTATAAACCTTTAAGAATTGTCAAGCTGGGCACAGTGGTGCACACCTGTAATACCAGCGGCTGGGAGACTGAGGCAGGAGGAGGGCAAGTTCAAAGAGCCTCAGCAACTTAGTGAGGCTCTAAGCAATTTAGTGAGTCCTTGTCTTACAATAAAAATAATAAAGATAAATAAATAAAAGGGAGCTGGGGTTGTGGCTCAGTGGTAGAGTACTGGCCTAACATGCATGAGGCACTGGGTTCATTCCCCAGCACCACAAAAGAAAATACTAAACAAAGGTATTGTGTCCATCTACAACTAAAAAAAATAAATAAATAATAAAATGTTTAAAAAAAATAAAAGGGCTGGGGATGTGACTCAGTGGTTAAAGGCCCATAGGTTCAATCTCGGGTACTAAAAAAAAAAAGTCAAAAACAGCTTCTGCTTTTCTAAGTATTATGAAGTGAGTATTAGATAAATATTAAAATTTTTTTAAAGAGAGAGAGAATGTGCTTACATTGATTGGCTACATAAACAGAATTTTTTTCTTCAAATAAAACTCTGGTGATAGTACATGCAACTTTCCAAAAATTGTGATGGATATTTAAGATAGTTTTGATAAACACTATATTCAAGCTGGGGAAATTCCCTTCTTTTCCTCTCGTAGGCAGGTTTTTGTTTGTTTTTGTTTTTAACTTGAGAATTGGTGTTAACTTTTATTAAGTGCTTCTTGAGGGTTTCTATTGAGATGGTTCTTGGACTATTTCTCTTAAGGAACTCGAACATGAAAATCTGACACCAGTTTCAATCATTATCTTTTGGATCTTCGTATTAGTAGTGTAAAATCACCAGTTTTATAAAATTATCATATTTATTGAAGAAGGCCTTTATAATCACTTTGGGAAATCTTAAAATTAAAGCTAGTAATGTGTTAATGACACCTGTTGGTGAGCTCTACCTATCGTATGGGTTTATTGTATTGAATTGATATATACTAGTCAGTTGAAGCATATAGAAGTAAAACTGAGAAAACAGTGAAATGGAATGAAGACAGATTGTTTCTATGTTTCTTCCAACAAATGGTAAAGCCACTTATAAATTCATGTACAGATTAAGAACAGCTTTATGATCTTTACATAGCATCTGCCAAAGTAAATTATAAATACTCACACTTTGAAATGATATTGGAAAATATCATATTTATGCACTGTGGTTGACAAAGATGAGAAAATTTTGAGAGTATTTAAACACTTCTAAACTAGATATAAAGTTCCAGCTCCAAACTCAAGTATGAAAGGAAAGAAGGTGTGACCCACAAATAATGATAAATGTTTGAAGGAATAGATATACCAATTACCCTGCTTTGATCACTGTGCAATGGACACAAGAACTGAAACACCACACTGTACCCCATAATCTGTACAATTATTATGTGTCCATCAAATATGGAAGATTTAGAAGTGTTTCTATTTAAGGAGAAAAATGAATAAAAGATACATTTAAGGAAAATTTAGTACTGAAAAGAAAGCCAGGTATATGTACTAGAATTTTTTTTTTAAGTTGAAAGTAACATTAGTGAAGCAAGCACAAAACAAAATGAATAAAAAAATGTCACTGGGGGAAAAAGTTGTGGCATGTGTAGAAAATAGCTACGAGGACTAAATGAGATGGTCTCCAAATACCTGACCTAAGACGAAAGCCAGTTCAACACACTGTGCTCTGTCCCACATCATCCCTTTGAGATGGATTTCTCTGAGTTTGGGAATAATAGTAAATGAATAATAATTTGAAAAAGGAACATGAGTAAAGTTAAACTATTTTGAGGTTCTTGCAACCACATAAATGAGCTTGAACTTAATTTGTGGTAACGGTCTGTTCTTGAAGGAACAGGGGAATATCTCTGGAGTGCCAGTTTATGCCTAGAACCCATGAAGAGGAGATAAGAAATAATGTTATCTATTTCCACAGGCAAAGTGAAAATCCTGTCCTCTGGTGTTTGTTTGCCTGTTTGTTTTCTCCAAATTCATCTGTCTTCCTGCACTTTGCCTACTGCAGGCATCTGTGATATGATAAAGGTCATGTTATAAAGAGCCCTGGGAATAAAGAAGAAGAGATGACCACCACCACCATATTGGTGAGATTCAATATGGTCACTGTAGCTACTCCTATAGTTTGGATCTTAGATGTTCCCTAAATACCCTATGTGCTAAAGATTTGTTCCTCAAAATTGAACTATGAGGAGGCTATAGAAACTTTAAGATTTTGAGGTCCAGAGAGAAGCCTTTGGTCATTGGGGTATGCCTTGGAAGGTGAATGTGGAACTTCAATCTCTTCCTCTTGTTCTTTTGCATTCCAGCCAGGAGGTGAGCAGTTTTGTCCACCAGCTGCTGCTTCTATCATGTGTTACCACAAGCCCAAAGCAACAGAGCTACTTGGTTTTGAAATAAAACCTCCAAAACTGTGAGCCAAAATAAATCTTTTCTCTTCATAAGTTGATTATCTAAGATATTTGTTACAGACTAATACAGCTACCCTCAGGTAAATAATCACCACATATGAGAATGGCAGGTTTTTAATTGTTAGTTCTAGATTGGTTGCCCCAGGTCATGCTTCTTTTTCTAAATGCATCTTGCTGTTTTCCTATCTTTGCCAACATTTTAGACTGATGGATGACTCAGAGAAGAGCCCGAGTACCATTCCACTGTGGGATTCCTGGTGGCTATCAGCAGTCTGAATTCTCTACTGTGAGCTCCAGGTTAATTGTTGTTGTCATCTTTTACTGTCTATGAGTCTGTGGGAAAGTAGTCAGAGAGGTAAGTCCAGGCATAGTGATTGGTATGGTTTGACAGCAGGACTCCTAGAGGTCCCCAGGGATGATAGATAAGCCGAGATTGTGGCTACTATTGCAGGGTCCCAGAGAGGTAAAGTATACCAGTGAACAGATAATGAGGAATGGATGGACCAGCCACATAACAAAAGTCATTCCTAAATTAAATCATCTAGAATCTAAACATTAACAACATTCACACACACACACACACACACACACGCACACACACACACACGTCAACATACCTGTATCTAAAAGGCCTTGGCTTGTCAGGTTGTTTCAGAAACAGTGGGATGTCTGGTTGATCATCTGAGTGACACAGGATGTTACAGATGCACAGACAGCCCAGGAAGCAGTCTTAGTTTTAGACATAGTTATAGAAGCTGAAGGAGAAAAGGATTCAGACAGATGGGGGCTCAAGGTCTCAAGAGGTCAGAACAGAGCCCCAGGAAAGAGGAAAGAGCATGTACCTGGATCTAATCCCAGAATTTCAGGAGGGGCCTGGGAAGTGTAAGGGAGTTTGGCATCTAGGTTCAGGGCTGGTGACTGGAATCAATGTGATTAGAAGAAGGAAAAGGAAGAACTGTCAGGGGTCACAGGGCCTGGGAAGGACAGAAAGTGCTGTCTGAACACTGTGGTTGAATAGACAAAACAAGACCACAGAGGAACCTCAAAGGGCTGAGGTCTCCTGCTATGGTCTGAATGTTTTTATCTCCTTAAAACTCCTACGTTGACATCCAGTTTCCAACGAGAAGGGATTAGGGAGTCATTGGAAGGAGTAGCTCATGAATGGAATTAGTTCCCTCATAGAAGAGGCCCAAGGGAGCTCTGAAGCCTTTGATGCCGCGTGGACACCATCTGAGGAAGTGGGTTGTCACTAGACCCCATAAAGCTAGAGACTTTATCTTGGACTTCCCAGCCTCCAGAATGTAAGAAATAAGTTTCTGTCGTTTATAAACCACCCAGTTTATGGTATTTTGTTGTAGCAGGCTGAAATGGACTTAGACACCCCACATCTCATTAGTGCTGGGGGGATACATCTATGTTAAAGGTACATGTACACAGTGGCCTTTTGAAGGCATGGGCAGACCTCATCCAGGGTTGTACTGACCTCTTCTCTCATTGATCATTTTTAAAAAAATATCTTTATTTTATTTGTTTATTTTCATGTGGTGCTGAAGATCGTACCCAGTGCCTCACACATGCTAGGCAAGCGCTCTACCACTGAGATACAGCCCCAGCCCCTGATCATTTTCTTTTTTTGGCATAATTATTTTTTAACTATTTTTTTATTTATGTATGTTGGCAGAATGCATTATAATTTTTATTACACATATAGACTGATTTTTTTTTTGATTGAACAAGAATCAGGGAATGTTGGCTCTTATTCTGCTATTCTCCCTCCTCAGTGGGGTGGGGTGTGCCGAAGAAGATGGACATACATAATCCCAAGAACTCAGGATGTTTTATTAAAGCACAATTAGAATGATTGGAGCATTTCATTAAGACAAGCAATAGCCATAAGGTAAGTCAATTAGGGGTTGTTTTTCTCTTGTCTCAGCCTCTGGGATTACAGGTGTGCCCAGTGGTTTTTTTTTTCTTTAACACAGTCTGAAGCTCTTCCTGCTTCCCCTAAGATTTTTCTCTCCCTCAAGGGTGTCAGGGTTGACAGGCCTGAGGATCCTTTCCTAGGAAGGTTGGAAATTGGTAGTTTAAACCAAGCTCTGTAATATGTTTGAGAGCCAGAGCTTTGGATCTGGACTGCCTCAGATGAAACCCAGCTCTGCCACTAACTCTAAGTGCTGCATTTACTCATCTATTTAAAAAAAAAATCAGATATAATACAATGTAACAGCAGAGTTACCTTGTTATTTAAATGAAGGAATATATGTAAAGCTATGTTAAAGGCTTTAGGTCATAGCAGGTGTTGTATAGGTATTAGCTTTGAAACAATGGGACAAAGTACTCATTCAACAACAATTTATTGAGCATGCACCATGTGCCAGGCACTTAAGCACTGGGAATAAAGCAATGAACATGACCTGGTCTCTGCTGACATGATGCTTACATTGTATAGTGGAGGCAGTTAGTAATCCAATGAACAAGTATAAAGACAAGATAATATTAGGTAGTGACAAGTTCTATGAAGACTATAAAACAAGGAGGAATGATAGAAAGTATCTGGGGAGCTACTTTAGTTTGGTAGGGACAGTCTCTGAGAGAGGTGGCACTGGATAAAAAGGTACCAGTCAATGGCAGACTAGGGAAGGAGTGTCCCAAACAGAAGGAACAGCTTGGCAAAGTCTCCAAGGCAGAGAGATTGCTGAGCATGTTTGAACCTTTAAAGGACAATGTGACTAGAGTATAGACAATGAAGTGTATGTCAGGAGGTCAGAGAAGTAGGTAGGGGACAGATAGCTTGAGTGGTCTGTGAAGCAGACAATTTACGTGACCTGATACCTGCTTTTTAAAAAGTCACTCTTCTGCCGTATTGAACAAGGATGGTACAGGCAGAGTAATAGTGGAAGGAGCAGGAGCGAGCCCAGTTAGGAGATAGGGGTAACAGCCAGGGAAGAGATCATGGTGACTTGCACTGAGATGGAAACTGTGAAACTTAGAAGTGGACAGATAGACACTTTGGGGGTAAAGGTGACCAAACTTGCTGATGTATTGGACACAAGGGTTGAGGTTGAAAGAGGATTAATTCTAGGTCTTTATATTGATCTACTGTGTGAATATTGGTACTTTTTATTGGTATGGGGGAAATTGAGAAACAGATTGAGGGGGCATCTATTGAGGATGTGTTAAATTTAATATGCTGATAGGTATCTTAATAGAGATGTCAAGTCTGCAGGAGAATATATGAGCATAGAGTATGGAGGAAGAGTCAGGGTTGGAAATACAAATACAGATGTTATCTGCATATAATTGCTGTTCATAGCCATGAGATGGAATGAGAGTCCCCGGGAAGAAGTATAAGAGGAGGAGACAAAGGGCCCTAAATGGGAGCCCTGGAAAATATTAACATACAGAGGTTGAATTGGGCAGGAGGAGGCAGCCACAGAGGCTGAGGAGTGGCCAGTGAGGCAGGAAGAAAGCAAAATGAGGGTAATAGCACTGTTCTGTGTAAACATACCCAAGAGAAGGAAGTATTTCAAAAAGTAGGGAGTGGTTATCTGTGTTGTAAGGGCAACCACTGTCGAAAGTTTAAGTTAGTTGAGGACTGAAAAGCGTCCACTGGATTTGGCAACCTGGAAGAGGCTAGTAAATTTGGTGGGGAGGGATGGAAACTGAACCAGAAATGCAGTAAGCAGAGATTGGGGGATGGGAAAGTACAGTTGGTAAAAAATTCTTTGGGCTGCTCTTTCTTTACCTTAGGAAAAGTAAAGGGAGAAGGCAAGGAAAGGCCAGTCTGTTTTTCTGGGCAGAAAAAGCAGCAGGGCGTGGTGCTAGTCCAGATCAGCTCAGCTCAGGTAGGGGCTGCACCCTGTTTGAGACAGAGCCTCCTAGCAATTCCAAAGTTCACTGCCCTTTTCTGCACTTTCTTCATCTCCTAAGAACCCAAGGGAGGGTTGGCCATGCATGTCACAATCTATCTGTCTCTCTGTTCATTGAGAAACATAACATACCACTATTGTTAAACTGAAAAGACACAATTATTATATTAATTTCATTAATCAACATGTCATTTTGGGGAGGTGGGTGGGTAGAGGTGTCTGATGCTAGTGACCTCTTGCATTCAGTACCAGCTTTTGGAACCCTTTAAATCTTTTAATCTGGTTAATAATATGCTTCAATAAATCAAACAACATGACTAATTCTATGGTCTAGTCACTAATTCTAACAAGAAATTTCTCTTTCGGAAAGTTCACTCAGTAGGTACATTCATCTGATGTCTTGTCATACATTAGGTGGTTTTTTTTTTTTTGATGAGGCAAGAATATCATATTTTAATAATAAGTTGAAACTGAGATTGTTTATTCACTTTGATTTCCTTCTCCAAAGCAGTGCTTTAAAAATGAAATGGTAAGAGTCCTGTGTCTGAATTAGGTTTCCAGCCTCCCCCGCCCCCTCCCCAAAGGGTAAAGCCTGCTCCAGCTTGTAGTCTATGCTCCACCCTGGAGGAACTGTTAATTTGTAGATCTTTTAAGATGCCAAACTGGTTAGTCAGAGGATTTCTAAGCTTGTCCAAAATGCCTTCCCTTCTTCAATCATCAGTCCTGTGATTCCCAACCCCCCTTCTATGGAAAGAGAGAGAGAAAGAAAGGAAGTGAGAAAAAATGAAAGGCAGGTCTTTTAAAATTTGTGCCTGTGCTTCCCAGTTTTTAAGACATAATATGAGGGAATTTAAGGTGGAAAATCATAAGTTATTATAATCAAACTTCACTTGCCTTCTAAGATTTATAAAGATTAATTAATCAGGGCTGTGGTTGTGGCTCAGTGGTAGAGTGCTTGCCTAGCATATGTGAGGCACTGGGTTCGAGGCTCAGCACCACATAAAAAATAAAAAATAAAATAAAGGTATTGTGTCCATCTATAACTAATAAAATATTTTTTAAAAGATTAGTTATTCAATGAGGTCAATTCTTGCCATTATTACTATGTTAAAGATGTGAGCACAGTTAAGTCTTGGCTGCTGTATTAGGACCTTCATGATCCATTCTCTGTTCCTTTCTTTGGTCTCATCTTTTATTCACTACCTCAAACTGCAATAAATAGTCATATTGCAATTCTATTCAGAACTTGAACCAACCAGCAGGGTTCTCTTTTGCCACTTGGCCTTTATAAAGAAGTAGGTTTTTGTCCCACTCGGCCCCCAGCCCCCTGGGAATACTTGTCTTTTGCTCTTCCCTTCCCTGTCCAACTTGGTTAGTTAATGAGAGTTAGTTGCTTCCTCTGGGGGATCTTTCTTAACCCTCCAAGTTAACCCATCCCTTCTTCATGCCTGCCACTTAGTGTACCATCGCACTTACAATACCCAATTGTAAAGGCCCCATTATCTGTCATAGATGTCTCCCTGGTGTGTGTAGCCTCAGGTGTAGTAGATGCTTGATAGAGATTTGTTGAGCAAATAAATTAAATAACTATGATTTTGCAAGTAATGCATCTAAAAATTTTCCCTTAGAAAACATGAAATGGATGTTCACTTTAACTTCTGTCTGACAAAACTTCGGTTTGTCAAGTTCTTAGAGTTTCACCCACATCTTATGGCCAGAGATGTTTAACTAATGGGATGTTTCAAATGGTTTCTGGACAAGCCAAAGTTAATGATTTGCACAAAGTAGGTGTTCGATAACTGCTTGTTGGTGAAAAAGTTAAACTTGAAGATGGTGAGACTGTCCCCAGGAGATCTAGTTAGATGGTTCTCACCTCCAACTCAGCAGTAACACAGTGTCCTTTCTGACTTGCTGCCATGCCTCCACTGTAAGGATGGGACAAAAAAAGCACCATTCTTCCAATCCTCCAAACTCCCTCTGGGCCTAAGTCTTAAGCCACTACTCTTGGGATCTCTAGCCTGCAGCCAGCCTCACCGGGTGCACTATCCACGTGATTGTCCATGGGAGTGGAGGTTGCATAAGAGGAGAGGCAGGACGGGGCAGTCAGAATGGTATGCAGCTTGTTCTGGGCATCCATACAGCTGGAACCCACTTGTGGCAGAGGTGTGAGGCAAAGCCAGCTGGGGCAGGTCAAGATCCTGATGTCCTGCCCCATCTGTGGCCTTCCAGGTTGCCATCCAGGTTTAAAAGGCAGAGAAATGTAGGAGAGGAAGGGGCACCTCAAGAGACTGGCCAGGCCCCCAGTGAATGGGAAGTCAAGTGGTGGAGGAAGTAGAATCAAAGGAAAACTCTGAAAGGAGATGGTCTAGGAAAGGGGGGGGGGGTTGTGTACTTGAGGCTGGTGAAAAGGACAGACTGAACCCAGCCTGCTTAAGACCTTTGTACTGAAGGCAGCTGCTGTATCCTGGGGCAACGGGACAGAAAATGCTTTAAACCTGGATTCCAGTCCAGGTCATAACAACAGTTAACATTTATGGTGTGTCTCTTCCTCGCCTTTCTATTTTAGGCTCTGAAAAAGCAGATTTCGTTAAAACTTCTTCCTTTGTCTGAACATCAGACCTCTCCCATCAACTGGTCCTCTCTTTGGCATTGAAGTCCTTTTTCCCTCTACTGGCTCCTTTTCATTTGCCTAAACACACAAGTATTTCCCTATGCTACCAAACAACAATAATCTCCCAGTAAAGATTTCACCACCCAAGTTCTTACAACGTAGTCTATCCTCCTTTTCCCTCCCTCATGTGCACCTCTCTTTCCTGCTTCCAGAAAGCCTTTCTTAACAGAAGTTCTCTGCATGCTGAGGACTCCACAAATCAGTGCTACTTCTGTGCTGTGACCTTGGGCAAATTGCTTGATCCCTGAACCTCGGTCTTCTCACCTGCAAAGTAGGAATAATAACAACTTCATATGGTAGATCTGAAGATTACAACCGAAGTGTCACTCATTTAAAGGGGAGCTTAAAATCCCAATATATGCAAAATTTTGTCAAAGCTATGGTTTTCTAATTCCAGTAGCCACTTGTTTCAAAAACTATGACTTCTGTCATAATAATGGGAAGAAATGCTCTCCAACAAATTCACGAATAGTCCTTCTTTTCCTCTTTCTGCTGGAACTTTTATGTTTGCAGAGAGCACCTGTATTATGCCAGATATGTTTAGTACAGCATTTCACCTGGCCCTCTAAGAGAGATTGACATTATTACATTCATTTTTAAAAGGAGAAAATAAATTGCTCAAGGTCTTAAGATTGATAAATAGAAAGCAGGAGTTTGGGCACAGGTCTCTTTAACCGAAAATGCCATGCTCTCTCCACAAAAATGTTAGTGTACCACAAAAGGCCAAGTCCCAAACCTCATTCTTGTGGCATTTACTTCTCCCTTGTATAGTTTTCCAAAAGAAAGTTTACTAGCTATCCCTGAGAAGAAAAACATGGCATAAACATTAATCTTTTTTTAATGATTTTATTTTTTTAAATACACAACAGCAGAATGCGTTACAATTCTTATTACACATATAGAGCACAATTTTTTCATATCTTTGTATATAAAGTATGTTCATACCAATTCATGCCTTTATACATGCACTTGTTTTTGCATTACAATTCTTGTTACACATATATACCACAATTTTTTATATCTCTGTGTATAAAGCATGTTGACACCCAATTCGAGTCTTCATACATGTACTTTGGATAATGATGTCCATCATATTCCACCGTCCTTGCTAATCCCCTGCCCCTCCCTAACATTAATCTTTTAACCTGGGGTACTTTTGCTAAAGTAAGGGCCCTGTCCCTGTACCTAGATCCTGAAGGCCACTACTGATCACTACTCCCACTATACTTTATAGCCTCCTAGACTCCAAATCCTTAAGTTCCCCATGGGCACTGTGCTTGTAGCTGAGGCGTGTGGGTTGGATATCCCTCCATGCCTATCCCTGGATCCCAGCACTTGGCTTTGGCTTGATTCCCACTGCTCAGTTCCTGATAGCCTGGAGAGCTCTGACCTTGATCTAAGGTGACTGGAGCACGGTCACTGCCCAGATGAAGTCTGCTAAATATACTTTTAGGGATCACAGAAACTAGATTCCCATCTTTTCAAAGTGCTTACTTGGCAAGAACCCCCCATTGTTCCATTGCTTGAATCACAACTAAAACAGTAACATTTTATCTGAAGTCTAGACCCAAATCTTCACTCTTGTCCCATCCAGAGAAGAAACCTTAGCCACCTGTTATTTCCCCTTTCCTCTGCCTCATTACTTCCTCAGTCCCACAATTGTCTTTATTATTATTATTATTATTATTATTATTATTATTATTATTATTCAGGGATTTATATATTTTTTAAATTTTTGGTACTATGGATAGAACTTGGGGGCACTCAACCACTGAGCCACATCCTCAGCCCTATTTTGTATTTTATTAAGAGACAGGTTCTCACTGAGTTGCCTAGTACCTTGCTTTTGCTGAGGCTGGCTTTGAATTCATGATCCTCCTGCCTCAGCCTCTTAAGCTGCTGGTATTACAGATGTGCACCACTGCACCCAGGTCAGATTTGTATTTTCATAAATTTTTTCTGTGTTGATCTCTTTGCTAACCTAATTATGAGCAATTCTTTTCTCACAAACAACAAATGCTTATTACGTGTGTAGAGGGAGATCATCCATAATCCTACCACACATGAAACAAAAACAAGAAAGAAGCACATTGAGATTATGGAATCTTACTGTCAATCAATAATCACTAACTACATTGGGATATAGTCTGCCAAATTTCTTAATTCATATTTGTATAATATTTATATTTTTTACATTCTCTATTTTAAAAATCTGCCTTCTTACTATATTTTTAGTATTTTTACAAGTCAATACTTATAGTCAATATATTTTTAATGATTTTTAAGTTCCCTCCCCCACTCTATATTGTGTGATACAAGCACAGTAGAGTAAGATAAACTCATTTGTAGAACTTGCACATTTGAGTTGTAGTTGTAAAAAACAACACAGCACTGCATTCTGTTAAAGAACCATGAAGCCCATTCTCACTAAAACAGCAGAGATAATCTTAGCTAAGATGATGAAAGGATAGTTTGGTTTGCTATGGGACCCTCTTTTTGTGTGTTTCATTCCTATTACTATTACAAAGGGGAGCAGGGGCTGGAATTTCCAATTCTTGTTTTAGATGCATTGTTACTAAGATATAATTTTCTTATGAATTTGTTTCAAGTGAATTCTCATGTGGAAAGCCTTTGTCAAATTATTTCTATGGAAAAATTTGCTAAACTCCAATATGGTCCATGGGAGATTTGGCTGTAATAGAAGCAAGAGGTCTTTGCTACTCCAAATCTGAGAACCATATGCTTGTATTTTGGTGGACTGCTTTCCCCATAATCTATGTTCTCCTGGTGCTATGTCAGAGGGCAGAAGTATCTCATACTTATAATCTGTACAGAAAATGGACTTCTGATTGCCTAGAAGCACAAATACCAAAATTTACTAAAAAACACTATTTGGTAGATTGTTTCTAAAATGGCTGTACCTGTGTATATATCTCTAATTCCATATGTTATTCTTTCAATTTTTCTGGCACTCTTCCTGTGAGAGGTGGAGGTCTATGTCCTATACCCTTCAATCTAGGGTTTTGTGACAGTTCCAACTAAATGATTTGGAGACAGTGATGCTACATGACTTCTCAGGTGAGCTTATAAGAAGGATACAACATTCACATAGCTCTCTCTTTCAACATACATCTTGGGACACCTGATCGTACACATAAGATGTCAGCTACCCTGAAGCTACCATTCCGGAATGAGTAGTGGAGAGGCCTCTTGGAGAGAGAGATATCCAAGAAGTCCCAGGTATACTAGCCCACAGCTGTTTGAGTCTTCGGTAAGTGAACCAAAGAAATCTGTGGTCCCTGGCTGATTCAGAATAAGACCCTTCCGGATAGTGACTCCATAGGGTATGCATTATTCCCTTGGAAAACAACAGGAAAATGTTACAAAGTATACAAGAAAACAAGTCAACACAAGCAAGACTCAGCAAGTGCAACAAATGGAAGAATTTACATTCAAACAACAATAGAGAACAGAGCAATGTAAAAGGAACTTCTAAATAAATGTGTTTAAAATGTTTAAAGAGATAAAGGAAAGAATAGACCGACAAATTAAGGTCCTATTAAAAAAAGAATAAATAAATTAAAAAAATGAAATGAAATTCTAGAAATAGGAATGAATAAAAATTCAATGGATACATTAAAAAGGATACTAAATACAGCTTCAAAGAGAATTAGGGAATTGTGCCATAGCTTGAGAAAATTACCAAACTCCAACAAAGGGAAGTAAAAAGATGGAAGAATATAAAAGAAACATTAAGACTTGAAAGATAAAATGACAGACCCCAAACCATATCTAGCAGAAGTTCTAGAAATATAAAATAGAGAAAAATGCATGCTTCAGGGGTAGGGAGAAGCAATATCTGACAACATAACGGCTGAAATTTTTCTAGAATTAAAATATAGCGGTACACGCCTGTAATCCCAGCAATTTGAGAACCTGAAGAGAAAGATTGCAAGTTCTAAGCCAGCCTCAGCCACACAGTGAGGCCCTGAGCAACTTAGCAAGACCCTGTCTGAAAATAAAATATAAGAAAGGCTGGAGATGTGGTTCAGTGGTTAGGTGCCTTTGGGTTCATTCTCAGGTACAGAAGACGAAGGAGAAGAAGGGGAAAGAGAAGGAGAAGGAGAAGGAAAAGGAGGAGAAGGCGAATAAGAAGGAGGAGAGGAAGAATAAGAATTTAGATCCTCAGGTTAAAATGCATACTAAATCCTGAATAATATATCCAAATACAAAACCCACTTCGACACAAAGCAATAATGCAATTATCAACTCAAAACAGGAAAATATTAAGATTTAGTAGAGAGAAAAATATCTATATAGTGATAATAAGACCAACTGCAGACTTCTAATTAACTAGCAGTAAATGCCAAAAGGTAATGCAATAGTCACTTCAACGTGTTGGTGTCAATAACTGTCAACTTAGAATTCCATAGCCAGGGGCTGGGGTTGTGGCTCAGTAGTAGAATACTTGCCTAGCATGTGTGAGGCCCTGGGTTTAATCCTCAGCACCATACAAAAATGAAAAAAAGATAATTGTGTCTACCTACAACTAAAACATAAAAAAATTAAAAAAAGAATTGCATCGCCAGTGAAATTATGATTTAAGGGTATGAGGGAAAATAGAATGAGAGATATAAAGAGAAAGAAAAAATTTCACCCAGACCTTTGGTGAATGAAACCAAAAACAACACACTTCACTAAGTTAGGAATTTATCCCCAAAGGAAAGAACAGAATACAAAAGACAAACAATACAACAGTCATTAATATGGTATTATGTAAAAATGTGGATGTGTAACCAATGTGATTCTGCAACTTGTATTTGGGGTAAAAAATGGGAGTTCATAACCCACTTGAATCAAATGTATGGAAGATGATATGTCATGAGCTTTGTAATGTTTTGAACAACCAATAAAAAAAAAGAAAATACTATGGTAAGATATGTTGGTAAATTTAATGAGATAACTATGAATGTAGTAACAATGATGAGTAGAGTATTAGAGGACTTAAAAGTAATGGCTAGGGATGGGAGAACAACTTGGTGCTAAAGCACTTGCCTAGCATGTGCAAGGTCCTGGGTTCCATCCTCGGCACTGCAAAAAGAGAAAAATAAATAAACAAACTAATTAATTAATAAGAGGGAATTAAAAAGCACAAGAGATCAATGTGTAGTTTATAGAAAGGGAACTTGAGAGTTAGAGTGATTCATTTTATTATTATTTTTTTAAATTTAAGGTTATACAGATAGGAGGAGGTACAGATAGTGACTAACTTTGGATTTTAAATATAAATGTTAATATTTTAATATTTTCAGGATAACTTCAAAAAGTTGAATTAGAAAGTATACATTTCTTTCTTTCTTTTTGTGGGGGTAGGGGATGGCTTACTAGGGATTGAACCCAGGTACATGTACCATATTCCCAAAATACTTATTTATTTATTGAGATAGGATCTCAATAAGTTGCTGAGGCTGGCCTCAGACTTGCCATTCTTCTGTTTCAGTGTCCCACATCACTGGGATTACGGGCATGCTCCATGATAACTGGCTAGAAGGAATATATTTCAAATCAGTAGAAATGTTTGGAGAAAGGGAACACACTAAAGAAAATTCAACTAAAAACAAAACAAAACAAACAAACAAATAACAACAACAACAACAAAAACAAAAACCATTAGAAGGCAAGAAACAAGGAAGAAAAAGCAAAAGAAAGTTAAATAAATACAAGATGAGATGGTGCTAATAAATCCAAAAGATCGTCATCATAATGTGACAGAGTGTGCTTGTTTTCAACAAAATCTGTTTGTCCTCCATAGTAATATAACTGTGGTTGGTCTATGACCACACAGCTAGTGGTGTCATGTTTCTGCTCTTTTGCTGCTAAATGTGGTCATGTAAGTTCTGGCCAATGGTATATAAGCAGATGACATGTGCATCACTTCTTGCAGTAGGCCTTCAGAACTTGGGTTAGTGCTCCTTCACATTCTCTTCTTCCTTCTATAGACTGAAGCTCCCTTACCAGCTTCTACCATGTGGATAAAAATTTAAGAAGATGGAATTGCAATACAGTACAAAGGAGCCTTCTTAGCAACTGGACCATTTATTCGGCACTGCTCCAAGAGAAGGAAATAAACACTAGGTGTGGGAAGGCAGGAGGAAGGATCTGCTCCTTAGAACAAGTTTTTAACTCTGATTAATATATGTGGTAAATGAAAACAGATTTAAAAAGACTCCTAAAAGGCAGACTGTTACAATGGGTCAGTAATGTCAAAATGCAACTCTTATCTACAAGATACACTTAAAATGCAATGAATGACTTAAAATGGTTGAAAATAAAGAGGGGACTAACCTGGGCAATCATTGAAAGCAAAGAAAGCTATCATATCCTACAAAACAGAATTAAGTGAAAAGAAAATGGATAGGCATCTTAGTCTGTTCAGTCTGCTATAACAAAGTATTATAGTTTATTGGTTTATAAACAATAAAAAATTATTTCTCACAGTTTCAGAGGCTGGAAAGTCCAGTCCAAGGCTTTGGCAGATTTGGCATCTGGTGAGGGCCTGCTTCCTCATAGTCTGCCTTATTCTTGCTATAACCTCACATGGTGAAGGGGATGGGGGCTCTTTTATAATGCACTAATCCCATTCATGAGAACTCTGCATCAGTGACCTAATCACCTTTTTAAGTCCTTACTTCCTAACACCATTATTTGGTGGAGGAGGGTGAGGATTTTACCATATGGATTTGGAAAAGATATAAACATTTAGACCACAGAAATAGGAAAACATGTAATGAACTTAACTAGGTAAACTTGGTTTTCTTACCCTGTGATTTATACAGCAGAACCATGAGCAAATTACTTTATCCTTTTCTAGCTTCAGTGTCCAATAAAAGCTGACAATAATATATTTTTTGGAGAATTATAAGAATGAGATGAGCTAAGCATGGGACACTAATTTTCAAGAGCCATAAAAACATGTCTTGAACTATGTCACATAATTAATTCTTTCAACAAACATTTACTGAGCACCTATTATGTGTGAGGAACTGAACTGGGAACTAGGAAAATGGAGACAAGTCAATCATAACACTTGCCATTGGGGAGATTAAATGTAAAAACTGAGTTAGGCAAAGTCTGCTAAGTATTATGGTTGGGAATAGAGAGAGAAGATATTTAGTCACTCAGTGTAGAGAGAAAGGCTAGTTTTAACCTGCAGCAGAGTTGGGAATGAATGATTTCATAAGAAAGGTGACTCTTTGGGTGAATGGTGAAAGATGAGCAGGTGTTTGGATTGACTGAAAAAGAGGAAGGACATTCCATAAGAGAGCACAGCATAAAAATAAGTGACCTGATAGGGAACTGAATGCAAGGAACTCAAAGTGTTTGACAAGATTGGCAAAGTAGGCACTGGCTAAGATAGTGGAATTCTACCCTCTAGGCGATGGGGAGCTATTGGCAGGGGTTACTCAGGGAATGATTTGCTCAATTTTGTACTTTACAGGGCTTGCTTAAGTCAATGTACTAGAGATAAACAGTGGAGGTGCAACCAGTTTAGAGGCAGCTAAATTAATAAGGAAAAGTAATGCAAAGTTTCAGGAACTTGAAACAAAAGACTTGAAACCAGGGAACAGCAATGAATGAAGGGAAGGTGATGGACAGGAATCATGGGGTGTGGGGAACAATGAAAGGAGGAGGGGCCTGGGATAATTTTCAGGTTTCTCTTTTTGTTGTCTAGATAAATTATAGCATTTACTGAGAATGAGACAGGAGAGAAAAGTCACTGTTAGGGAAGCTAACTTCTGTGTTAGTCAAGCTAGTTCAAGGGGGACATCTGAGTAGAGATTTTCTGGTAAGAAGTTGGCTTTATAGAACTGGAGATCTGAGATAGGGATGGTAATTTAAGAATTATCAGCAGTTGGCAGTTCAAATCAAGGCAGGGGAAGGTCTGATAGACCGCTCATTGTTTCCTGGGTAGCAAAACAGTCTGAGGGCAAAGTATTTAAGTTCGGCAACATATGAGAGGTAGCTGAGCAAGAAATGCTCAGGCAGCATCACTACTAAAGGAGCCAAGGGAAAGGATAGACTCAAGAATCAAAACCTAGTCAACAGTGACAAATGCTTCAGGTAAATCAATTAAGATGAGAATTGAAGAACATCAAATGTTTTGGGGAATCTTCAAAGCCATTGGGTGACCTTTATCAGTGTAGTCTCAGTGGAATGGCAGGCATAACGGACAGAATCAAGTGTTTTTGACTTTCCGGTTTTGAAAACCTGTGAATGCATTTGATATAAAGGCCATGAGAAGATGTAGATGGAAGGCTTCTGAAAGTTCAGGAGAGGAAACAACCTGTGTAAAGTCAGTCACTCTTGAATTAGAACTAGATGGAAACTACATCCAGTGCCAAGGAGATGATCTGAAATGCTATTTGTAACATTTTTTTCCTTCCCACGAAGGACGGGAGGAGGCGACTTGCTGCTTAATGAGCGCTCGCGGCGTGCCAGCCCCTTCCCCTAATTTCAGTGTGGTGCTAAAACTGGAGCGCAGATGGTCTCAGCCCATCACGACTTTCTTTCCACGAAACCGGTAATCATTAAAAAAGAATAAAAGCAGCACTTCTCCAGCTTAACCTCTCTTGCAGATGGTAACCCATCTGCAGCTTTCTTAACATCACAAAGAAGAAACCATCCCCGGCTCCGTGTGTTCTGGAGCGGTTCGGGAGTGCGAAGATCTCCCTCGCTCTGTTGAAGCCGGTGACTGTCCAATGTGATCTCCTTCAAGCCTCGGCACCCAGAGGCGGGGAGGCGCCTACAGCTCGGGCAGCCAGCTTTTGGACAGAGGCGGGGGGGCGCGAGCTGCAGACTCCCGGTAGACAGCAAAAGAGGGAGAGGGGCGCTGGCAGGCGTCTCTTGTCCTCGCGGCCACCACTGCTATGATCGCCAACGCGGCGGCCGCCGGGCCCGTGCTTTCCCCGCGGCTCCCTGAGCGACCGCCGGCAGCTCCGCGCCGGGCCCCCGGGGAGGCCGCTCCTTTCAGCGCGGTCGCCCGGTGCCCGTGACCACCCGGCGGCCGCTTTCGGTTCCGTGCCTTATAAGGCCCGACAGGGGGTCACGTGCGTCCCGGGCCGCCCGCCGGGAGGAGGGGGCTGCGGGGGGAGGGGCGGGAAGCGGGGAGGAAAAGGGGAGGGAGCCGGGGGCGGAGGAAGGAGCGAGGGGCGGATTCTGCGGCCGTGGGAGGCGGCGGCGGCAGCAGCAGCCGGGAGCGGACCGCTCGGAGCCGCGCAAGGGAGCGGGACCGAAGAGGAGAAGGAGGAGGCGGCGGCGGCGGCGGAGGAAGGGACCGGCGCGGGGGCGGGAGAGAGCGGCGCGGCGGAAGCCAGAGACGGCGGGAGGGCCGGTGGCTGCCCCCGGGCGGGAGCCGGGGCGGCGGCGGCGGCGGCCGAGAGGGACCGCGACGAGGGAATCGCATCCAGCGGCCCCGGCGGCGGTGGGGGCCGGGGTCCGCGCGCCTGGGTGGCCAGCCGCGGGCCAGCGCGATGGAGCCGCAGCACGTGCGCCCCGCGAGTGGCGCCCGCAGCCCGACCTGGGAGGAACCGGTGGGTACCGCGCCCGCGCCCACCCCCTCCCGCTTCTACTCTGTCCCCCCCGCCCGGGCCGGGTTCCGTTCAGGAAATGGCCAGGGATGAGGTCCCCAGCTGCTTCCCAGCCCGGGCAGCGCTTCCTCCGCCGCCCGCGCGCCGCCCGGATCGCCTTTGTCCGGTTGGCTGAGGCTTTCCCCGAGGGGCCATTGGCGACCCACTGGTGACGGTCCTTAGAGGACCGCTTCCGTGCTTCATCGACTTTCCAACTTTTCACTTGATTTTCGAGCGTGGAGTGTAGGCAGAGGGACAGGAGAAAGCAAGGCTGTGCGGTCAGCGTGTGGGGCTGGGACGAGGTGGGTCTTCCCTCCTGAGACTGCTCCCTCGCAATCACCTGGGCGCACAGGTTTTTAAGGACCGCCGCCTGGGGAGGCCGATCGCTGCTAGAAGCCAGAACCACGCCTCCGACTCTTGTCGGCCGCCACAGCCACAGGCTTTTCCAGGGGTCTAGGGGTTTTGCCGGGGATGAAGCCAGAAGCTAACTTCGCTTTCGCCTGGGATTTCGCTGCACACGCAACACGTAGGTTGAGTAATTTTAGGGGCCGAGAGTAGTGTGTGCATGTGTCTTTTGTGTGCGAGGATAAGGAAGAGAAGACCAAGGGTCTTTGGATTTATTTCCCCAGACCCCTTCGACTTCTTTTTTTACAACTCAAAACAGAACCATCTCGCATCCCTCCGGGGATTCTACTTAGGAATCCCGGTGCCACTCAGACCTCAGTAATCCAGTGTGGGTTGCTTTTTCCTTGGCATCGAATTTTGACTCTCTACGCCCTGCCTGGATGTTTGGTACTCCGTCTCGGTTGAAATTCTGAACTGGTCAGAAAAGCTTCTGTTCTCACCCGCGTTGCGGACTATAAGTTCGGATGCTATTCCCAGGGACTCCGCGAGTTTGATCGGGCCGGCCTCAGCCTGTTGAGAGCTTCTAGGTCAGGTGCCAGGGTTGGTTCTCCTTTTTCTTTTCGAATGTGTACACTCCAGCTCCCTTGCTCAGGGTACGTTTCTCTGCCTCCTGTTTCCTGACCTTTCAAAAGTGTCCTTGGACTCTGATCCATCTGCATCTGCAGCTGTTTTTGCTTTTGTGAATTTGAACATGTTGTTAGGTCGCCCATCTGCTCATATTTCTTCTATTGTGGTTATCACTGGGGAGTAAGTTGTACTTGAAATTAAAAATACAATTTAATTTTGACGTTTAAATTAAAGATCATTGAGAATTAAATCCCAGTGACCTGATTTACTCCTATACTTTTGTATTTGAAGTCTTTTCAGAACCTGGGTACTTTAAGCCATGCCTCTCACAATGGGAAACACCTGGTCATATGTAGTGTTTCTTTAGGGTAGTGATGTCAACTACTTTGCGCCCAGCAAATTAAAGAACCCCCTTTCTTTTCCTTTTTTGAGGTGTTGGGGATTGAACCCAGGAGTGCTCTACCACTGAGCAATATCCTTAACCCTTTTTATTTTGTATTCTGAGAGGGGGACTGGCTATATTGCTCAGCCTAGTCTTGAATTTAGGATCCTCCTGCCTCAGCTTCCCAAATTGCAGGGATTTACAGGCATTTGCCACCTTGCCCAACCTCTTTACTTCTCAGAAGTGACAAGAACAAAACCACTCATTTATTTTCTACAGAAAATATTCAGTACCAGTTTCACCACCAGAAATGTGTGCATGCACTGTGACACTATCCAGAATGTAGAAATCGCTTTTAAAAATTAAGTTCATTTTCTTTAAACATGAAAGGCCTTTGTATTTGCTCAGCAAATGTTTTGGTCCAGCACCTATCATGTTCTGGAACTGTTGGATAGCGTTTAACAACCCAGACACAAAGCATTGTCCTCAGAAAGCTTGCATTCTTAATTCAACAGAATGTTTGGTTCCATGTATGTTAATGATTTCCATTCAGAGAGTCCAAAAAACTTGTTCAGGAGAGCTTAGATTGGTGATATAAATGTTATTTCTGATGAGTTTGAAATTTTGTGGTCATACATGTTATGACCACAAAGGTCTATTTTAGGACTAACAAAGGAAATTCTTATTTAAATTCTTAAAAAAACCCAAAAACCTCAAGTTATCCAAATTACTTAAAAGGGGCATATACACGGGAATGGAGTTGTAGCTCAGCTGTAGAGGGTTGCTTAGCACGTGCGAGGCCCTGAGTTTGATCCTCAGCACCACATAAAGATAATAAATAAAATAAAGGTATCTTTATACAACTACAAAAAATATTTAAAATTTACAATAAAAAGGAGGAATTTATTAGAAAAAGTGTTTAAATGTTAAATATTTCAGGCTTGTGGAGCAAAAGAGGAAGAATCAGCTTAATCTAAATGTATTGAAGGAACACAAATCCATCAAAATTGGATTCTTGACCTTTGTCTGGGTCAGTGATCTCTTTAAGAATTGATTAAAGCAATGGACTTTCTTCTCCAGAAATGCACCTAAATAATATACTGTCATGGTCTTTTGCAGTCATTTGCTTAACAATAGAACAAATTTTGAGAAATGCATTTGTCATTGTGCAAACATTGTTTAGTGTACTTATGCAAATTAAGATGGCTATAACATCACTAGTGGATATAATCTTATGGAACCACCCTCTTACACACATTTTAACACAATTTCAAGGGAATCAGATTTTATGAAAACCAACTCATGGACCCTCAAAGAGCTCAATTAAGAACACCTATTTTCACTTGGACTCCATTTTTAAGTTATTTAAAAATCTACTTTTTAAATTCAAATATTGGCAACTTTGCTTTACCATGAAAGTATGCTCATTTACATTTAAAAAGGACTATCCAGTAGCAAATAAATGATATTAATATTACACTTATCCTGTTGCATTATCCCTTATGGCATATAACAAGCAGTATTCCCATTCTTTTTTTTTTTTTTTTTTTTTTTTGGTGGGGGGTGTACCAGGGATTCAACTCAGGGGCACTTGAATACTGAGCTACATACCCAGCCCTATTTTGTATTTTATTTAGAGACAGGGTCTTATTGAGTTGCTTAGTGCCTTGCTTTTGCTGAGGTTGGCTTTGAACTTGCGATTCTCCTGCCTCAGCCTCCTGAATCATGGGGATTACAGGTGTGCGCCATGGCACCTGGCCTTATTCTTTTTTTTGGTTAATATTATTTTTAGTTGTTGATAGGCCTTTATTCTATTTATTTATATGTGGTGCTAAGAATCGAACCCAGTGCCTCACACATGTCAGGCAAGTGCACTACCACTGAGCCATAGTCCTAGCCCTCATTCTTTTTTGATGTGATCTAAAATGTGATAATGAGGCTACTCTTCCGGCAGAAGAGTGAATGAACTATCAGGAATGGATGCTAGCTAAGTGTAAAGGAAACATAATTTCTTTTCTTTTTTCTTGTTTCTTTTTTATTGTGTTGGGGATCAAAACTAGGCCTCAAATTTGCTAGACAAGGGCTGTACCACTGAGCTATATCCCAGCCTAGAGAACAGTACTTCTTGTCAAAAATGCACCCTTGTCTGCAGCTGACAAGCAGTTGCTGGGACTTCATGACATTCTTTGTTCTTTAAATGGGAACATTTAAATTAGCTAGTAGTCCCTCTACTCTGGCTGGGACATTGGGCCTAAAGATGATAATGTTAGCATTTAAGTTTCTGTGTGTTTTCATTAATGCTAGCTTTGGAATATAATCAGGTCTCAGTGGAAATATAGGTATTACCTAAATTTATAATCAATTAAAAAGTATTTTGGTTGTGGGTTTGGATTGTCAGGAAGATGTTTAGCCAAGCAATCCTTACTCAGTAATATCTTGGAGGAGGGGGTAAGTAGAATTCAAGCCAAAATTTACAAAATGTAGGACTATTTACAAAGTAATTCATTCTTTCTTTCTTTTTTCTTTTCTTTTTCTTTTTCTTTTTTTGGTACTGGGGAGTGAATCCAGGGGCACTTAACCACTGAGCTACATCCCCAGCCAGTTTTTGTATTTTATTTAGAGACAGGGTCTCACTGAGTTACTTAGGACCTCCCTAAGTTGCTGAGGCTGACTCCTGATTCTCCTGCCTTAGCCTGTGGAGCCACTGGAATTACAGGCATGTAGAAAGTAGTTCTTAGTGGAAGGGTATTAGAGTACATTTCACCTACTACATTTTGTTTATATTTCCAAATGATATAATACCAGATAGTGTCTGTAAAACAATCCAAATTTATAAAAAATTAGGAAGGAAAGAATTTCAAAGGAATAGGATCAGACTAGAAATGAGAGATAACTAATGTAGTACTGCATTATATTTAGATAATGAAAGATTTTTGCCTTAGTTACAAGGGTGACCACATGTATGTGCAATTGATACCACAATTGATCTCAAATCTTTTTCATTCAGATAACAACTAAGGAAATTTTAATAAGATAAAGTTTGAATGTTAAATTATGAATATGTAAGAAAAGTGTACCATGGAAATGGTTCTAAAGTTTTAGTGAAAACAGTCTTCTGGGCATGTACTTGGTCAACTGGCAAAGTTCCTTGAACATGTGTTCCTTACTGATGAGGAACAGGAGTCCTAGAATATGAATTTTTAAATGTGCACACTTGTCTTCAGGATATAAAATGTAGCATTCAGCCTATTTGTGCTATCATATTTAATATTAAACCACAGAATGTATGGAATTTAAAAGTTGTTAATGGTATTCTGTTTTGTTATGAGTAGTGATTGATAAGAATATAATTCAGATTACATCTGTAGATAGTTATATGTTAATATTCATAAAATTGGTATGAGCATAATATTTGGCTATGATTTATGCATCTTCATCATATATATATATATGATGCAGGAAACCTCAGAGATCTCAAAGTAACAATAATAAAAGTACCTTAAATTAGGGATTCCTTAAAAGTCTCTCAGAAGAGATGGTTGAAAAGAATTTTGATGAGCTTCCTTTCTTGGGAAGTGAGGTGGCATTTATTCATTTGCCTACACCATATTTTCTGAGTTATTTATTTATTTATTTTTTGGTACCAGGGATTGAATCCAGGGGTGCTTAACCACTGAGGGTTAAGCCTTTTTAGAGATAGGGTCTTCCTGCAGTTGCTCAGGGCCTTGCTAAGTTGCTGAGGTTGGCTTTGAAATTGTGATCCTCCTGCCTCAGTCTGGGATTATAGGTGTGGACCACCACACTGGGCTCACCCTGAATTTTCTACAGGGTAGAGAAATTATAGAGCTGACTGTGAGGTTAAATCTTTATAAGTAAGAAATACATTTACTTTGAGGTATTAATTTCCCAGTTCCTGGATGTAAAAGTGCTTTAAAGTATCTTTAAGCAATCAGTGTTGAATCAAAGAATAAAAATGTAATCCAAGCAGGGTGTGGTGGTGCATGCCTGTAATCCCTGTGGTTTGGGAGACTGAGGCAGGAGGATCAAGAGTTCAAAGCCAGCCTCAGCAATTTAGCGAGGCCTTAAGCAACTTGGTGAAACCCTGTCTTTAAATTAAATATAAAAACAAAGGCTGGGATGTCACTCTGTGGTTAAGTGCCCCTGAGTCCAATCCTTGGTCACTCCCCCCCATATGTAATCCATACTATTCCTTTTGGATCACACAGTAGGCATAGGCATTAAAAAAGACTTTCCATTTAACCACCCCTTCCCTGAATTCTGGAAAATGTTGCTATATAAAACTTGAAAGCATAATGTGTGAGTAGAAGTAAATGATAGAGGACAAATTTATTTTTGTTATTTAATATGATAAAGTGAATAGAACATTTGAATAGTAATCACAATTTTGACTTTGGTCCCAGTTTGTGCTTTTATACCTCAGTTTCTTTACATTGAAAGAGGGCTGAATTAAACTTATTCTTTCAAAAGACCCTTTACTGGGTATCTTTTACTACATTGTTAAGTCATAGACTTGTCAGTGACTAAATGTCAGATGGGGATAAAGGCCATTATTTTGCTTATTTTTCTCTTAAAGAATTTCCAGTGATATATGTGTTTCTAGATATAAAATTACGTGTTTATAGGGCCAGAAGAACTCTTCAAGTTCATTTTGCTGGCTCCTTCTTTTCCTAAGCAGTAGCTGAAGCTAGAGAAGTCATCTCTGTAAGCATTATGTGGCAGCAGTCTCCTTGTCTTGGAGGATAGAAACTAGTCAGTGCATTTTACATTTTCATGAATTTAATCTACAGTGTTAGGATTTGCATACTCTTTCTTAAAACTTGTTAGAACTGTCAGCCCTAACACATAAATCAGATTATTGTTGGAAGTTGGATTGCAACTAGGAGGGAAAAACCCAGAATCTTAGTTACAATTAAAAAGTTGCATGTGTTGTTTTTAATATTAAAAAGTTGCATATATAAGTTACATATATACATATATACATATGTGTTGTTATATGGAGGAATGTTAAAGGTCAAGTCAACCAATAAATAAATAAATAAAATTAAAAAGGAATGTGTATAGAAGGGTAAGGACATGTTGCAGAGACTGAGTGCTTTATCCAGGTGAAGAGACTCTATGGTCTGTCAAGGACTTTGTACCCTATTTAAAAATATAGCTAACAATAGTTTGAAGTTCTCTTTGGATGACAAGAAGAATCTGTCATTTTAGTATTTTCTCTTCAAGCTGTTCCAGACCTGTAAGGGACCTTTGAATATTGAGTGTGCATGACCTGCAGCAAGGCTGCTGTTCTCAAGCACCCACACAACTGGCTTGCAAGGGGCGAGTTTTGAGCGGTGACTACAGCCTGTTCGATCCCATTTCCTCCCGCTCCAGTCCTGGTTAGGGAGTGGCTCTCCCAGGACTTCCCAGTGTGTATACGAGTGGTTTTTTCCCCCCCTCTCCTTTTTAACACCCCGCCCCCACCGCCCTGTGTTCGGGTACTGGTGTTCACATAGCTTGAATGCCTTGTTTTCTTTCAGGCAGTCTCCGTTAGCACTTCAATTAAGACATTTACTTTGCACTCTGTCGTCTTGGGCTGCGTGTCCTCTCTGGTTTCTGCGCTCTCTCTACGCTCTTTCCAGTTTCCTGTTAGCAAAGGGGATCCCTCTTTCTGAACGAAAAGTTCTCAGAGCAGAGCTAAACCTCCCGGAAAATACCCTTCACTTCCTCGTGCGCCCGATGGGGGTGGGGGTGGACCAAAACCTAAAAATCACCACGGTGGAGAGAGTTCTAAGGGCCGGCACTTCCAGGCAGAGGAGGGAGAGGTATGGTCCCCAGAGTGGGGCTGGGGGTCGTGAGACAAACACGGGGCAGAGGGGACTTTTTTTTTCTGCTGGAACCATGCAACAATGCCCAAGTGTCTGCAGAGATTCGGGGTCCAGGAAGTGGTGGGATGCTCTCTAGGGAGTCGGGAGGTAGATCCAAGTACTGAGAGGGGCCATTCTTACCCTTGCTGCCCATAACCAAGGGAGGGAGCACCATCCGTCCCTGTCTGACCTGTGGCAGGATTGACTACTACCTAGGTTTTCTGCCGTCCTGCCTTCTAGTCCATCCCGAGGACCCCAGACCCTAGAAGAAATAGGAGGGTGTTTGGCCTATCCCTTTGTCATCCTGTCCTCTCAACCTGCGCTGGTCTTATTCTCAGGTTGGGTACACAGGGGTCCTAGTAGGGAAAGGGTTCTGTGTCTACAGTGCTTCATTACACAGAAATTCTGGCGGGAATGGAGCAGAAAAGCCTGTCCAGTCCCTGACTGCTGGGCATCTGGTCCCCAATGATCCTTTCCCCGTGGGGGTGGCTAGGGTAAGGGTAACCGAAGATGGCGGCATCAGCTGGGCGCAGGGTTCCGGGGCACTGCCAGGGTAGAGCCCACCCTCTGATCTCTGCCACCGCCCCACGCCGGGCGGTGCTCTGTCCCTGCAGGAGTCGGAGAGGATGGCGGGACCCAGTGGCCAGCACCACCCTCCGGGTGCCGCTGGAGGAGCTGCTGCCGGGACTGGCACTGTGGTCACCCCCTCCGCTGCTTCAACGGGGCCCGGAGAGGATTCATCTGACAGCGAAGTAGAGCAAGAGGGACCCCAGAAACTGATCCGAAAAGTGTCCACCTCGGGACAGATCCGGACCAAGGTGAGGCGGGAAGGAGGGCTGCGGGAGCATGGAGATTGGGAGGCGGAGGATTTGGGAGCTGGAGAGGGCGCCTGGGGCGCAGCAAATGCGCGCTGGGTGATCCCAGGAACTAGACGGAAAAGGGGAGGGGGCGGGGCCTGGAGTGTGGGGCGGGGTTTGGGGGAAGGGAGGGGCCAAGGGTGCGGACTGACCACCCCGCAGCCTGGGATTTCAGGCCTGGGAGCTCCAAGGCTTCCATGGTTGGATCCTGAGTCCCTGTCAGGCCTGGCCGAGGAACTGGGAACTAGCCGCTTGGCAGGAGCGTGAGAAAAGCTGAACTTAAAAGAAGTGTTTTATTTTTTCCTCCTTGTGGTGGCGTGTTTCGGTAGCATGTTCGCTGCGTGTGTAGGCCAACCAGTCAGACTAAGGTGCGCCTGCCACTTTCCTTCCAGTGGGCAGAAGGCTGCTCTTCTCTTGGCTCAATCTGGGAGGGTTGGTGGGAGGTGACACCTGGCATCCTGTCCTCCTCCTGCGGCTGTCTGGTAAGCAGAAGCCCTGAGCCTACACCAGTGGTAAATGGATGGTGCTCCTTGTTCGAGCACTCACCGTGCATCCAACAGAAAGCTGGCCAGGTTTTCGTTTTTGCGAGTTCCTGCAAAGTTAGAGTTGAGACCATACATCCACGGTTGTTTTTGATAATTAAAAAGTTGCATATATGTGACATATATACATATATGTTGTTATATGGAGGTTATGTTACTCGTTTATGAAGCTTTGTGCTGTCCCGGCCTATAAGGTTCCAAAGTTGTCTTAATTTGATCATGAACACAAAGCAAATGATTATGGATATTAAAAGATTATTCGTATATTTTAATGTTCATCTTTAAAAATCCACAGTGAGAGTTTGTTGTCAATGGACAACTTTCATGAGGAATTCGAAAAGGGAACCAGTAAAATTATTGGGTTTGGCTGTCCTCTTTAAAAATAAATTTGCCGTCATGGGCAGTGGCATATGCCTGTAATCCCAGAGATTTGGGGGTAAGCAGGAGGATCACATGTTCAAGTTTAGCTTCAGCAACTTTGTGAGGCCCTAAGCAACTTAGTGAACCTCGTTTCAAAATAAAAAATAGAAAGGCCTGGGAATGTAGCTCAGTGGCAAATGCCCTTGGGTTCAATCCCCATTACAAAAAGTGAAAATTAAAAAAAAATTGCAAAAGTCATTCTACAACTATTTTCATGAGAATTGGTTTCCTAAGGTCAGTGAACTTGTGGTAATAGCTAAGATTATACTCTTTAATTTTGTTGTTATCTATGGTTTGGGGTAAAGCAAGTTTATGGAGACTAAAGTGAAAACATAATTATTTTTGGTTTCTGTTTGGCTTTCTAATAAAAATATTGAGCATATTTTGCTATGAATACAGATAATTATTATCATTGAATAAAATGTTTGAATTTCAAAAAATGTATTGAATATGAAAAATTCTGCATTTTACACTTGCTCATATATGTTAGGGTTCACATGAATTCATCAGCTATTCATAAGTGAACACCTTAGATCAGGACCTTAGATTGCTGAGACCAGTGAGCCTCAATCTCACATTCCACATCTCACAATCCGGAATGATTATATATTCTACAAGCTTCATGAATTACAGCCCTTCTTTTCCTGCTTTGTGTGCATATGTGTGTGTGTTACTGGGAATTGAACCTAGAAACACTGTACAAGGAACTGTATCGTTAGCCCTTTGTATTTTTTATTTTGAGGTAGGGTCTTGCTAAACTGTGGAGCCTGGCCTTGTGCAATCTTCCTGCTTTAATCTGACTTGCCTTAGTCTCCCAAGTCATTGAGATTACAGGCCTGTACCTCTGTGCCCAACCCAAGTATCTCTCATCATAAATGTTGATTCTCAGGGAAGAAGGTGAGGGTGGTGAGGGAATGTATAGATTGAGAATTGCTAAATTTAACTGTTGATTCTCAGACTTCAATTCTAATTCAGGTAAGAATTAAGGGAAGAATCTTTAGAAAAAGATAGTCTCTTGATCCTTTCCGCTGGTGTGTAAGATGAAAAAAAACTTGGTGGACATGGGGCCCCAGGACTAGCTCAAAGCCTAGTCACATGTAAGATAACACTAGTAGTTCCTGCTTATACATTTGGAAGATGCACCAAAAGACCACTTGGTCTGGTAGATTGGGTTTACTAGTGGTGGCTTCAATCCTGGGAACACACATGTAAACTATATACATACATATGCACATGCTTATGTATATATGCTTTCTTTATCAAGCATTTATCTGTAGATGAGTCCAGGGCTTAAAGAAGAGTATATTGTACATAGAGGGCAAAAATATTTCTTGAATAACTATATATTACATACTTACATATAATGCTTCTGATATATGAATATTGTTAACACAGGTGTAGTAATTTTAATTTCCTCTAAGATTAGGGTTGTAAAGCTACTTAGGAGCGAGTTTAGGTTTAGGGTGAAAAAAGGCTGCTAACTGAAGAAATTACCTTATTTAAAGTGTTCTTTGTAACATTTTAAATGATTTGGACATTAGTGAAGGACATTAAATTACTGGTGAATTTGAAAAATGTTCAGACTTTTTCTTAACAGAAAAAGTAATACATGCATATGTTAAAATGTTCAGACAGTAGTAGAGATAGATGTTACATATAAATAGAAAGGTATCGAATAAAAAGTAATTTCCCTCTTACTCCAGACCTCTGGTCTCCCTTTCATAGGCAGACATTGGGGACACTTTTCTTTTTCTTTTTCTTTTTTTTTGGTGGTGCTAAGAATTGAACCTGGGACCTTTGGAATGCTAGGCAAGTTCTTTGTCATTCACTATACGCTATACCCCCAGCCCTAGTGGTGACATTTTCTTGGTGTGCTTCCAGAAAATTTCTATGTACATACAAGAGAGAGAGAGAGAGAGTGTGTGTGTGTGTGTGTGTGTGTGTGTGTGTGTACACACACACATATATATATCAAAAAATATATATTATACATTTATAGACTTTTTATACATATATATATTTTAGAAGTACATATTGTATATATGGACATCCTTATCTTAAAAATACCGATAGGAATGTTTTATAAACATGTTTTCTTTGAGATATAATATGGAGATTATTTTTGTAGTGGCTTTTATACATACCTCATATGTATATAACTGTTCTTAATGATGGAAATACATTCCATGATGGAGATATATTCCAATATATTAGATTGAGCTATGTGAAATTGCCTTATTAGCAGGTCAAAATTGGTGAAAAATATAGAATTTCATATGGTTCAACCTAACAAGACACATTATTTAATGAATCAGTTCTGTATGGAAGGAAATAAGGGTTATTCTAGGACAACACATTAATCTCAGCTTTTGGGTGGTGGACATGTTGACTTTTTAAAGTAAAGAATAGGACTGATATGCTTTCAAAATCAGTATGGCCGGGCTGGGGTTGTAGCTCAGTGGTTGAGCGCTTGCCTTGCATATGTGAGGAACTGGGTTCGATCCTCAGCACCACAATGAATGAATGAATGAATGAATGAATAAATAAAAACATATTGTGTCCATCTACAACTAAAAACAATTCTAAAAAAAAAAAAATCAGGGTGGCTTAATAAAATCCTCATGTAGGTCTTACTGCCCTCCTCTCATGCCTACCTACATGGTAGACTTTTGTTTCCCTTTTCATTTTCCATTCCCCCCTTGGTTTCTTTGTAGGTCTTGCTGCCTCTTTACTATTTTTTTTTCCTTTTTCTCTTTTCATTGTTTTTCTTTTCTGTATCGGCTGAGTGGAATTTCACAAGTTAAAAACTAGGTAATTTTAGGGCTGCCTTTATTTCCCCGAGGCAAAAAGTCCTACAAAAATGAAAATGGTTCTGATGTGGAAAGCCCAGTGGGAGCAGAATACTGCTATTTTTTACTTCCTTTTCTTTGCCTTTCCCTAATATTCCTGAATTTGTGGATTTTGTGTTCTCTGCAACCTAGAGAATAACACAGGTATATACTGAGAATGAGATTTTGAAGGAACAGTAACACAAACTCCAACCAGTTGGGTTTTGAACAGGAGTGTGAAGGAGGCTTTACATGCTTTCTGTTGGTTCATGAATACTGTAATCTTTAATTTTTGCAGGAATGGCCAGAGGAATCTTAGACAGCTTGCAGGCTAGATTGTTCAACTGTCATAAACAAATGGGAACTATCTCAATGACTTTTTCGGCCATTGAGTCATCTTGGCTAAGGTCATGAAACTTGTGTGTCAAAAATACCTCCTGATTAGGTTCATTGTGTTCTCATTACTTTTGATATTTATATGTATTTTTATGGTTAATTTTTGTTTCAGGTGGTCACTGGGGATTGAACCCAAGAGCACTTTACTACTGAGCTATATCCCCAGGCCTTTTAAAAACTTTTTGTTTTGAGACAGGGTCTTGCTAAATTGCTGAGGCTGGCCTTGAACTTGTGGTCCTCCTGCCTTATCCTCCTGAGTTGCTGGGATTATAGGCATGGGCCACCATGCCCAGCATTTTATGGTTAATTTTGGATGGCCATAGTTGAGTCTTTAAATTTAGAGAAAACATAACTAAACACTGTAAAGATATTCAGAACTTTGGGACAGTGTTATATGTGGATTAAGAAATCTCTTTACACCTAGTAGGAAAAGAATAATGGTCACATTCTTCAATTAGTATGTTGGCTTTAATTTAACATGAAAGATGTATAAATAAACTTCTGTACTTTGATGATAAAGCAAAATATAAAAATGCTGTTCATAATTTTCTGTGCTTTATGAAATGTAATTTATGCAATTAAGACATCATTTTTTTTTACCATTCACCCTTGGTAGAGTAGACTAGGGAAGACTTGCTCAGTGTTTTCCATAGTGTAGGTGGTAGTGTGTTAGTAGGTCATGATGGTTTAAGTGCAGTGTTTAAAACCCAAACAGAATAAATTGGAAAATATTATTTAAAACTATTAGCTGCAGTTCTGGATGGAAACATTTTAATTAGGCAATGATCCAAATAGGATGAGAAACAGAAACTTGGCCAGAAAGTGTTAAGAAATGAGAATAAGGGCTGAGGGTGTGGTTCAGTGGTAGAGCACTCACCTAGCATGTGTAAGGCACTGGGTTTGATCCTCAGCACCACATACAAATAAATAAACAAATTAAAGGTATTGGGGCCATCTACAACTAAGAAACAACAAACAAAAAAAAGAAAAGAGAATAATGTGATACTGACAGGTTTATTGTTCAGAAACTGAATATAAAATGAATGGCAAGTGGGAATTTTTACATGTTGATCAGTGATGAGCAGCAAGATATCTCAAACAATAATCAATGTTCATCTATGGTAGAAGTTGGCCAACTTTCTATAAGGGATCACATAGTAAATATTTTAAATTTTGTAGGCCATGAAATCTCTGTCAAAATTACTCATTTCTGAGAATGATGGTTACCAGGCAGGGGCCCGAAGGAGGGGTGCAATGATGTTGGTCAAAAGGTATATTATTAGATAGACAGGACAAATGGGTTCTGGACCTTATTCTGGACAATAGGCTGAGTTCTGTTGTAACTAGAGTGCTTACCATCCTTAATAATGTATTAAAAAAATGTATTGAAAATTGCCAAGAGAGATCTCAAATGTTCTCACCATAGAAAAGTATGAGAGGTGATAAATATACTAATTAGTCTGTTTTAAGTATTTCATAATGTATACATATATCAAAATATGATGTCACACACTAGAAATATAGACAACTATTATTTGTCAATTCTACGTTAATTAAAAAAGAAAGAAAGAAAAAAATATTTACCTAACTGCCATTGTAGTGTAAAGCAACTATGGACAATACTTTCGTGTGACTGTGTTCCAATTAAACTTTATTTAAGGATAGTGGCATTCAAATTTTACATAATTTTCTCCTTTTTAAATGAATCTGTTTAAACATAAAAATCACTTGTTGACTATATAAAAGCAGGTGATCAGCAGGTGTGGCCCATGAATACGGTCTGAGGGCTGTAGTTGACTGACCTGTTCTAGAAGGTGGAAAATGGTATAGTTGGCTTTGCAAAGCACTGCAGAGTTAAGGTGCTGCTAAATACAACCGGCACTTAAGGAACCAAATAAAGCTAGATTTCAATCCATTTTAAAAATTCATCTTTGTAGAACATTTTATTTTTAGCTTGGTTTGCGTCTTTGCTTCCATTTTAATGTGAACTAAATATAGACTGGAAACTCTGACTCTCAGTTCAGTAATATATGCTATAACAGCTTTCTTTCCATTTTGATTACAAGTTAAACATGATATCCCATTATTAAAGATAAGAGACATGATAAATAATTTACCAAACCTTTACATATGACTTAAGATGCATTATTTGAGGCTATTTAAATTTAGAAAGCTGTCACGAAGTTTAAGGTTGCGTGTTTACTGCCTGGTGGGAATGGTGAAAGGTTATAGGAAACCACTGTTATAAAGGACCTGGGGTTTCTTTCTGTTTCCAGGGTGCAGGGTTGCACTTATTGGATTTGTTAGGCTTTACTTACTCAGGAAATGTGTTTATAAGCAAAGGTTTTAATTAAAGAGAGTTTGTTTTACATCTAAGAATAGACCTTTGGAAAAGACCGTAACATGTTAGTACATTGCAGTTTCCCTGAGCAAATTTGTTTGGTTTTGTTGGGTATTGAGAATTAGACTCTGTGACTGTTTAGTCACTTTAAATACATTCATATTTTTGATTTGGTGAAGTGGCTTAATGTGGTCAAAGGCTATTATTGATAACAGCTTTAATTTAGAATTCAGTGTGTTTCCATTTTTATATAGTTGCTTCCCCCCCACCACCAATGAAAATGGATAGTAATAACTCCCTCCTTTCTGCTTTTCGTTATGCGGGTATTTGGAGAACTGTTAGGCTCTTGTTTTACATCAAGGAAATATGATTAATTTTATCATGTGTGGAACTGGAATCTCTAACCTTCTCAGGAGCCATTTGAGTACCAGGAATTTTTCAAACCATCAGAACGTAATTTGGTATCATGAATTCTTTAAATGTTAGTTTGATGTGTTTATTTCAGATTTCCTGTTTCTTTTTTTTATTGGTTGTTCACAACATTACAAAGCTCTTGACATATCATATTTCATACATTAGATTGAAGTGGGTTATGAACTCCCAATTTTTACCCCAAATGCAGATTGCAGAATCACGTCGGTTACACATCCACAATTTTACATAATGCCCTATTAGTAACTGTTGTATTCTGATACCTTTCCTATTCTTTTTTTTAAATTAAAAAATATATTTTTTCAAAGAGGCGGGGTCTTGTTGTGTGGACCAGGTTGGCCCCACACTTCTGAGATCAAGCAGTCCTCCTACCTCAGCATCACCAGTAGCTGGGACCATTCGTACACCACCGTGGTCCACAGCATGCAGACACGTGTGCAGTCAGCCTCTCTTGCTTCTCCTGGCCTCTACTTCTCCTTCCTTTTCCTCTCTCCTCTCCCTGAAATTCCTCTCCTCTCCCTTCTGCTTCCTCTTTCTTCTTGCCCTTGTTTCTTAATTTGCTTAATCTGTGAGCATCTCTCTTATCCATGTTTTAGGTTTCAAAAATGCCTTTTGGCTCTTGAATTCTGTGTTTTGAGTGACAAGCCTAAGAGTAAACATTTGAGATGAGAGTTTTGGAATTAAAAGTTTTAGCTGAAATGTACATTAATTTTAACTAAACTGAACAAAAATATTGTTTTTAAAAACATCTTCAAAAGAACTAATATAGAAGAAAATGTTTCTTTGTACCTAACTCTTCAGATGGGTTTTCAGAAAAAACAGTTTCACTTTTATAAGGTAACATAGTATTTTTAAAAGGTCATGATCTACCTTTTAAAAAGGGGAAAGATTTATATGATCTGAAGGGAAACTAGAATATGATGATATAGCTTTAAAAGTAATTTTCCATTTGACTTATTAAGAGAGATTTGAGGAACAAATGTGAGTAAAATTTATTTTTAACTGGTGAAGAAATGAAAATGACAATTTCTTTTTTGGCCCAGTTTTCTATATCTATCTATTTTTTTGGGGGGGGGGTCTTGAGGATTGAACCCAGGAAAGCTTTACCACTGAGCCATACCCCAACCCTTTTTATTTTATTTTTTTATTTTGAGACAGGGTCTCCCTAAGTTGCCCAGATTGGCCTTGAACTTGGCCACCTTCTTCCTTTAGCTTCACCAGTAGCTGGAATTATAAGCATGTGTCACCACACCCAGCTAGCCATCTATTTTATGTAGAAAAGAAAATGGCAGGAATGTATACCTGAGCAGATATACCATTTTGATTTGGATTATTCACCCAAGCTCTTGTATTACTTTAAAATTGTGTAATATCATAGTATTTGATACATACCTAAGTATGTAGGCTATCTCTGCAGTTTGTGAAGCATAGTGGGAAATGGACACCCAGGCATCCAGCTTCAGAGTGAGAACACTTTCTATAGTATACATCTATCTGTGTGGGCTTTCCTTTATTTTACTCCTTTGCCCCTCAATTCATACATTCAAAAAATATTTATAGTGTTTCCAGCACTGCTATGGGTGCCAGAGATAGAACAGTAAGCAAAATAAACAAAACCTCTGTTATCCCGAAGCTCACATTTTAATGCAGGGAAAATTTATGAACTCATAAATATGTAAATTGCGTGGCATATGAGAAGGTGAGAAGTGCTATCCCAGAAAAGTGAGAAGTGCTATCCAAGAAAACAAAGCTTGGATGTCAGTGAGGGTGGAGTGGGAAGGGGTTGCAAAGGAGAAGCTGTCCCTGAGAAGGTGATATTTGAGCCACAATCTCAAGGGAATGAGCTAGGTGGCCCTCTGTGGGAAGAGCAGTCTAAGATGAAACAGCACTTGCAAAGATAAGAGACCAGAGCCACAAGGAGGAGATCAGTAGGGCTGAAAGGACTATGAAGAAAGCAGGTAGAATGCTGGAATGCATCAAAAGTAAGAGAGTTCTTAGAGTCCCATGCATCAGTAGCTAGTTCGGGTTTTATGTCTATGTGCGTGTACCTCAGGAAGCTAAAACTATTGATTTGTAAAAGGAAATTGTAGGGCAGAAAATAAAAGATAAAAAGCATACATTAATACACCTACAATACTAGTCTACGGTAATATTGATTGAACCCTTGGAATATAAACCATCTGTTGTCATTGTCATTTGGAGAAATGCTAAAATCGGGGATTTAGTGAAATCAAATGAGCAGCTACACAGAATATCAAGGTTCTTCAGAACAATTAGAAAGTGCTGGGTTTGCTCCTTAGCTCTGTCATGTATTGTTAGGTGACTTGAACATGCTACTGTGGCAAAGAATGCTGTTCTCATCCATATCTGTGTTTCTCTTATTCTTTGAGACCCACCATTTGACTTTGTTTCTCACTTGCAGATTGGTGGATTATGTGACTGTGTTTCTGGCCAGTACAATACTTGGCCTCTAACGCTCTTTGGGGGATAATCTGCACCGTCTCTTCCTTCATCTGCCAGATAGATACAGATTATCTAGTGGAAGGTTCCTGAATTCCTGAATGACTTAATGGAGCAGAGGCCTGTGTATTACTACTCATTCCACTTTCACTAGCCACAGTATATTGTGACAAAAGGGAGAAATATACCTTTATTGTGTTAAAGCTCTGAGATTTGGACTTTGTTTGTCTATCAGCTAGCATACTCTGACCTGGACTCTTCATTTCTCTGGATTGTGGATTTCTCATTTGCAAAGTGGTGGATGTAGTGATTTATATTATTTAGGGTAGTAATTATGACTAAAGAAATACAGGGCTTTTGTACCCATAATTATAATTGTTTTAAAAAATTGGTATAAAATCTAAATAACTCAATGACTCCTGATATATATGTCTTTGAAGTAATTTGATCAGTAAAATATATTGACTGCTGTCTTTTTGACTATTTAAAGGGCTTTATGCAACTATCATATTTTTTACAGGTCATTATTTAATAATTAAAAAATATTTTCTATGGTGAAAGACCCATGGGATATAAAAACAATCCATACTGCAGGAGCAGTGAAGATAGCCTTGCTCCACTTGATGAGTGGAGCCAACCTTGTTTCCGGAGTAATGTATATCACAAGAATCTTACGGAAAAAATACTTTTTGATTTTTTTTTTCAGTTGAATTGGAATCCAAGGCTTCATGCATGCTAGGCAAACATTCTCCACTGAGCTACATCCCCAAACCTTTTATTTTATTTTGAGACATTAAGTTGCCTAGGATGGCCTCTAACTTGCCATCCTTCTCAGCCCCCAGCCCCCATAGTGACTGAATCACCATACCTGGTGAATGTTTAATAGGAGCAACCACCTGGATGTGGTAGTGGAAGTTAGTGACCTGGTCAGATTTCGGTGGTACCATGGCCAGATCCACTGTATCTTGTATTGATCTTTGAATCTTGTCTCCTTTTCTCACCTCCTGTTTACCCCTTAGCCCACTGCCATCTAGCATTGGCCCACCAACTACTTCATGAAACTTCTTTTGCAAGGGCCTCTTAATTGAATTGCTCAAATCTAATGGTCTCGCCTTAGTTTTCACCCAGTTGTATTTGTTTCCAAATTTTGATGCCGTTGACCATTCTCTTCTCACATCTTCTCCTTTCATAATTTTAAGTTTTCTTCTCTATCCTATTACCCTTTTTACTGCTTCTCAGTCTCTGTGATGCCTTTTCCTATTGCTAAGTGTTTTCATTTCTTTTTTTTAATTTTTTTATTGTTGGTTGTTCAAAACATTACATAGTTCTTGATATATCATATTTCACATTTTGATTCAAGTGGGTTATGAACTCCCATTTTTACCCCGTATGCAGATTGCAGAATCACATCAGTTACACTTCCATTGATTTACATATTGCCATACTAGTGTCTGTTGTATTCTGCTGCCTTTCCTATCCTTTACTATCCCCCCTCCCCTCCCCTCTTCTCTGTCTACCCCCTCTACTGTAATTCATTTCTTTTAGCTCTATTTGCATCTTCCTTAGTTGACCTGTTCAATTAAGTTAGGATTTGACTTCAACTCCATCGTTCTTTCTCTAGCATATACTTCTTTTGACATCTGGTTCTTTTTTTCTTTTACCTAGTAGACATCCCCTGTAGTGGATCCCACCATCGGCTTCTCCTCAAAATCCTCCAACTGAGCAGATTTGGACACAGTCTCCCCACCTCTGACCAAATTTATCTTCACTACTTGTTTTATCCTGTAGAAGAGATTTCCCTGTGGTTAACTTCTTTTCTGGTTAATCATCTTCATTAATTCCTTTGCTTTCAACAAATATGCATTCAGTGCCAGCTATGATTCAGCAGAGTATGGGTGTCAGTGATATAACAGCGTCTGAAACATACTTCCTGACCTCATGGAACTCACCACCTGTCACTGGTCACCTGATTTAATCCGTTCTCTATTTTAATGCATTATCTCATTTAATCTTCATGATAAAACTATGAGGGCGGTAAGTACAATTATTCTTCCCATTTTAGAAATGGGGAAACCAAGGATTAGAAAGTAACTTGCCCAAGGTTACACGGTTGTCAGGTGATCTGTTTGATTCCTGCTTTCATTATTATGATATAGTATCCCCTTCTTCGCTGTATGTGTCTCTTATGAATTCATCTTTTCTTTTCTGCCTTCATTTAACTTTTACAATCCATCCCTTTTTTCTTTTTGCATGGATTTCCTTTCTGGTGTATTTTCTATGCCACTGCCAGAGTTATCTTTATAAAAGAGAAGTATGATGCATAATACATTTGTATAAGCTCTTAGACATTGCCTGTTATTAGTGGGATAAAGTCTAAATTTCTTAGCATGGTTTAATAGGTTTTTTCAATTTGATGCTAAACTACCTTACTATTCATTCAATTAATATTTTTTGGCGACTATTTATTCTAGGTGCTGGGCTGGTAAAATAACATAAAAAGTTCTGTTGTTGTAGAACTGGTATTCTATTGAGGGAGAAGTTAATAACCATAGGAGCAGACAAATTTATATAATACGTAGGGTAGGTGTTCATAAGCATAATGAAAGAAAATAAAACAAGGTAAAGAGAGAACAATGGAGTGGTGTGTGTGTCTGTGTGCACGGAGGGTATTTTGGTTGAATTCATCTAGGATGGATTTTCTTAATAAGGTGATACTTGAACAGAGGTCCTAATGAAGTATCATGAACTGTACAGATCCTGGGCTCACAGCACCCCAGGCAGAGTCGATGCCCTGACATTCCAGTTGTGTTTTCTGCCACTGTTAACCCTCTGGCCAGTCATGCCAAGATCTCCTCTGCTCCCAATGTAAGGCAGACATTTTCCCAGCTGTTTGCATATATTATTTGGTCCACTTGAAATGTCCCTCTTTTCTGATTTCTCTTTACATACTGTTACTTTCTCACATTCTGTACTGTGTAGCAAGCTTTGGTAAAATATGAATAGAGAGGACTAAGAGAGTAAGAAGAAGGTTAGTAGGTTAATACATAGAGCAGGAGTCATGTTCGGTTTAAAGATGAATTACAAATTTGGTCTCAAGCTTCCTGGCAGCTGAAGCAATAATAACACTTTCAGAAATTTCCTGTCAGTGGCAAAAATGCCCTCCAGATTTTAATGGGAAAGAGAGCTTTCCAGCTCTTCTTGGCAGGACCAGAAATGTGTTCTATTGGACTTTCACTGATGGTGCTGAGGGACGAAGTAGCTGTTCCCATCACCTACATCAAAACACAAACTCAGAAGGCAACCTTCTGAGTTATACCATCCTCTCTCATAAGGTCCAGATGTCATCCAAACTTCAGTTTTGTGACAGCAATTCTTTGGGGGCATTTAAGTAAGGCATTTTTAGTTATGGCTAACTCCAGGCATAAAGTCCAAATTATTTTTGAAGATTGAATAAACGTCATGAACTTGAAACAGTCCTTCCATTAAAGTGGATGTTGGCTGGAATACTTTTAAAGTGTTGTAGATCTCAGGTTATCTGCGTTTTTTGTTTATTTTTTTCAAGTACAACTGTAAAGAGAGGTTGAGTGTTATGTTCTCAGCTAGTATGAAAATGAAAATCTGGTGTTTCTTGATGATGCTCAAACAAAAAATGATGAAATCATTCTACAGCCACATTTTAGAAAATATGTTTGTAGAGTTTCACGAGCACATTGCAGATTATTAAGAGGGCTATACATTTTAGGATTGTTTTGAAAATAGTGTTGACTCCATGGACCCCACATAAATTCTTTGGGACACTTAGAGAACTGTGTTAGTGGAGTGTATTTGGACTTAACTGATTTGAAGAGAGTTCCATGAGTGTATCTGGATGAAGAGGTGGAGCAAGCAAAAAGAACAGCAAATGGAAAGGCCCTGAGGTAGACACACTTGACACATTCCCAGAACATTGGGAGGCTAAGGATGGCTGGAGCATAGTGAGTGAAGGGAGACTGACTAGGAGGGAAAAAAATCAGAGAGGTCAGGAGGTGGGGCCGAGTGGTGCTGTAACAATTACCTGACAATTTTGCATATTGGTAAGCACATAATTAGCACATAGATGCTATTTATCATATCAATATCGAAGGAGTATGGTTGCTGGCCCAGAGTAGATTTAATCTTAAAAATAAAACCAGTATCTAAAACAAATTTTTTTTTAAAGATGGGAGAGAAATGAAGCTGTAGCTGGAGAGGGATCCAGAGGTCCAGCGAGAGCTTTTAAAAAGTGAAATAATATTTTAAGAGGAAAGAATATGTTTTTGGCCTAAGGAAAGTCATACAGTTGAAAGGGAAGATTAGATACAGAAAAGAGAAAAAAAATTGCAAGAGCCATGTCCTTGTATGTGAGAGATAGGATGGGGTAATATGAGAAGCCTGTCTTCCCTTGGAGCAGCTCAGTTCATCCACAGAATGTGATAGATGCATGGGTAGAAACTTCTGGAAGTTCTTTTCTGACTGTTTTGATTTTTGCAGTGTACTAGGAAGCTAGGTCATCAGGTGAGAATTAAGATGAAGCAGAAAGTATTAGAGATCTGAGGAGAGAAGAAGAGTAAAACATTCTTGAGCAGGGGAAGGAGAAAATGGGCCAGAGAAATGCAGTATAAATACCAAGTTGCATTTAAGGCACCGCTGAGGACAGTGACCATGAAATTAAAGTAAGCACTGTCAGCCTAGTTGTGGGACCATGTTCATGGTGGAGTAAGTGGAGAACTGGGTTCAACCATGGATGCAGTTTGTCTAAGTATGGCCAGGCAAGAGGAGACAAGGAGATGGGAGGTGGATACAAAGGGGAGGTGACAGTGACAAGCTCTGGAATTTATGTTGGGCTTGAGTCAGAGTCTAGGGAATAACCGTGGGATCACGAAGCTAAGATGGGTGGAGCAGAAGATGGTTGACAAAGATCAGCTCCAAGAATGAAACTTCATTCAAATTTTAAAATGAAGGAAAAGAAAGACTATGAAAACAAACTATATATTTTTAATTATTTTTAAATGTGCTTTAGAGAGGCATTAATAATAAGTTTTGCTGGGAAAATCTCTAGATCATATATGCACAGCTGCTAACCCCCCTTTAGTGAAATACAAATATTTTACTTAGAACATGAAAAAGAAAGTTCCCCAAATGGATAAATAAATCTATTTTGGAATTTAAAAAGCACATATACAGAAAGCCCTGAAATGTGTTAACTAACCCAAGTCCCAATTACAATTCTTATTGGGTAAGTTACAAGACCTCTGAAAGCCTCAGTTTCCTCTTAGGTAAACCCGGGAAAGCTGTTGTGAGGATTAAGACCATCTTGAGGTGAATGGCAGTCTTTCCAATAGGTAGCCTGTTCTTGAAAGGATGCAAGCCAGGAAGGTGCTAATGAAATCTTGCAGTCATAGGGAAAGAATTCCCATGCCTGTCTTGCCTCTGGCAAGCCAGAAACCAGAGCTTTTTGATTGTAAACTTTTTGTAGATTGGGTCTCATCTGAGAAGGAGACAGCAATTTTATCATAGATCTAGTTAAGATTCTGCAGTAGAACGGGAAGAATGTTGAAGGAGATCCAACCTTCTGTAATAAACACTTCTACCTTATCATCATCCATTTATGTGACAACAATTCTAAATTATTACCATAAGAGTATTCATGTTCTTGCTCCTCCTCCTCTTAAAGAAGAAGCACTCTGCTTGGTGGATCAGTTCTTTCCTTCTCCTTTGTTATGGATAGGCAAAAGGATATAATGAAAGGATGGGGAAGAAAACCATCCTGTGGCATTATTACCTTAAGGCCCCTGTGGGTATGGAGCAATTGAGAGGCTGGAATAAAGAACTCAGGTTCTTAACTTTCCTGTACAATAAGAAGGCAGGCAAATCTGAGCATTATGTGAGCCACTCCCTGGGAAATATTTGGGCGAGGGAGGAGGACTAGGGTTCCATACTTAGTAGGTCAGAGAAATAGCCAGTAAAGTATGGATCGTGGTCACGATTATGACCCCATGTTTACATATAGGCTGATGAAGCCTGAGGAGCTTGGTGTACTTTTTCATTAACCATCTATATGGTACAACGTGAGCACATGATCTGCAGAACAGTATGAAGCAGTTGTTCGTCATGCTCACAGCAGCATTATTTACAAGGGCCCCCAAATGGAAGCAATTCAAGCGCTCTTTGATGGATGAATACATAAGCAAGATGTGGTGGATACATATAATGAGAAATTATTCAGACCCATATAGGAAGAAAATTTTGACACATGTTACAATGTAGATGAATCTTGAGAACATTATGCTAAGTGAAATAATCCAACATCAAAGGACAACTACTATATTATTTAACATGTCTGAGGTATCTAGAGTAGTCAAATTCATAGAGACAAAGAATGGTAGTTGCCACCAGTTGGGAGAAGGTAGAATGGGGAGTTATGTTGAATGGATTTGGAGTTTTCAGACTTAAAGAGTTCTGTGAGCTCACAACATGAAAATCAATGCACCACCACAATGCATTAGACAGGCATGGATACTTACTGACTTTGCAAAGCTAAGGAAGCTCTTGGTCTCTCCAGTTAGTTGGATGAATCTGCAAATGAAAGGTTCCTAAAACAAGCTTTTGTTAATGAAAGTCAGCATCTCTTGTTGTATATGGAAAAATCACAATTGTTTGGTGCAGGACTGGCAAAAGCTTAAAAACAAGTTTAATTCAGACTTGGAAAAATGAAGGGAAATGGGAGTGGGCCACCAGGTTGACTATTTTAACTAGCTGCTGTTGGATCAAAGAGAAGTGGTAATTGTAATCACTTTGGAGAACTGACCATGTAGCAAAGAGGGATTTAAGCCAGCATTTAATAAAATAATGAGTTGCTGGGAATAAAAAAGTTCTCTGGATGAATCGTGGTGGTAGTAGCACAATAGTGTGGATGTACATAATACCACTGAACTGGACATTTAAGAATGGTTAGGATGGTAAATTTTATGTGTACTTTATCACTTTTAAGACACTATAAAACAGACTTTCAAAAATAAACTCTAAGAACTCAAATAATATTACAAGAATTTCTTTGAGTATATAAGGTAAAAGTGAAAAACTTAGGAAGTGTGCAAAATATCACGAAAACTATGAAATTTTGCTAAGGGACAAAAAGACTTTGGTTGCTGTATATATATATATTGTGCAGTTTATCTGTAATTTTAATATAATTACAACTGTGATTGGAAATGATGTGAAAGATTAGAAAAAAATAGTTATATATTGAAAAAGAAGAATAATGAAGAAGTCCTTAGCTAATCAGATGTAGTAAAATTTAGCTACAAAACTACAAAAAATTAATTTGGCCCAAATATGGAAATAAACATAAAGATCAATACAACAGAATAAAATTTAGAACTGTGTCTACAAATATATGCAAGAATGCAATAAAGACATTATTTGAAACCTGAGGGGAAAAAGATGGATTACCCAATAATTCCTCTTGAGGCAAATGGCTTACCATTTAGTTAAAAATTTTGAAGCTCAATCCCTATCTCGCCATAAATACTGAATAATTTCTAGGTGAGTTAAAGATCAAAATTATAAATAAATCATAAAAGTACTTGCCTAAATATAGATAAATATTTTCGTAATTTAGGGCTAGAGGGAATTTTAAGATATAATGCTGAAGAGAAAAGAAAAACAAAGTGATTATTAGATCCTGACACTTTGAAGCTTACTATGAGGTGATTTACAAGGTAAACAATTTCCCAAGTACTCTAATGTTTAACCAGAAAGATATTTCTCATTTTTTATTTATGACATAAACATCTAATAATGAAATATTATATGAATTATGCTATGCATAGAAGGTGATTACAGTACTATGTGTAGACTCGATCTCCTTTTTGTTGCATTCATACATATCTGTACATATATAGACATCAAAAGAAGGTATAGTAGATGAGAGTGGTCTCATTGTATAATGGATTTATGAGTGCTAATTATTTACTTTACTTATTTTCACTTTAAAACTTCTTTGCAGGTAACAGGTTTGCTTTTGTATTAAGAAAAACTTTAGTTTTAAAATTTGAATGTACTCCATTATATTATAAAAATGCAAATGAAATTTGGAATTTTCATACTCCATTCAGGAATTCAAACCCCATTCAGTTTGTATTAATAAGACACATCTAATAAATAGATGGCATAGTACTTCTTATTTCTAGAGGTAGTCTAAACATTTTTGTTGGAATAACCAAAGATTAATATTATTCACCTAGCAGCATGCATTAATTTCTCTGTTCCCTATGTAAAGGAACCATTGAATAATTCAGTAATTTTTAATTTCTGCAAAAATAAGAAAAAGCAAAAAAGCCCACAGGGTATGACTCCATACTTAAAAACATCATTACAATTAAGATGTTAAGATATTAAAAGCTAAAATTCTGGGTTGCCTAATTTTTATTATAACAAACGCTTAAATATTTGTGATAAAATCAATAGACTTTCAAAGATATTGTTAAAATTTGCCTGATAGATATTTATAAATCATCTGACTTGTAAACTGAACTTACTTTAGATTGACCTAGGTTTTTAAATGACTTTAATAATTCAATATGAACTCTTAAGATTGATAATAGACAGCTGTGGCTATTGGTCACACTTAAAAAAACTGAACAGAAATGCTTTGCAAATGATAATGTATTGACAGAATATTAATAGTAACTCATTTGATAAAATGTACTTTTTGGTAAAATTTTTTTTTTTCAGCAGAGTGTAAATGTAGAAAGAATGCTTTACATACACAAACCAGAGAAATTTTTTGACTTTACAAAATACATGACCCAGATCAATATATTAGGGAAATGGTGCCTTTTCATAACTGGTTATTTTTAAACATTTAAAAAATTTGAAGATGGAACACAGAATTACTCATTGTCTCCACATAAAAAACATATTTTGTTTTGAGGTAATCTGTTCATGTTGTAGAAAAATGGCTGCTATCTCAGATAATAAAGGCTTGAAATGACAAGTATATATCATTGTGTGTGCTAACTAACACTTTACATTATTTCTTAGCCATTGAGTTTAATTATTGCTACAAAATTGACCTTATGGTCAATAATACATTTCTAGCTTCTATGTTGGTTTAATTTTAAAGGAATGACTGTAAGACTAGAGATATTCTTAGAGACAGAAGGATGTGGTTTGCTTTTGTTTTTATCGGTACATTTTATTTTCTTTTTCCTATCTTAATGCCCCTCCTGGCAATCACTACTTGTTGTGCTTATATAATAGATTCCTAGGATGATCTTTAAAAATAGGGGCTGTATTTTGCTTCTGTCAGTTCAGATTGCTTAATGTTTGTACTATAAGAAAAACTTTTGTTAAAACTTATGAGTTCTCCTTCTACATAAAGTTTGTATTTCAATGGTTAATAAGTGGGTATATTAAAATGCTGTATGACGTTGCTGCTCTTAACCTTTGAGGCAATAGAAGGTTATGGTTCAATGGATGAGCTCTGCTATTTGAGAAAGGCCTGATCTTAAATCCCAGCAGTCTTACTTTCCATCTAAGTGACTTTGGAAAAGTGTTTTAATCTCTCTAAGCCGTGCTTATCTCTAAAATTAGGATCATAACTGTACCTGCCTTGTAAGAGTTTTTGTTAGAATTTAAATGAGATAGCATGCCTATTTAGAATAGTGTCTGGAACATACTTTGGTACTTAAGACAGGTCTGTTATTATGTTGCTATTAGAATATAGAAGATAAACTATAGTAAATTTGATGTTTAAAATTTACTTGGCATCTAAAGCAAACTTTAATTGTGACTATCAAGAAAAAAAAAATGGTTACCTTGCAAAGAATATAGATCTGAGCAGGGTGTGGTGGCACATCCCTGTAATCCCATTCACTCAGGAGGCTGAAGCAGGAGGATCACAAGTTCAAAGCCAGCCTCAGCAATTTACCAAGGTCTTATACAACTTAGTGAGACCCTGTCTCAAAATAAAATGGAAAAAGTGCTTGGGGTGTGGCTCAGTGGTAAAGCACCCCTTAAGTCCCCAGTATATAAAAGACAAAAACACACATAGAAAAAAAGAAAAAAGAAATATAGATCTGCCTATTGTCAACAGACAATAGATTCCATTAGTTCTGTTTTAGATAGTGTCTAAATTTATTAGTTTGTGAAATCTCATTATGAAGGCCAGGCAGAGAAATGCAAGTGGAGTTTTGTTTATAATTAATGTCTTGTAGAACATGTTTTTACCCATGAGTTTTTAAACAAAGGAAAAATTATGTTCATCTAATAAAACTCCTTCCCTTGCTTCAGGAGAGACCTACCCAGGCAGTACAACCACGGTTTCAGCCCCAGACTGCAACCTGGTATGCTCCACCTTCCCTTCCTGCTTTACTTTTCCCCATAGCACTGGTCACCATTGTTATACTAGGTAGTGTATTTATTTTCTCTCATGTCCATCTTCCAATACTAGATAGAAACTCCATGGGGACAGGGTTCTCATTCTCTTTTGTTCCCTGCCCTATCTCCAATGCTTACAACACTACCTGCCACTTACTTAGTAATTGCTTAAAAAAAAGTTAAATGAATAGAAAATAGTTCTAGTTTTGAGAAGTTCTTCTTATATGTTTTAGCATTTGTGGTAACGTTCACCTTTCTCTTTGGTAATGTATGTGGAAAGAATAACTAAATGTTAGTGTCTTGCTTGGTACATGTTCCATATATTATAGCAGAGGATGCAGCATATTAAGAACTTTTCTTCTGGCATTTATTAAAGGTTTGTTCTATGCTGGAAATATATAAAATCAGAATGCAGTACCTTCTTGTAGTAGCTAAGGTATGTATACAAATATATATGGTAACAGATGCATGCTGTAACAGGCAGAGAAGGTCATACTGAACTGAGTCTTAAAGGATAACAGAAGTGAAGGCATCTAGTAAGACTGAACTGCACAATGGCTTTTTCTTCTGGTATTGTGCTGTGAGCACTTTGTTATCCTTACCTGCACACACTTAATTTAGTATCCACTGAATTCATGAACCCTTTTTTGAGAAGTTCTCATAGAAATTACCATGGTGATTTTGTGAGACTGTCTACAACAGGAAAGATGAACTAGAAAATTAACTGAGTTCTGTTTACATTCTTATTATGATTGAATATGTGTTTTGAATTAAAGATTTTTCATTGTAGTCCGCATGGTCTTAAGATACATAGTAGAAAACTCAGTAGCAGTTGAATGAAAGGGATTTTTGGCGTTTTGGTGTTTTGGATGCATAGATTATTATCGGGTAATTCTGTGTGCGTGTATGTGTGTGTGTGTATATGTGTGTGTGTGTGTGTGTAAAAAGTGACATAGTACAGGTCTATTAAGTTATGCTTCAGAATATGTTTTTTTTTTGCAACTTTAAACATGATTATTATTGTAGTTTCATGTATCCTGTCAGGTTTCCACATCACTTATCAAAATCTCTATCCTGAGGTTGAAAGTTCAGGTCTTTCCCTCAAAATCAGATATGAAAAGCACCCAGAGTTCATCTTTCTTTTTTCTTTTGAATAAATTAGGGAAATATCTGCAAAGTTTTTGTTTATCAGTGCCATACTAAAATAATCAAGTTATCATTTGAAACAATCCACATTATAAAAATGGAGTCCTTGCTCTATCTTGGCACATGGGCCAAAACACTTCTGTATATTTACTAACGCAGATGATGTTTCAACACAGGCCACCCTCCCCACCCCCCATTCAGTCACTCACTAACATATTGAACATGTTTCACTTATGTGCTAAAATCACAAAGATTAATAAAACACATCTACATTTTAGCTGCTTACTCTCTGATATGGTATAAAAACAGGAGATGTGCTTCTAATAAATGTATAGTTTTATTTAACAAAACAATTTTTTAGAAGAATCAAATATTTGAAAGCATTACCCCTCTGGATACAGTATTAGCTGGTGCTTTGCCTCACATTCAGCAGGAGAGCAGCAATCATAACAGATAGTGTTTGAGTGTTTAAGGCAAATAGGCCTTTCTGCCTCTTCTACTTAGTAATTTATGGTAGGAGGTGAGTTATTTAACATCCTCAAGCTTCAGTTTCCTAATTTTAAAGTTGAGATGATTAGATTCATCTCGTTGGATAGTTTTGCAGATTAAAGAAGATAAGTACAAGGGAGCTGAATCTTACTGTCTCTTTTCATACTTTTTCCTGCTTTAGGTTATGTTTCTGCAATTTGTTAAGTTCATGTATAAATCGACTAGTGGTGTTGGAAGGTGTACTAATCCCTCCAACTTGACAGTATGTTTGGAATATTAATTTTGGGCAGGCAGATTTGTGGTGGTCATGCTGCTGCATAGTTTCTCACTGATCTAAAGTGAAAGAACTTTATAACTAAAATATTTACTTCATCGTCAAAGTGTGTCTTTTGGGACCAAGGACATGAACGGATATGAGAACTGAGTGTAAAAGTGTGATACATCTTTGGCTCAACTTCCACCATCATTATTTTTGTACCATTGTTAATCTGTAGAGGAAATACTGTCTTTCTCTTCCCCTAATTTGCAAATCTTTCAAAAGTCTCTCTGAAATTTAGCCCTTAACAGATTGGTGGAGTAGTCCCTGTTACTTGTTTAGTCTACTTAAATGTAATTTATTAGTGTTTATGGGTTGCTGGACCCACTAATTGAAATCTCTGAAGGTTCGGGTAGGGACTCTCCCGCCTCATGCTATGATGTTCCTCTGGTTATCCTGGTTACCATGGCAAGCGCTGGCTGCTACCTGTTTCAGCAGCTTCCTCCTACTCCTTCCTATTTTCAGACTGCTGTCTACATTTCATAAACTCAGCATCACCTCCATTCCACCAGTGTTCTCTAATACCATTCTTGATTTCTGTGCTCTTAGTTGATACTTCTTATTTTTATTTTGAAGGAACTATGTCTTAGGAACAATCTTAAACAACACTTTAAAATCTCACACAGTCAACAGCCTTTTCCTCTTAATAAGAGCTCAGGTTCAATGTGTTTCCAACTACCATTCTGAATCATGGCATGCAAGCCTCTTAGAGCCTTTTTTCTGATAATTTCCAATGGTGTTTGCAAATGTAGCATAAATGGCTCTTATAAATAAATTTCTCAAAACTTAATGTATGATTTTGAAAGAACTAAGTCTCTAGGCATCAAGAGTTAAAATAAGTTTTAAAAAATTACTTGACCAGTAGAATTGTTATTTGTGTTATTTATAGCAGGTATAACTGACTGCCATGTTAGAAAACAGTTCAATTTCTTACTGGCCTAATTTATATATGTAAAAAATTTCATATGTGGTATATTTTAATGTGTGATCAACTTAAGGGAACCTTCTGTGCTGGCCTTGAGGACAAAGACGAGTTGGAGAGAGAAAAGAAAGTCAACTTCCAACATAAAGCTGGAAAATAATATATTTATATCAGTAAAGTGTCTTCTGAGAAAACATTATAAACCACCCCCTGCCGACACTTTTACTGTCCATTTTGCAGAAATCTGACAGCTATTCCAGTCTAGGTTAACCATTTTTTTCTTTAAAGTTGTCTGTATTTTGTTTCTGTTTTCTGTGACCATAAAGTTTTCACATATAATATTGAGAACTTAAATTATTTTTTTCACAGGTAATTTGTGGCTTTTTCAAGAATATGTTAGCAATACAATATTGATTTTTTTGAAAAAAAAAAAAAAGCTGTTTAGATTTTTTTCCCTGCAGATTTGACCACACAGTTTATCCAAGGGTAGCTGCTAATTAAAGTGATTTGATATACTGCAATTTCTATAATATTGAAAAAACAAATTATAGGTTATTAAATTTTTTTATTTTAAGTTGTAGATGGACACCATACCTTTATTTTTTAAATTTATTTTTTTTGTGGTACTGAGGATCGAACCCCAGTGCCTCACATGTTCTAGACAAGAGCTTTACCACTGAGCTACAATCCCAGCCCCTTAAATATCTTTTTAATGTGTTTTAAAATATGCCTTCCCTCTGTATATATTTTTCTTTTTGTAGCTTGTAACTAAGACTTCTATCCTTTTCAAACAAGAGTCCTCAAAGTTTTTCTTTATTAACTTTTATAGAACATAAAAGCACGCATTGCTTTTTCTTCATGTTTATTCATTCTCTTTTGGTTTAGACATTCTTTTTGGTGCTTTTGACTTGCTCATATTTGTAATAATCCCTCCACTCGATCATTTAATAAATTCTGTAGCATAGCCCCTGAGTGATGGATAGTATGTAGAAAGGCTAAAAGATGCTTTATTATTCTGTCCATATTATGAATTTAACCACATTTCTAAAAATATCAGTCTTCTTTTTTTTTTTTCCTGATGTGGTTTAGATCTCCATCTTATTAATACTTAAAAGGATGATGTTGCAAACTTCAGAGCAGAAATAAATCATTAGTGAAAGCCTGCTGTAAGAGTACTTGGAAAGCTTCATGAGGCTTTGCTGGTGGCACTTGGCTTAGCTGCAAACCAAGAAATAAAGTCATTTACCCAAGAAATGTAAAAAGGATTAATCATATGTTCATGCAAGGAATGACAAGTACAGTGTTCTGAATATCGTTCCTGTGAAATAAAATTGAAACCAGAAAGTAGCTTTTACTGTCCTTGTCCCTGGCCTTGACCTTTTATCTGTTTAATGGAAATGTTAGGGTGATTTAAGTCAGCCTATTTAGAGATGTCTTAGACTAGTTTGGCTTTTGGTTCAAGGCACTCCTCTTCTGCTCCATCTAAAGTAGATAGAAGGTAGTGCTGACCATATGGATTTAAAGGTCGTCCACTTCCATTTCAGCCAAATAGAATTAGGATAAAAATATCCAGCTAAAACGTGGACTGCAAGGGGAGTTTGGGATTATAACATCAGCATTCTGAGTGTTTTTCCTGATTCCAGCCATGCTTCCTTCCAGTCCTGTCTCCACAGCTAAAGTGATCTTCTTATTTCTTTAGAAGAGAAATATTTTTGGAAAAAAGTATAGGAAAGTGAAAAGAAGATAATAGCCTTTCATTTTCCCACCATCCAGAATTAAACACCACGAACATCTTGTCATATTTGCTTCCATTCTTTTTTTTATTTTCTTAAACGGAAATTACTGTTTTTGCAAATGTAAATATGACACATGCAATTGTGAAGAAGCAAAATAAATGCAGTAAAGTACTGTATCGGTGAGGCTTTCATTTCAGGAACCGAAATATTTTAGGTATTTTAAGCAGAAAGGGATTTAACTCAGGCAATTGGGTCCATACAAAATTCTGAGGGGTTGTGATGAGTACAGATCAGAGGTCACCATTGGATCAGGTGCCATGCAGAGATCAGGAAGCTGCTGCTGTTGCTAGGGCACCACCTGCCACTGCCAAAGCTGTCTCATTTCATTTCTGTGGGGCTAGTATTTAGACTGGGGACTGTGAATTCTTCTCACTGCAGATACATACTTCTGGACTGTGCTTATTGGCTGTCCCAACAGCTAAAAGGTAGTTTTGTTTTATATTCATCTTCCAAATCTAGTACATCAAACTGGCAAAACCTAAATCGCCTGAACATAAAGGAGTCTGGGGATGTAGTTTTTAGCTTTCTAGCTCCTGTGCCCTGAGGAGTCAGAAGGACGCAGGGTGTGCACATGGGTGCCATCTGCCAATAGAAAACACCTGACTCACACATAAAAACAGATATTCAAAAAAAATCTTGAAATCCACTCTATGGAAATAACCATAATTAACATTAGGTACCTCACTCCAGACATAAGTTCTCTTCATATATAAACATGGACAAAAACAGTTTAATAAATGGTGTTACACAAGAGGTGGTATTTTAAATTAAGTGATTCATTTCACTTGAATTAACATTCTGGCAGAATGTTTGAATTTCACAATTTTTTTTCCCTAAAAGAGGTACATTCTTAAAGAACACTCTAGATTTACAAAAAGAAAAGCATTTCAGTTGCTTCGGTCAGTGGTGTTGTCTCACCATTCCCTTGTAGGTGTAGGTGTTTCCTTGACCTCCAGTTGTGAAATGTGGACTCTTTGCTCTGTACCAGTTCACCCTGTCCCCCCATCAACTGCATTAACTTCTACACTTGCATGTTGATCGTGTTCACCTTTTGTGTTGCAACCATAATGCATGCTTGCTTTTTAAAATTACTTGTTTGAATTCATTCAGTGTTCCCAAGTCATTTTCCCACTGTTTGTACACTTCTGAGTTATTTTGACTCAGTTCTTAATTACTTGTCAAGTAGTACTTTTAAGAAGGGTTCATGGGTATTTTTAAAGCTTTTTGGGGTTTCAAAATGTCTGCCTGATGTCTTTATACATGAATAATAACTTGGCTGAATATAATCTTCTTGGGTCCTGTTTTTCTTCCTTTTGAATTTTGTTCCATTATCCCTTGACTTTTTTATTGTGGAAAAATCTGAGGTCACCCTGATTTTCTCACATTGCTTTTTTTCTCTGGATACATGAATTCTTTCTTTTATCTTTGAAGTTCAGTAATTTAATGCCTTACTTTTTATTATACTCAAATAGGAAAATTAAATCCCTGTTTAACACCATGATTTAAATTTCTCCATCCTCATATATTGCTGCCTTTTTGCTTTATGCTTTTTGTTATGGCGTATAATAACTCATGGTTTTTAGACCAAATGTAAAAGCATCACAGAAGGCATTTAAGTTTTCAGTTGTAGGTTGTTCTACCTATGTCTGCACCTTACAAAGTGCTAATTTCCTACCATATCGGTGGATGAGTGCTTGTCTTTATGAGATGGGTTTTTGCCCTCTGGGATGGAGGGTTGAAATAGGAACCTCTTAGTTCCCCCAAAGCTCTGATCTCCAGAATGAGCATACTGTGACTTCCATTATAAGCCCACATTTAGGCAATATTCTAATGAAATCCTTTGAGTGATAATTACATGTGATGTAATGATATGGACGAACAGTTTCCACTTCATGATAATGATCTCTTGAAACTCATCTCTCAGAAGTCTTCCTCTAAGAGTTTTAGATTCTGTGAAGGTTTCTAAATTTGACTATTTGTAAATCAAGAAAAAGCAAGTCTACAATATTAAGTTATAACAATCTTTTACAACCATTTCTTTTCCCATCCTACTTTCTTCTTTATTTTCTTGAAATCCATAAGTTGTAGTTTTAAAATTTCTAGTAAGTATACCCATTTTAGTTAACATTTTTCCCTCAGAAAATTTTATCCTAGGTTTTTTATCTGACTTTTATATAGTGTAACTTCGTGTAAGATTTTATTTGTTTAAATAAAAAGCTTTATTTTGTTCTCTTTTATTACTGAGTAAAATTCCATTGTGTATATATGCCACATTTTTTTTTTTATCCATTCATCCACTGAAGGGCATCTAGATTGGCTCCACAGTTTAGCTATTGTGAATTATGCTGCTATAAACATTGATGTGGCTGTGTCTCTGTAGTATGCTGTTTTTAAGTCCTTTGGGGTATAGACCAAGGAGAGGGATAGCTTGGTGAAACAGCATTGGAGAAGATAATGCTAAGTGAAGTTAGCCAATCCCAACAAAACAAATGCCAAAAGTTTTCTCTGATATAAGGAGGCTGACTCATAGTGGGGTAGGGAGGGGGAGAGCATAGGAGGAATAGATGAATTCTAGATAGGGCAGAGGGGTGGAAGAGAAAGGAGGGGGCAGGGGATTAGCAAGGATGGTGGAATGTGATAGACCTCATTATCCAAAGTATATGTATGAAGACACAAATTGGTGTCAACATACTTTATATACAACCAGAGATATGAAAAATTGTGCTGTATATGTGTAATAAGAATTGCAATGCATTCCACTGTCATTTATTTTTTTAAAAATCAATTTAAAAAAAAAGATTTTAAAAAGCGTTATTGAATGTAACACTTTGGAATCAAGAATCTAAGTTCATGTCAGTTTTTTTAGGTGAGAAAACTAAGAATCAGAGAAATAAGTGATCTGACCCAGCCCTGAGAGCTAGGTCAGAGAGCTACTCTGATTCCTTATTTTTATGCTTTTTTTTTTTTTTAAAGAGAGAGTAATAGAGGGAGAGAGAGAGAGAATTTTTTTATTGGTTGTTCACAACATTACAAAGCTCTTGACATATCATATTTCATACATTAGATTGAAGTGGGTTATGAACCCCCAATTTTACCCCAAATGCAGATTGCAGAATCACGTCAGTTACACATCCACAATTTTACATACTGCCCTATTAGTAATTGTTGTATTCTGCTACCTTTCCTATCCCCTACTATCCCCCCTCCCCTCCCCTCCCATCTTCTCTCTCTACCCCATCTACTGTAATTCATTTCTATCCTTGTTTATTTTCCCATTCCCCTCACAACCTCTCATATGTAATTTTGTATAGCAATGAGGGTCTCCCTTCATTTCCATGCAATTTCCCTTTTCTCTCCCTTTCCCTCCCATCTCATGTCTCTGTTTAATGTTAATCTTTTCTTCCTGCTCTTCCTCCCTGCTCTGTTCTTAGTTGCTCTCATTATATCAAAGAAGACATTTGGTATTTGTTTTTTAGGGATTGGCTAGCTTCACTAAGCATAATCTGCTCTAGTGCCATCCATTTCCCTGCAAATTCTATGATTTTGTCATTTTTTATTGCTGCATAGTACTCCATTGTGTATAGATGCCACGTTTTTTTTATCCATTCATCTATTGAAGGGCATCTGGGTTGGTTCCACAGTCTAGCTGTTGTGAATTGTGCTGCTATGAACATCGATGTGGCAGTATCCCTGTAGCATGCTCTTTTAAGGTCTTCAGGGAATAGTCTGAGAAGGGCAATAGCAGGGTCAAATGGTGGTTCCATTCCCATCTTTCCCAGGAATCTCCAAACTGCTTTCCAAATTGGCCTCACCAATTTGCAGTCCCACCAGCAATGTACAAGTGTACCCTTTTCCCCACATCCTCGCCAGCACTTGTTGTTGTTTGACTTCATAGTGGCTGCCAATCTTACTGGAGTGAGATGGTATCTTAGGGTGGTTTTGATTTGCATTTCTCTGACTGCTAGAGATGGTGAGCATTTTTTCATGTACTTGTTGATTGATTGTATATCCTCCTCTGAGAAGTGTCTGTTCAGGTCCTTGGCCCATTTGTTGATTGGGTTATTTGTTATCTTATTGTCTAATTTTTTGAGTTCTTTGTATACTCTGGATATTAGGGCTCTATCTGAAGTGTGAAGAGTAAAAATTTGTTCCCAGGATGTAGGCTCCCTATTTACCTCTCTTATTGTTTCTCTTGCTGAGAAAAAACTTTTTAGTTTAAGTAAGTCCCATTTGTTGATTCTTGTTATTAAATCTTGTGCTATGGGTGTCCTATTAAGGAATTTGGAGCCCGACCCCACAATATGTAGATCATAGCCAACTTTTTCTTCTATCAGATGCAGAGTCTCTGATTTGATATCAAGCTCCTTGATCCATTTTGAGTTAACTTTTGTGCATGGCGAGAGAAAGGGATTCAGTTTCATTTTGTTGCATATGGATTTCCAGTTTTCCCAACACCATTTGTTGAAGATGCTATCCTTCCTCCATTGCATGCTTTTAGCTCCTTTATCAAATATAAGATAGTTGTAATATTGTGGATTAGTCTCTGTGTCCTCTATTCTGTACCATTGGTCCACCCGCCTGTTTTGATACCAGTACCATGCTGTTTTTGTTACTATTGCTCTGTAGTATAGTTTGAGGTCTGGTATGGCTATACCGCCTGATTCACACTTCCTGCTTAGAGTTGTGTTGGCTATTCTGGGTCTTTTATTTTTCCATATGAATTTCATGATTGCTTTATCTATTTCTACAAGAAATGCCGTTGGGATTTTGATTGGCATTGCATTAAACCTATAGAGAACTTTTGGTAATATCGCCATTTTGATGATGTTAGTTCTGCCTATCCATGAACAGGGTATATTTTTCCATCTTCTAAGATCTTCTTCTACTTCTCTCTTTAGGGTTCTGTAGTTTTCACTGTATAAATCTTTCACCTCTTTTGTTAGGTTGATTCCCAAGTATTTTATTTTTTTTGAGGATATTGTGAATGGAGTGTTTTTCCTCATTTCCGTTTCAGAAGTTTTGTCACTGATATACAGAAATGCCTTTGATTTATGAGTGTTGATTTTATATCCTGCCACTTTGCTGAATTCATTTATTAGTTCTAGTAGTTTCTTTGTAGACCCTTTTGGGTCTTCTAGGTATAGAATAATGTCATCTGCAAATAGTGATAATTTAAGTTCTTCTTTTCCTATTTTTATGCCTTTAATTTCGTCTGTCTAATTGCTCTGGCCAGTGTTTCGAGAACTATATTGAATAGAAGTGGTGATAGAGGGCATCCCGGTCTTGTTCCAGAGTTTAGAGGGAATGCCTTTAACTTTTGTCCATTCAGAATGATGCTAGCCTGAGGCTTAGCATAGATAGCTTTTACAATGTCAAGGTAAGTTCCTGTTATCCCTAGTTTTTTCTAATGTTTTGAACATAAAGGGATGCTGTACTTTGTCGAATGCTTTCTCTGCATCTATCAAGATGATCATATGGTTCTTATCTTTAAGTCTATTGATGTGGTGAATAACATTTATTGATTTCCGTATATTGAAACATCCTTGCATCCCAGGGATGAATCCTACTTGATCATGGTGCACAATTTTTTTTGATGTGTTTTTGTATCTGATTCGCCAGAATTTTATTGAGGAGTTTTGCATCTAGGTTCATTAGAGATATTGGTCTGTAGTTTTCTTTCTTTGAGGTGTCTTTGTCTGGTTTTGGAATCAGGGTGATGTTGGCCTCATAGAATGAATTTGGAAGAGCTCCCTCTTTTTCTATTTCCTGAAATAACTTGAAAAGTATTGGTATTAATTCTTCTTTAAAGGTTTTGTAAAACTCTGCTGTATACCCATCCGGTCCTGGGCTTTTCTTGGTTGGTAGTCTTTTGATGGCTTCTTCAATTTCATCCATTGATATTGGTCTGTTCAAATTGTGTGTATCCTCCTGACTCAGTCTAGGCAAATCATATGACTTAAGAAATTTATCGATGTCTTCACTATCTTCTATTTTATTGGAATATAGGTTTTCAAAATAATTTCTAATTGTCTTCTGTATTTCTGTAGCATCTGTTGTGATATTGCCTTTTTCATCCCATATGTTAGTAATTTGAGTTTTCTCTCTTCTTCTCTTCGTTAGCATGGCTAAAGGTCTGTCGATCTTATTTATTTTTTCGAAGAACCAACTTTTAGTTTTGTTAATTTTTTCAATAGTTTCTTTTGTTTCAATTTCATTGATTTCCGCTCTGATTTTAATTATTTCTTGCCTTCTGCTACATTTGCTGTTGTTTTGCTCTTCCTTTTCTAGGGCTTTGAGATGAAGTGTGAGCTCATTTATTTGTTGGTTTTTTCTTTTTTTGAGAAATGACCACCAGGCGATGAATTTTCCTCTTAAAACTGCTTTCATTGTGTCCCATAGATTCCGATATATTGTGTCTGTATTTTCATTTATCTCTAAGAATTTTTTGATTTCCTCCTTTATGTCTTCTGTAACCCATTGATTATTCAGTAACATATTATTCATTTTCCATGTGATGTAGGATTTTTCCTTCCTTCTTTTATCATTGATTTCCAGTTTCATTCCATTATGATCAGATAAAATGCATGGTATTATCTCCACCCCTTTATATTTACTGAGGTTTGCCATATGACATAATATATGGTCTATTTTTGAGAAGGATCCATGAGCTGCTGAGAAAAAAGTATATCCATTTGATATATTCTATATATGTCAGTTAAGTCTAGGTTATTGATTGTGATATTGAGTTCTATAGTTTCTTTATTCAACTTTTGTTTGGAGGATCTGTCCAATGGTGAGAGAGGTGTGTTGAAGTCACCCATAATTATTGTGTTGTGGTCTATTTGATTCTTGAACTTGAGGAGAATTTGTTTTATGAATGTCGCAGCACCATTATTTGGTGCATAAATATTGATAATTGTTATGTCTTGTTGGTGAATGGTTCCTTTTAACAGTATATAATGACCTTCTTTATCCCTTTTGATTAACTTAGTCTTGAAGTCGATTTTATTCGATATGAGGATGGCCACCCCTGCTTGCTTACGAGGACCGTGTGCATGGTATATTTTTTCCCATCCTTTCACCTTCAGCCTGTGTATGTCTTTTCCAATCAGATGTGTCTCCTGGAGGCAGCATATTGTTGGATTTGTTTTTTTAATCCATGATACCAGCCTATGTCGCTTTATTGGAGAGTTCAAGCCATTAACATTCAGAGTTACTATTGATATATGGTTTGTACTTCCATCCATGTTTGATTATTTATCCTTTTTTTAAAAAAATTTAGTTTGTTTCTCCATGACTATCTTTCCCCTCGCCCTCTGTCTTTACTGAGGCACTTCCCAGTGATGGTTTTGTTTATTGTTTTTCATTTCTTCCTCGTGTAGTGTTTTGCTCAAAATGCTTTGCAATGCTGGTTTTCTGGCTGCAAATTCTTTTAACTTTTTTTTTATCATGAAAGATTTTTATTTCGTTGTCATATCTGAAGCTTAATTTTGCTGGATACAGAATTCTTGGTTGGCATCCATTGTCTTTCAGTGTTTCAAATACGTTGTTCCAGGATCTTCTTGCTTTCAGCGTCTGTGATGAAAAATCCGTAGTTAACCTTATTGGTTTACCTCTGAATGTAATCTGCCTCCTTTCTCTTGTAGCTTTTAATAATTTCTCTTTGTTATTCATATTGGATATCTTCATAACAATGTGTCTTGGCATTGGTCTACTGTGATTTTGTGTCCTCGGTGTCCTGTATGCATCTACAATTTGTATATCTGTTTCCTTTTTTATTTCTGGAAAGTTTTCTGTAATTATTTCATTCAGCAGATACCTCATTCCCTTGGTATGAATCTCTGTACCTTCCTCTATCCCGATGACTTGTAAGTTTGGTTTTTTTATGTTATCCCAAATCTCTTGGATGTTTTTCTCATGAGTTTTTACCAGCCTTTCTGAGTTGGCTAGACTCTTTTCAAGATGATATATTTTGTCTTCATTATCTGATGTTCTGGCTTCTACTTGCTCCACTCTGTTAGTGATACTCTCAACTGAGTTTTTAATTTGGTTTATCATTTCCTTCATTTCTAGAATTATTGTTTAATTATTTTTTATAATCTCTATCTCCTGATAAAGATGCTTAACTTCTGTTTATGTAATTCATTCTCAATGTGTTCTTTTGCTGCTTGAATTTGCTGTCTTGTATCCTCTTTAAGGTTCCATTCCATCTGTCTAAGGTGTTCCTTGAGTTCTTTATATGACCATTTTTCTGATGACTCTAGGTCCTCCTGAATATTTAGGCTGTCCTGCATTGTTTGTACTCCTTTTCTTCTTTGCTTTTTGAAGCTGCTCATGTTACTTCTTGTTCTGTTTGACTGCTGAGTTACTGTTTACTCCTTTAAATTTATTTGATGCTTGGGAGGAAAGGTATTAGAAGGGAAGGGAAGAAGTCTTAAAGAGAATGAGAGTAAGCAGGTAGAGTTCAAGGAAGGGGGGATAAGATAATTGAAAATAAATGGAAAGACAAAAGAAGAAAAAAAATAGGAAATAAAAAAAGAAAAAAAATTTTAAAAAAATAATTTAAAAAATTAAAATTAAAATTAGAAGAAAAAAAAATTAAAAAAATTGTAAAAAAAATTTAAAAAAAGAACAAGAAAGAAAAATGAAAATGAAAGAAAAACCCAAGTCAAAAAATAAGAGAAAAGAAAAAAAAAAAGTAATAAATGCAGTCTTAGAGTTTGATTAACTTCTCTTCCAGTAGGTGGTGCTGTGCCCACCAGGCCAAGTTTGTCCTGTCAATACGCGGGAACCAATCACTGTGCAGCAGCTCCTCCTCCCAGACTGGGCGAGTCTCCAATCCTGAGTGTCTAGGGCCTCCTCTTGTGTCTAGTCACTTCCCACTTTTCCTCTAGCCAGGCCCCTCTCACGGGTGCCGCTCACCACAATACTGGCTACACGCCAGGTCTGCTGTTCCCGGGAGCCCTGTTTTCATGAACGACTGGGCACACTCTTCCAGTTTGCCATTCCCTCAGACCCTAAGTTTGTAGAGCTTGGGGCTGAGAATCCTCAGCGAATTTTACTTGCCCTCCGGTAGCCACGCCCCTGGTAGCTGGTGCAAGAGACCTCAGCTGTCAGCACTGGTGGGAGCAGTAGTTCCGCGCCACGGGTCCCCCGCCACCTCTGATTCCCTCGGGCTGGCTATCGCGCTCACGGGAGAGCTGGGAGGGGCCCTTACGGGAGAGCTGGGAGGGGCCCTTAAGTTTTCCCCGATGTGTGGAGAGGGAAGGCTAGGGAATTACACACCTGTAGCCGCAGGTTTCAATGAAGTTATCTCCTCCGCCGCAGTCTGATGACGTCAGTTCTCTGCTATGGTGGTGTCTCTTGCAAATGGCGACAGTTCGTTTCCCTTTGCCGGGTGACTAATGCAACGGGTGGGTCCTTACTGTCTCTCCCAAGCCCCGTTTCAAACCTGTGGCCATTACCTATGAAGGCTCGGTAGGCATTTACCTCCGTAGGATCAGAAGGGCTACCAGTTGTTTCAGCCAGATGGATTAGTGCTGAGTCACAGCTGTTTGTCTGCAGGAAGCAGGTGAACGGGAGCTTGAATTCAGCCGATCCGGGCTCAGTGCGTGTTCTGAGAGGCCCAGACTGTTCACCCCAGATCCACGTCAGCTCAGCATTGCCTAGTGATCCTGAGCAAACAGATTTAGGTTGTTTACGACTCCTTATGCCTGCACAGCTGAAGAGGTCAGGGACTTGATCTCTCTGCGCCCGCCGCCATGTTAGAGAGAGAATTTTTTTAATATTTATTTTTTAGTTATCTGCGGACACAACATCGTTGTTTGTATGTGGTGCTGAGGATCGAACCCGGGCCGCACGCATGCCAGACGAGGATGCTACCGCTTGAGCCACATTCCCAGCCCTGCTTTTTTGTTTTTAACCACACAGTGCTGGGAAACAAAAGCTTGAATCATTTTACATTCAGAATTTATCATATTATATAATATTTTCGAGGGGGGATTTTTATTTTTTTATAATTTTTTTATTTGTGCATCATAATTATACGTGATAATGAGATCCACTGTGACATAGTCATACACATACATAACAGTTAGGTCAAGTTCATTCCTCAGTACCTTTCCACACTGGAATTTCACCATTTTGTCATCATAAATGAATAAATGGTTCTAGGCAGTGAATGACCAGTGGACACTATCATCACAAATAGAGCAACAATCAAATATCATGAGGAATTTTTGTGTGTGTGTGATGCGGGGGATTGAACCCAGGACCTCAAGTATGCTAGAGAATCACTCTACCACTGAGCTACCCCTCAGTCCTATAAAGAGTAAATACTATTGATAAATCTAACTTTGAAATAACTACTATCATGGGTGCCAAATGAATTTACTAGTTTCATTATTCTATATTTTTGTTTATTTAGTTACTATCCTACTAAGGAAAGCTTTCTCTTCTATTTTAAAATTTATTTTTGTGCAGAGCATCATGGACTTATGGATTCCTGTTTTTATTCAGTGAGTTGTAAGCCATTAATATAATTATTTCTTTGGATACCTGAATTGTCTCAGGACATCGGTAGGAGACCCCTCAGACTAGTTTTTCATATCTTCTGATACATCCCTATTATTCTTAAATACCCGACTCTGGTAAAATGAGACATTCCCAAGTTCATTTTCTTTTTTTTTTTTTTTCCTTCACTCTAGCTTTGTAATAGTCTCCTTTATCCAAAGAGCCCTGCTTCCTTTTCATGGGTAATAGTTTTTAGAAACTAGAATATCAGCATTAGGTGTGCTCATTGCTATTGAGGTATCCCAGTTTCTGGGCCCTCTCAGTAAACAGAGTTGTACAGACATTTACTTCTGTAGCATATCTATTTCTTCATCAATTCTTATTAAAAAACCATGAGTCCACCCTGGGATCTTTGATTCCAACCCAGCTCTACAAGGTTCATTCACGTTTTCTCTTTTAGGACAGTGAGAAACATGGCTTCCTTTATCCTCCCTATATTTACTTACAGATCAGTTACCCTCATGAGAAACCAACCCCACAATTGCTATCCTTGCTCCACTCAGCTTCCACATTTCATGGTGGGCTTTACAATACCCTCCTCATTCCTCTCAGCTCTGGCATTCACACTGGGCCATGTGGAAACCTTCATTACCTCTCTTGGCCTCTTATACCCCACACTTGCCTACATCGCTCAGCCCCATCTAATGGGGGTTAATCACTGGACTAAGTGATTAAAGAACGAAAGAAAAATACATTGCATTTTTATTGGTAGTAATAATAGGACAAAGTAAAGCTACTTTTTGAAACATTTTTCTGGACATCCCAATTTGTTTTTTTGACATTTTTTATGTTCTTAGGATTTCACATTCCTTAGTATTTATTCACATATCATTTGCTTTATTATTTCAAATTATGTTTAGCCATTGTTCCTGTTTTTATTGTACTTTTTTTCCCCCAGTATTAATACATTTCTGAGGCAGAGGCCCAATTTTTAAACTTTATGGTTTAGTGACATTGTTTGAGGTCATGCATTATTGAATCTCATTGTCCTGTGGCAGAATTATTGTTTATAAAATAATGCTAATTTGTAACAAGCAGTCTTTAATATTTTCAAATAATGGTTTTTACCTGGTTCTAGAAAGCTTTCTGTTTAATTTATTAAGAGATGAGCACACTCCACATTTAAGACTCTTAGGGTTAGATGCCCCTCCTTATGGACATCAATACCTAACTCTGTATTCTTTTCTTTACATTTACAAACTGTATAGTCGGTTTATATTTGTTTCTCCTCTAAAACCTTCAAGCCTTGCTTGCTGGGTTTCAATATCCTTGTGGCCCAGCACAAGGCTTCTTAAATTTTTTTTTGAAATAAAGTGCATAGACAGAGTAGTAAGTTCTAGATCTTTGGGACAATATAGAGCCAAGAGTGTTTATGCCAGAGGCTCTTACACAAAGATTCATTCATTCATTCTCATTCATATTTCTCTCTCTCTCTCTCTCTCTCTCTCTCTCTCTCTCTCTCTTCTCTCTCTCTTCTCTCTCTCTTCTCTCTCTCTCTCTCTCTTTTGGTACCAGGGATTGAACTCAGGGGCACTTGACCACTGAGCCATATCCCCAGCCCCTTTTGTATTTTATTTAGAGACAGTGTCTCACTGAGTTGCTTAGTGCCTCACTTTTGCTGAGTTTGACTTTGAACTCAAGATCCTCCCACCTCAGCCTCCCAAGCTGCTGGGATTACAAGCATGCCCCACTGTGCCTGGCTAAGATTCTCTATTTTTCATCTCTAGGAAAAGAGCTTAGGAAATTCTATGTTAGCTAGAGTTACACTTACCATTAACTTAATATGTAGTACTTCTGGACTCTGTGAAAACAAGAACTGTTAAGATCATATGGATTTTAGAGATTAATAAAATGTAAATAATAACATTATATTTTAATGATGGCACTATTAGTAAGTATCTGGATAGTTGTCAGCATTTAAAATGTTTGAGAGGCAAAGAAACAAAACAAAACATCCCCCAAGCCCCAAACCAAAATATTAACAGCAAAAACAGCAACCAACCAATAATGGAGAGATTTTCTTCTTACCCCAAAGAATCTGCAACTTACATGAAGTAGCTGAAAGACATGGAGAGGTCACTAACCTTTTTTCCCTTTAGTAAAATGCTAACATGCCATCCTTCCTTTCTGGTTTATTCCAATGTAATAATCAAATGGAGAAAATACAAAAAGCTGTGCAAATGCAGTTTGAGTTACTTGACTGTTATAATTACAGGGAGATAAGGGTACACCCTGAATTCACAGTGACACCTCACTGGCACTGCTGGCAGGGGCCGCCTTGGGGGGAGAACTGGGAGCATGGCGCAGCCAGACCACGGGCTGTGCATGGGGCGCGGGTGGCTTAACTGGGAACTGTTTGACTGGCTCACTAACCCACCCCTCTTATTTCCTGACCCCATTTCCTTTCCTCATTTAATCCTTTCCCGCCTGTCATTGCCTTGGGCTCTGTTTTCCAGGGAGTCTGAACTACTAAAGACATCTCTCTTTAAAAGGTTAGAAGATATACTGAAAAAATGCCAGTCCTCCCTGCTCCCCAAGAAAAAGAAAGTACCCCAGAAACCAACCAAATATATATATATATATATATATATAATTTTTTTTTTTAAGAATTATACAAAGTTACAAATGTAAGTGGAGTTGGTGATAAACCCAGTATTAAAAAGCTGGAGAGAGAAAAGGAGGAACCTCCTGGGCTTTCCAGGAGGAGAGAGTAATCAAATATGATAACAGATTAAGGTGAAGCCATAAATAGAAACTGAACTTTTTTTTTTATTGTTGGTCGTTCAAAACATTACATAGTTCTTAATATATCATATTTCACAGTTTGATTCAAGTGGGTTATGAACTCCCATTTTTACCCCGTATACAGATTGCTGTATCACATCAGTTACATTTCCATTGATTTACATATTGCCATTCTAGTGTCTGATGTATTCTGCTGTCTATCCTATTCTCTACTATCCCCCCTCTCCTCCCCTCCCCTCCCCTCCCCATCTCTCTCTCTACCCCCTCTACTGTAAATCATTTCTTCCACTTGTATTATTCTTCTCTTACCCCTCATTTCCTCTTATATGTAATTTTGTAAAACCCTGAGGATCACCTTCCATTTCCATGCGATTTCCCTTCTCACTTCCTTTCCCTCCCACCTCTCATCCCTGTTTAATGTTAATCTTCTTCTCAAGCTCTTCGTCCCTACCCTGTCCTTGGTTACTCCCCTTATATCAAAGCAGTCATTTGGCATTTGTTTTTTAAGGATTGGCTAGCTTCACTTAGCATAATCTGCTCTAATGCCATCCATTTCCCTCCAAATTCTATGATTTTGTCATTTTTTAATGCAGAGTAATACTCCATTGTGTATAAATGCCACATTATTTTTATCCATTCATCTATTGAAGGGCATCTAGGTTGGTTCCACAATCTTGCTATCGTGAATTGTGCTGCTATGAACATCGATGTAGCAGTGTCCCTGTAGCAGCCTCTTATTAGGTCTTTAGGGAATAGACCGAGAAGGGGAATAGCTGGGTCAAATGGTGGTTCCATTCCCAGCTTTCCAAGAAATCTCCAGATCTTCCAAATTGGCTGCACCAATTTGCAGTCCCACCAACAATGAACAAGTGTACCCTTTTCCCCCCCCGCATCCTCTCCAGCACTTGTTGTTGTTGGACTTCATAATGGCTGCCAATCTTACTGGAGTGAGATGGTATCTTAGGGTGGTTTTGATTTGCATTTCTCTGACTGCTAGCGATGGTGAGCATTTTTTCATGTACTTATTAATTGATTGTATGTCCTCCTCTGAGAAGTGTCTGTTCAGGTCCTTGGCCCATTTGTTGATTGGGTTATTTGTTATCTTATTGTCTAATTTTTTGAGTTCTTTGTATACTCTGGATATTAGGGCTCTATCTGAAGTGTGTGGAGTAAAGATTTGTTCCCAGGATGTAGGCTCCCTGTTTACCTCTCTTATTGTTTCTTTTGCTGAGAAAAAAACTTTTTAGTTTGAGTAAGTCCCATTTGTTGATTCTGGTTGTTAACTCTTGCGCTATGGGTGTCCTATTGAGGAATTTGGAGCCCGACCCCACAGTGAAACTGAACTTTTTTAAAAATATTTTTTTAGATGTAGATGGACACAGTATTTTATTTTATTTATTTTTTATGTGGTGCTCAGGATTGAATCCAGTGCCTCATACGTGTGAGGCAAGCGCTCAACCACTGAGCTACAACCCCAGCCCAACTAAACTTTATTTACAATCTAGATGTAATTAAAAAGAGCTCCTAGTCATCCATATTCACATAAATATTAAATATACAGTATGAAGGACAATATAGATGTGTATACATATGTGTACCTTACATGTTTACTGATGTTTGCCCCATAAAGTAATTAAAAAAAATCCTTGCCATGTTTATTCACAGGTATCTCTTGGAAGTTCCTTGCTGTTCATGTTATGGCTGTCCAAACAGAAATAGTACAATCTGTTCTTTTTTTTTCTTTGATACTACATCATAGGAAATGATCCCATCTGCTATTCAGTGTTGTGTATAAGTGTGCTTGTGTGTTTTTAGTTTAGGTGTAAATATTTAAAACTACCAGATTTTTTCAGGAAGTTATTCACAATAGCCTCATTCATCTTAACGAGTTTTACAATTAAAAATTGACACTAAGGTTAACTTTACATAAACATAAGAAGCAGTTACCTAAAAATGTATTTTAATGTATTTAAGCTTTAACATGACAGAGCATTGATTCTTTTCAGTCTGAACACATATTAAAATAGCCTCAGTGATTATATTTTACCCAGCCATTATATTTTTAGAATATGATTTTATAGTTAACTATATCCTGTGTAGGTTGTAGGGGTTAGCTGAGGATTAGGATTTTTTTTCCCCAGACTAGTAGTGTAAACGTGCTAGATTTCTGTTTCCTGTAATATAACCATAATAGTTTGGGTTGGCAGTGTTCTGGCACAGTGACAAGGGCTTTGTAGTTGCCTAGGTTCTGAGTGTAACTGAGATATATAACAAATTTGGAAAACAGATGTTAGTGGTTAAATTAATCTTGCTTTATTAACTCAGTGAAAAATTTCATAATGATTATTTCTAGTTAAAAAGAACCCTTAATCCAATAAATGAATATTGTGTGTGCACCTCTAGAATATTGTGTGTGCACCTCTTACTATTTACTGTTTTTGCTTATGGTAATTTATATTGCTATTTTCCAACTTTTTTTTTTTTTTTTTGCAGTGTGGTGGATTGAACCCAGGGCCTTGTGCATACTAGGCAAGTGCTCTACCACCAAGCCAAATCCCCATTCTTTTAAATTTTTTTAAAATATTTTTTTAGTTTTAGATGGACACAATATTTTTGTTTTATTTACTTATGTGGTGCTGAGGATCAAACCCAGGGCTTTATGCATGCGAGGCAAGCGCTCTACCACTGACACTCAACCCCAGCCCCTAATTTTTTTTTAAATATTTTTTTAGTTGTAGATGGACACAATACCTTTATTTTGTTTATTTTTATGTGGTGCCAGGATCAAACCCAGTGCCTCACGCATGGTCAGCAAGCACTCTACTACTGAGCCACAACCCCGGCCCCCACAAAATTTTTTAAATATTTATTTTTGGTTGTAACTGGACACAGTATCTTCATTTTATTTATTTATTTTTATGTCATGCTGAGGATCGAACCCAGGGCCTTGCACGTGCTAGTCGAGGGCTCTACCACTGAGCCACAATCCCAGGCCCTCACATTCCCATTCTTTATCCCCAATCTTAAACATCAAGCAATCATCTTTTTTGAACTACTGGTCCATTTATGAATTAAGGTTATGATACAACATAAGAAAAAATATACATTTAGCTTATGTTAATGCAAATGATGTAAAAATGTTAGCTGAGACACGTTGGATTATTAACTGAGTAATAGCTGGGGTCTGCTGACCTGCATAAGCTATAAAGTATGTGGAATCTTTGAGAATATAATATTTATCATAATTAATATTACTTTTCATATTTGTCAAATTTAGGGGAACAACTAATTTTAGAGATTGCCCTCTCCCTTCCCTTCAATCTTAGCTCCCCAAAATGGCCGTCTTGCCTTTGAACAGCTTCATAAACTATCTGAGATGGGCATAACTGCCTGGGATACGCTTTGAGATACATTGGTACAAAAGGAGAAGTATAGTAATTGTGATTGGACTTTATGACAATAGGTGGTTCAAAAGCTTTGACAGTTCTCAAGCTATAAGCAATAAAGCTACTATAATAAAGCACATGTAATCTTGAAATGTTAAAATAAATTATCCAAGATAGTGGTTTTTTTTTTTTTTAAAGGACAATAAGTCTTTTACAAATATGGAATGGATTGTTCTGGGGGAAAGTGTGAAATAGAACCAAAATTTTCAAAGAGAACAAAACAAGGCCCAAGTTTGAATCTCAGCTTTTTGCTTGAGGCTAGTGTAGCTGGAATTTTAAAATTTAAATAATGGCTCTTCAAAAAATTATTTTAGCTCTTGGATAATCCAGGTCTATTTAAAGTTCATAGGCTGAGTGATCTCTTTCTTCTGTGAATTTGTCACACTTAAGAAATACCTTTCTAATGATATTTACTACCTGCTGATATGTATCTGTCATGTGTATATTTTTATATCACCTATTAGACTTTAAATTTCTTGTGAGAACAATATGAACAGATCTTTCATGCATCTTTAAAAAAAGTCAATCTTGGTGCCTAAAGCTTGCCTGAGATATAAAAAGATTTTCAATAAGTGTTTATTAATGAATGAAGTAGTCAAATCTCCCTTGCCTTCTCTTGCTTCACAGTCTCCACAATATTGATATAAGGACAGGCCTGAAAACTATAATACTTTTACTGTTTGACACAGTCATCCTGGAGATTGTTTACTTTCTTTTCTATCATTTTGTCCCCTGTGGCAAAAATTATTCTAACATACATACTTCCAACTACATTTTTTTCCCTTTAACAGACAATAAGCATTTGTTACAGTGGGTTCTCCTTAAACTGATATAAAATAGATTTTTAGAGAAATGAAACAATTTTTAATGGATAATAAAAAAATAATTTACCATTGGCCATCATGGAGTAACAGTGACTTTCTGTTAAATAATGTTTTTTAGACAACAGGCAGCACATGACAGTAATTCTTTACAGAAAGAGAGAAAACCAACCAAAACAACCAACCAAGTGTGAGCCCTCTTACTACCCTAACTTACTACCCTAACTTACTACCTGGAGAATTTCCTGACCACAATGCTGGCTGAGAAACCCAGTAAATGCCCTGTGGTCTTGCTGAGTTGAAGAAACAAAATTCAGATTTTGAGGAGGTGAGAGTTTGTGCGGAAGAATGCCAAACAGATGTTAGATGCCCACAGGGAAAGATCTAGTGTGATCTGCTGTGTCCCTTCAGTCTTTGGCCAAGAACTGTTCTGCATATGCATGAGTGTGTGGGGGAAATTATCAGAGGAAAGAAGTATGGGGGATGGGGAAATGAAGCTACAGAAAGGAGTAGGCAAAACAATCCTCAGAGGTAGGAATAGTTTGTGTTACCACCAGACAGTGGAAAAACCCCATAATTCACAGAGATCAGGTAGAATCCTGCTAAGGGCATTGCCTCAGTAATGGAGACAAATTACCCCTAACCTAAAAGCTGTCTTGGTATGTCATAACATAGCCTAAAAGTAATCTTTAAACCAATTATGTGTATTAGCAAGCTTCCCATTACTACTACAAAGTACCTGAGATAATTAACTTGTAAAGAGAAGAGTTTTATTTTGGCTTATAGTTTTGGAGATTCTAATCAAATATTTGTTGATCACATTGTTCTGTCCGTATGATGAGGCAGCACATCATGGCAGGAGTGTGTGTTGAAGAAAAAAATAATCAATAGAAACCACTAAAAATTAAGGAGATAATAGAACTTGATGAAAACTGATTATAAATCTCATCCATTTGCTCAAAAAGATAGAAGAAATCATGAATATGACAAGACTCAAAAAAGGACTCCCATTCAACTCTGATAAAAAGTACAATATCTGATATGAAAAAATACTCTGAATGGATATATAACAGATTAGATTCTGTAGAAGGAAAGATAAGAATTTGAGGACATTTACTTTTAAAATATCCAATATAAAACAGAGTAAAAAGTTGATACTATGTTAATTTTCTTCAGAAAGTTGTGGTATAATATTAAGCTTCTTACATGTTTATATAATAGAGGACAAAGAAGAGGAAGAGATAGAGAAAGTATTTGAAGAACTAATGGCCACAAATTTTCCAAATTTAATGACAACTCTAAATGCAGCAGGAAGCCCGACTTGCTGAAAACCAATACTAAGGAAAAAATTCTAAATGAAACTGGAGAAATGAAGATAAATTTCATATAAAACAAAGATAAGAATAACAGCAGACTTTGGGAAAGAAAGTATGCTTGATAGGAGACGATGAAGTGACCGTTTAAATTGTTGAAAGAAGGGCTGGGGATGTGGCTCAAGCAGTAGCGCGCTCACCTAGCATGTGTGCGGCCCGGGTTTGATCCTCAGCACCACATACCAACAAAGATGTTTTGTCCGCAGAGAACTAAAAAATAAATATTGAAAATTCTCTCTCTCTCTCTCTCTCTCTCTCCCACTCTCTCTTTAAAAAATAAATAAATAAATTGTTGAAAGAAAAATGCCATTAACCTAGAAATATAGGGCCAGCAAAAAATATCTTCCAAAAGTGAAGTAAAATGAGAACTTTCAGTTAAACAAAACCTGAGAGAATTTATCATCAGCAGATCTTCTCTGAAAGAAATATTAAGGGAAATTCTTTAGGTTAAAAAAAAAAATCAGAGCCAGGCACTGTGTGAGTGCCTGTAATCCCAGCGGCATAGGAGGCTGAGGCAGGAGGATTGCAAGTTCAAAGCCAGCCTCAGCAAAAGTGAGGTGCTAAGCAACTCAGTGAGACCCTGTCTCTAGATAAAATACAAAATAGAGCTGGGGATGTGTCTCAGTGGCCAAGTGCCCCTGGGTTTAATCCCTGGTACCCGGCCTCCTCCCCCTCCCCCTAAAAAATCATAGTACCAGATGAAAATTTGGAAGTACAGAGAGGAACGCAGAACATCAAAAATAATCAGAATGTAGTTACACAAGAGACTTTCTCTGATTATTTTCAAAATTAAAGGATAATAAACTTTTTAAAGCAAAACTAATAATGTAGGGCTTATAAACAAGTGGAAATAAAATGAAGATAGCAGTAGAACAAAGGATGGGGGGAGTTGGAGAAATGGATGTTTATCATTGTAAGATTCTTACACAGTTTGTGACAGGAGAGTGTTTATTGAGTATACAGTGGGGAAAACTAAAAGTGGGTTTGGTTAACCATTGGGGAACCACTTTAAAATACCGAAACCAGTTAACCAGAAACATAACCAATAAGCCAGTAATGGAGAATAAAATTGAATTCCCCAACATATTGAGTTAGCTGGGAGCAGTGGTGCATGCCTGTAATCCCAGCAACATGGGAGGCTAAGGCAGGAGGATTGCAAATTTGAGGACAGCCTGGGCAACTTAAAATAAAAATAAAAAAGAGTTGGGGATATAGCTCAGTGATAGACCAGCCTTACTTTCAATTCTCAGTACTTCAAAAACAAACTAACAAAAAAACCACAACACTGAGTTGATTCAAAAGAAAGTAAGAAAAAAAAAAGGAACAAAGTACAGGTGAGAACAATATAAAACAAATAGCAAAATGGTAGATTTAAAGCTAATTATATTGATAGTCACATTAATTGTGTGTGGTCAGAATACTCCCCTTTGAATGAATTGTTAGGCTGGGGGAGTGAGTACACCTAGTTATTTGCTGTCTGTGGAAAACCCATTTTAAACAGAAAGATAAAGATGTGTTAAATGTAAAATGATAGGAAAAGATATACTATGCAAATATTAATCAAAAAAAGCTAAGGTTGTTATGTTACTATCGGACAAAATAGAACAAGGACTGCTATCAGAGAGAATGAGGGATATTACATATGACAGAGGGGGCATTCATCCAGAAGACCCATTAATCCTAAGTGTGCATGCAGCTTATAACAACTTTAAAATTCACGAAGAAAAACTGATAGATCTGAAAGGAGAAACAGACAAATTTCCAATCATATTTTGAAATTTCAACAGCCTCTTTCCAATAATTGATCAAGTTGGAAAATCAGTAAGGATAATAAGACTTGTATATCATTATTCACCAATTTGACCTAATTGATATTTGCATAGTACTCCACCCATTAACAGCAGAATCAACATTCATTTTAAGTGTATTACCCAATAGAGACTATATCCTGTGTAGTAAATGTCTCAATACATTTAATGTCTTCGGGGTTTTTTTTTTTTTTTATATGATTGTGGCAATGGATCACCACAAAGTTACTGACTTAACACAAATTTATTTATCTTACAGTTTTAGAGGTCTGAAGCCTAGAGTGGGTCGCATTGGGCTAAATCAAGGTATCAGCAAAACACTTCTTTCTGGAGGCTCTATGGAGGGAATCTGTGTCCTTGCCTTTTCTAGGAGGCCACTCACGTTCCTGACTGGGAGTGCCATTCATCCATCTTCAATAGCAGCAACGTCTGGCTGAGCTTTTCTCACATAGCAATTGGTTTTGTTTTCTCTCACCAGTCCCACTGGGGTAATCCAAGATGCTTTCTCCTTCTCAGTTCTTTCTGGAATCCTGATTTCCCTTTTCCCTGTAAGGAAACATGCATTATAAAAATTAAGACACAGACTCTTTGTGAGCCCATTATCCTGCTGTCTTGATTTAAAATGATTGAAATCACAAGTGTATTCTCTGACCACAAAAAGATAATAAGAAAAAATCTGAATAGTATTTGGAAAACCCAAAAATCAAACATACTTCTAAGGTCAAGGAGGAAATTATGAGCCTAATTTCAAGATACTTGGAATAGTGAGGTAGAATCCCAGAGGAACTGATTGGAAAAAAAAGGCATACAGTTTTGGCACCAGCGAACATGCAGGGTGGGGGCAATTAATTTTATTTCCCCCACTGCAACCTGGAAAAACAGTCACCTTATCTACCTCTCAAGTAGCAGCTAACTACTGTTTGGTTGGTCATTTCCATCTCCATGCTGTGAAGTCAGAGAAGGTCATGTGGACATGGAGAGTCCAGAGCTATTCTGTGCCTAATGCTAATAACAGGTGCTCCTACATTTAAACCTCACGGTTTGGCATAACTTTGTTTTAATCTAATAACAATTCATTTGCTTTTCCTATAGCTCCAGGAGTCTGAGGTATTCCTCTGCCTATGAGGCTTAAGTGAGCCAATGCCACTGTGATACAAATCAAATTGAACAATAAATCTTAAACTGGAGTTTGTTGAGCTCCTTTATGTTTTGTGTTTATCTGTAGGGGACAGCGGACCATGTAATGTTTCTCCTTTGGGTACAGAGGTTGCTTTTGGACTCATCTATTGTCTTCTGTAATTGTTGATATTACAAAAATACAGATCATTTTGAATTCCATATATATAGGTTGTAATGGGTAGTAGACTGCCTGAGACTACATCCTGGTATCCTAAATAAAACCTGCTTCTCATCCCTTCCCCCAAGACTTACCCACATTTGACTCAGTCTTGGAACCTGGAAGGTATAGTTCTGATTGATAGAGCATTTGGCCTCATCCTGCTGCTTGGAGTCCTGTTGATAGTAGCTTTCATTAAATGAGGCAAATTAAACAGATTTTGTACCAGCCTCTGTCCATCAGATTAATTAGAATGGCCAGCCAAGTGGCATTCTCATGTGAAAATTTGCCAAAAATCAAGATGGTTAAAGGAAAAAAAAAAAGAGGGTAAATTATTGAGAGAGACAGTCCATGTGTCTCCTGTGATCTTTTATATCCTGTTGGAATGCCAGGAATGCAGTACCCTGAACACTTCTTCTCTGGGCCATTTCTCAGTGCTTTTCCAGGGAACAATCATGAGGGATAAGATAATGTCTCTCTCTGGGATAGAACAGGCTTCTTTACTGTTAGCTATAAAGCAGTGGATGCCCAAAGCTCCTTGTTCTGTTGTAGTGCAACCTTCTGCATGCACAGGCATCTATCTGTGCCTATCTGTGTCACCTGGGAGAGTTAGGGGCAAGAGAAACAGATGCAGTCATGCCTATTTTGCTGGTTGTGTCAAGAGTAATAAAGTTCTTTTTCTCTGACTCTGGAGCCTTATGCTTCTGTCAGCATCTGTGCAACAGTTAACAGGCTAACTTATTGGTGAGAGCCTAAATGATGAATTGCTGAGACAGAATTAAGACAAGGATGTCTATTCTTATTATTTTTATTCAACATCATACTGGAGGTTGTAGCCAGTGCAGTGTAAAGGAAATAAAAGGCATGCAGTATGCAAAGTAAGAAATAAAGCTACCTTTATTCAGAGACAATTATCTATATAGAAAATGTGAAAAATCAGCAAAATTGTTTACCAGAAGTAGTTAGTACATTGAATAAGGTCATAGAATTCAACGTCAAGTACATGAAAATCAAAAGTATTCCTATTTGTCAGTGAGAAACAAGTGGAAATTAAAACTAAAATTTTACATAAAAATAGCATCAGAATTACAAAATACCTAGTGATACACTTAAAAACTATATGGAAAAACTGTGTACTGAATATTATAGAACACAAACAAATGGAAGAATATCTTGTGTTCATAGGTCGTGAAAGTTAATATTGTTGAGATGTTAATACTAAACGAAGTGACCTACACATTCAGTACAATCCCTGTCCAAAATTCCAGTGGCATCTTTAGTAGAAATGCAACAATCTGTTCTAGAGGGGGTGTATACACACACACATACATATATAAATGACTTGGAAGAGATAATCTTGAAAAAGAAGAACAAAGCTGCTAGAGGTCTCATACGTTCAGATATTAAAACTTATTATAAAGCCACAGTAATCAAAGCAGTGTAATACTGGCATAAAAACAGGTATATAGACCTCAGGCATAGAATATAGAGAGCCCAGAAATGAACCTCTACATATACAGTCAAGTGATGATTACCAAGGTTGCCAGGGCCATTCAATAGCCAAGACCATCTCAACAAAACGTGCTGAGAAAGCTAAGATATGTACATACCAAAGCATGAAGTTGTAGCCTTGCCTTACACAGTATTTAAAAATTAACTAAAAATCTAAAGGACCTAAATGTAAGAGCTAAAACTATAAAACTCTTGGAAGAAAACAGGTAAAAAGCCCTGTGACATTGAATTTGGCATTTATTTCATGAATATAACACCAAAAGCACAGATAATAAAAGTAAAAAGAGATAAACTACATCATAATTAAAAACTTTGTCAAAAGATACAACCATCAGAGTGAAAAAACAACCATAGAATGGGAGAGAATCAACGATAAAAGAAGGAAGGAAAAATCATGCATCACGTGGAGAATGAACAATAGGTTACTGAATGATCAATGGGTCATAGAAGACATCAAGGAGGAAATTAAAAAATTCTTAGAGATAAATGAAAACACTGACACAACATATCGGAATCTATGGGACACATTGAAAGCAGTTTTAAGAGGAAAATTCATTGCTTGGAGCGCATTCCTTAAAAAAAGAAAAAACCAACAAATAAACGATCTCACATATCATCTCAAAATCCTAGAAAAAGAAGAGCAAAATAACAGCAAAAGAAGTAGAAGGCAAGAAATAATTAAAATCAGAGCTGAAATTAATGAAATCGAAACAAAAGAAACAATTGAAAAAATTGACAAAACCAAAAGTTGGTTCTTTGAAAAAATAAATAAAATTGACAGACCCTTAGCCATGCTAACGAAGAGAAGAAGAGAGAGAACCCAAATTACTAGCATACGGGATGAAAAAGGCAATATCACAACAGACACTTCAGAAATACAGAAGATAATCAGAAATTACTTTGAATCCTTATACTCCAATAAAATAGAAGATAGTGAAGGCATCGATAAATTTCTTAAGTCATATGATCTGCCCAGATTGAGTCAGGAAGATATAGACAGCCTAAACAGACCAATAACAATAGAGGAAATAGAAGAAACCATCAAAAGACTACCAACTAAGAAAAGCCCAGGACCGGACGGGTATACAGCAGAGTTTTACAAAACCTTTAAAGAGGAACTAACACCAATACTTTTCAAGCTATTCCAGGAAATAGAAAAAGAGGGAGAACTTCCAAAGACATTCTACGAGGCCAACATCACCCTGATACCTAAACCAGACAGAGACACTTCAAAGAAAGAAAACTACAGACCTATATCTCTAATGAACCTAGATGCAAAAATCCTCAATAAAATCCTGGCTAATCGGATTCAAAATCGTATCAAAAAAATTATACACCATGATCAAGTAGGATTCATCCCTGGGATGCAAGGCTGGTTCAATATACGGAAATCAATAAATGTTATTCACCACATCAATAGACTTAAAGATAAGAACCATATGATCATCTCGATAGATGCAGAAAAGGCATTCGACAAAGTACAGCATCCCTTTATGTTCAAAACTCTAGAAAAATTAGGGATAACAGGATCATACCTCAACATTGTTAAAGCAATCTATGATAAGCCACAGGCCAGCATCATTCTGAATGGAGAAAAATTGAAGGCATTCCCTCTAAGATCTGGTACAAGACAGGGATGCCCTCTCTCACCACTTCTGTTCAACATAGTCCTCGAAACACTGGCCAGAGCAATTAGACAGACGAAAGAAAGAAATTAAAGGCATAAAAATAGGAAAAGAAGAACTTAAATTATCACTACTTGCAGACGATATGATTCTATACCTAACAGACCCAAAAGGGTCTACAAAGAAACTATTAGAGTTAATAAATGAATTCAGCAAAGTGGCGGGATATAAAATCAACACGCATAAATCAAATGCATTCCTGTATATCAGCGACAAATCCTCTGAAACGGAAATGAGGACAACTACTCCATTCACAATATCCCCCCCAAAAATAAAATAACTGGGAATCAACCTAACAAAAGAGGTGAAAGACCTATACAATGAAAACTACAGAACCCTAAAAAGAGACATAGAAGAAGACCTCAGAAGATGGAAAAATATACCCTGCTCATGGATAGGCAGAACTAACATCATCAAAATGGCGATATTACCAAAAGTTCTCTATGAGTTCAATGCTATCCCAATCAAAATCCCAACAGCATTTCTTGTATAAATAGATAAAACAATCAGGAAATTCATATGGAATAATAAAAGACCCAGAATAGCAAAAACAATGCTAAGCAGGAAGTGTGAATCAGGCGGTATAGCGATACCAGACTTCAAACTATACTACAGAGCAATAGTAACAAAAACAGCATGGTACTGGTACCAAAACAGGCGAGTGGACCAATGGTACAGAATAGAAAACACAGTAACCAATCCGCAAAACTACAACTATCTTATATTTGATAAAGGGGCTAAAAGCATGCAATGGAGGAAGGATAGCATCTTCAACAAATGGTGCTGGGAAAACTGGAAATCCATTTGTATCAAAATGAAACTGAATCCCTTTCTCTCGCCATGCACAAAAGTTAACTCAAAATGGATCAAGGAGCTCGATATTAAATCAGAGACACGGCGTCTGATAGAAGAAAAAGTCGGCTATGATCTACATACTGTGGGGTCAGGCTCCAAATTCCTCAATAGGACACCCTTAGCGCAAGAGTTAACAACTAGAATCAACAAATGGGACTTACTCAAACTAAAAAGTTTTTTTCTCAGCAAAAGAAACAATAAGAGAGGTAAACAGGGAGCCTACATCCTGGGAACAAATCTTTACTCCACACACTTCAGATAGAGCCCTAATATCCAGAGTATACAAAGAACTCAAAAAATTAGACAATAAGATAACAAATAACCCAATCAACAAATGGGCCAAGGACCTGAACAGACACTTCTCAGAGGAGGACATACAATCAATTAATAAGTACATGAAAAAATGCTCACCATCGCTAGTAGTCAGAGAAATGCAAATCAAAACCACCCTAAGATACCATCTCACCCCAGTAAGATTGGCAGCCATTAAGAAGTCCAACAACAACAAGTGCTGGCGAGGATGCGGGGAAATGGGTACACTTGTTCATTGTTGGTGGGACTGCAAATTGGTGCAGCCAATTTGGAAAGCAGTATGGAGATTTCTTGGAAAGCTGGGAATGGAACCACCATTTGACCCAGCTATTCCCCTTCTCGGTCTATTCCCTAAAGACCTAACAAGAGCATGCTACAGGGACACTGCTATATTGATGTTCATAGCAGCACAATTCACGATAGCAAGATTGTGGAACCAACCTAGAAGCCCTTCAATAGATGAATGGATTAAAAAAAATGTGGCATTTATACACAATGGAGTATTACTCTGCAATAAGAAATGACAAAATCATAGAATTTGGAGGGAAATGGATGGCATTAGAGCAGATTATGCTAAGTGAAGCTAGCGAATCCTTAAAAAACAAATGCCAAATGACTGCTTTGATATAAGGGGAGTAACCAAGGTCAGGGTAGGGACGAAGAGCTTGAGAAGAAGATTAACATTAAACAGGGATGAGAGGCAGGAGGGAAAGTGAGAGGTAAGGGAAATTGCATGGAATTGGAAGGTGAGCCTCAGGGTTATACACAACTACATATAAGAGGAAAGGAGGAGTAGGAGAAAAATTATATAAGTGGAAGAAATGATTTATAGTAGAGGGGATGGAGAGAGAGAAGGGGAGGGGAGGGGAAGGGAGGGG